>NC_136265.1:44628812-45056312 GCF_964187855.1 Myxine glutinosa
ATGAGCAATTTTTGGTGTGTATTGATGGAAACCGGAATTCAGCATAAAAATTCAGTGAGCAGTGTTGCAGTGGGTCGAGCCAGTAACCTTGGATACCTCAGCTGGGAAACCGTTTTGGGCCTACCGCCTGACCGAAGATCACTGAAGTTCTTTCCATACCAACTGACTGCCTCCAGCCACCTATCCCACTCCACATGGCTTATTCAGCCCCAACCTGCCCCTTCTCACTATACTCCCTATAGCTTTGCTTTTAGCATTTTCCATTTGGTATTTCTCACAACATTCCATTTCATTCTGGTTTCCCATTTGATGACATGTAGATCAGTAGTTTGTTTCGCTTTGAGATATCAGTTTTTGATTTGTCATTGCAACTTGTGATGTGACATGTTGGTGCACGGAAAAGGTCATCAAAAACGATTTCTGGAGGGACTTTTCCCGATTTTTCTAAGTGATCTAAAGTGTCTGAAGGGTCTTAATGGGGTTAAAGGTCTAAACAACAACAACAACAGGCATTTTAAGGCCATATTCCTTGCAAGAGCGGGGGTTAGCCTTGCGGTCCCCATGACAATGTTCTCCATTTTGCCCTATTTTCTGCATCTCCTTGTTAACCCCCTTGCCCGCATTTCTTCTTCGACCATCTTTAGCCAAGTCTTTCTCGGTCTTCCCCGTCCTCTACTTCCTTCTACATTCATTTCCATCACTCTTCTCAACCAGTCACTTTCATCCTTCCTCAACACATGACCAAACCATCTCAACCTGTTTCTCTTCACCGCATCCATCACAGGCTCTATTCCCATCATCTTTCGCAATTCATCATTTGTCTTCCTCTCTCTCAACGATACTCCACACATCCACCGAACCATTCGCATTTCCACCCTTTCCAGCCTTCGTTGCTGCTCTACGTTCATTACCCATGTCTCACTCCCATAAATCATAACACTTCTCACACATGCAGTATACACCTTTCCCTTCAGCTTCAATGACTCCCCTCCTCGTCAGCACGCCACTCAGTTCCCGAAACTTCTTCCATGCACATCTCACTCGAGCAACCGTTGCCGAGTCCGATCCACCTTCTCCATTCAGCATGTCTCCAAGGTAACAAAATGTTTTCACACCTTCCAGCTTCACGCCATCTCCAAGATCCAACTCAACGTTTCCTCCATCTGCAGCTCCCTCTGTGCACACCTTACACTTGAATGTAGCTGCCACACTGGTTAATGACCCTCTCAAACCACTACATTTTTGATGAACCCACTCAGCGCATATTGTACATTGAATGGAATTCACTCCGACACCCTTCCTGCACATAGCACACGGCCACTTCCCAGTTCTTTCCACCTCACCACATGCTTTACCACTTGCCATCACCTTCGTTTTTCCGATATTCACCTTCAGACCTTTTGTCTCCATACATTTCTTCCATTGTTCATCTTCTCCTTCAGTCCATCCATACTTTCTGCAATCAACACCAGATCATCTGCATACAACAACTCCCACGGTAAACCCTCCTTTACGTTCTGAGCCAGCACCTCCATCACAGCTACAAATAGTAGTGGACTTAGTACCGACCCCTGATGCACTCCCACCTTCACCTCAAACTCACCACTGTTCCCGTCCTTCGTCCTTACAGCTGTGCGCAACTCTTTTGTACATTGCCATCACCACTCTGATCAACCATTCCTCCACTCCTAACTTCCTCAATGCCCATGTCACTACTTCACGTGGAACCCTATCGAATGCTTTCTCCAGATCAACAAACCCAAGAAACAACTTCTTCCTCTTCTCCATATACTTCTCCTGCAACTGCCTCACAATAAAAAGCATGTCTGTCGTTCCTCTTCCTGGCATAAATCCAAACTGCATTTCGTCAATCTTCACTTTCTTCCTTATCCTCCTCTCCAACACCCTTTCCAATACCTTCACATTCCATGCTCCAATAAGTTTATCGCTCGATACGAGCCACAGTCCAGAGGGTCACCTTTCCCCTTGTATAGAGGGACGAGGGTACTCAGTTCCCAATCCACTGGAATGCGGCCTTCTTTCACCACCAGATTGCAGATCTCTGTCATTCTCTTCACACCCCAATTTCCCGCTGCCTTCAACATATCTCCGACAACTCCCGTCAGCCCTCCCGCTTTTCTACTCTTCATTGCTTTTATCGCTTCCTCAACTTCCTTCTCGGTTATCTTCTCTGCTGGTCCTAAAACTGGGTTACTCTCTATGTTGCCATCCCATTCATTCTCTGCATTCAACAGTATTTCCATATATCTCTTCCATCTTCCTTTAATTCTATCTGGGTCCACAACGATTTGTCCCACTTCATCTTTCAAGCAACTCACCCCCATCACATCACACCTCTTTCGCTATCTGCTTTGCAATCCTGAATACCGCTGTCTGACCCTCTTCCGAATCCAAGCGTTCTCCGAACATTTTCCGACATGCCTCCTGCGCCTTTGCTACCTCTTTCTTTGCAGCCTTCTTGGCCGCCTTATAACTTTCATGCTCTGCCTTTTCTGCCCCCATACCCTTCGCCTTCTGCCACTCCTTGAACTTCTTCTTCTTCTCGTCAATCTTCTTTCCAACTTCATCATCCCACCACTATGTTTCCGAGTGCCTCGGTGGTCCTTTAGTCCATCCACATACCTCACCAACGGCTCCCAATAGACTATCTTTCATTGACATCCAACCACTTTCAAGCTCAACCACATCATCCTCCACCATACTCAGCCTCTCTTTTAATGGTTAAAGGTCTAAAAAGGGTCTAAATTGGTTTGAAAGGATCTTAAGAGGGTATGAAGGGTGTAAAGCCCTAAGGGATCTGAAGGAGAGAAGCTGTAGTAAAAAAAATTAACTCAGGAGTTCAACACTGCAATAATAAGCCAAATGGCCTTCCCCTGACTTTAAAAATCTTATGTGGATGGATTGTGGTTAAAAAAATATCTTATCATAGAAAGCTTTGTCGTGATTAACCTTGGGAGCTAAAAGCAGTAAGGTGACGAACAAAAAACAAACATTTAGCATTTCGTTACGTGCTCCTCCCCGACCGCCTGGTCACGGTGTACCTCCGAGCCCCGAGAGGAGTCACGGCAGAAAAATGTGTTATTCTGTATGTCAAAGATCAATGGTGAAGCCACACCAATTGTTACTCACAAACAAATATTGTATTAAGATCACACAAGAATAACCATACAACAATAATATGAATCAAAAGTTAAAGTACAATCAATATTCTATGATGGTACAATCAGTGTTATAATATATAACTCACTGTGCTCCAAGTGAGTGAAACCAGAACATCCCCAATGTCTCTTATTCCCGGCTTCAAGCCACAGTTGATTCGCTCCAGCGATCGCTCGAACGAGGTCCAATCGAAACCAGAATCCCGTGCGGATGGCAAGAACAGTCACACCGCCGAAGCTGTACAAAGGCGCCCTCAAGGCGACTGGGAAATCCAAAGGCGCCCTACAGGCGACTGAGAGATCACACCCTCGGGTATGGACGAATTAGCATTCAAAAAGCCACGTCACACACACGCCCCGGATCGACGTCTGAATGCGGTGAAAATGTTCGAAAAGAAACGAAACCGCGAGCGAAGCACAAGTCCTGCGCGAGTCAAAATGGCCGACGGCCCGGTCTCGTGGCGCACCAGCACGACGATGCTTCTCTCCTGAATCGATAGCAAAACCTGACACGCAGGATAATCGGTCACAGTGATGACAACTCGGTCGCAGGAATTCCTTTCCCGGAAACCCGAAAGTTCGCTAGTGACTCTTGCTCGCCAACGTTCGCTTCAGAACCCAGAGCAACTCGGCTTTCTTGTCCGACCTCTCTCGCTCCGCCTTCTTTTTTTCTCCTTCCGCTTCGTCGTCCGGTTCCGGTTTCATTCAAAACATTAACCTTTTTACCTTTTGACAACAATAACCGTAATTTCCCTCAAACCACAACAATAATAATACATGGAACCAGAAATGTTTCAAGTGGATGAAAACCACAACAACGGAAGTGATGAATCCGTAACAATTTATATATTTATACTAGGTGTGATACCTGTTCTACACCCGGGGAACGCTGTGTATGTGGGGGTGGAGGGTCGGAGAGTAGGTGGGATTGGGGGGAAATGTGGAGGGGGTTGATGGGAGTGGAAGAGGACGTGCGGGTACAAAGTGTAGGGGGGGCGATGCCTGGTCGTCCAGGTGAACCTGAGTTTGGGCATGAGGATGGGAAGGGGTGGTGTTGTGGGGGTGGGGGAGGTGTTGGGGTGGGGGAAGGTCAAAGTGCAAAACCATCCTGGAGGAATGAACATGCTTGATGCCAATTTAGAGCCCCGTGGGTCAGATGGCGTGGCCTGTGAATCAAAACGCACGCACACTCACACTCACACCTGGGTAACCATTTGTTGAATAGAGCAGCAAAGTCAAAAAGTGGTGAACAATAAGAAAGTCACTAGCCATCCACTGGCAATTCACATCTCTCTTGGCAGAAATAGCCTCTGCTGTTTCTGCAGCCTATGTCCCTTCAACTCGCATGTCCATCCTCCTTGCCATTTCTCCTATCTTTCCCTCTTTTTTTAAATTTAATTTCCTTCAATTATCATCTTCCCTTTTTAGCTCACCTGGAATGTAGTTCCAGGGAGCTTTTGGGATGAGATTGCCCATACATCCGTCCATAAACACTTGCAATATCTTCTCTGAAACTACTGATGGGATTGTAACCAAATTTGGCTAAAATTATATTTGGTATGTTTGTACTCAAATTTGTTCACGGCATTAAAAAAAGTCGGGGTCTGAGGATATCTACCCAGGGTCAAAGTGGGTCTCATGTTTGACCCCTCAAAGTAGAACTACACACACAATTTTGATGACACTTGTCTGCAACCTTCATCACCCATGATGTACCGGTTTGTTGACAAAAAAAATAAAAATCGGGCCCTAGGAGGTTCTACGGGAGTTTCCCCCAAAAATATTTTTATTTAAAGTCTCATGATTATGTTAGTATGATTCTACATGCTGTCCTATCTTCTAGCAACCATTGAAATTGGTTTAAAATACCTTTAGTCAGTTCAGTATACTGTTTTATTTTATCAGGTGAGCACCCAGGGGTATTGCCCTTGTTTTTTCCTTCTCAATTCCCACTATTTCATCCGTAAACTATATTTAGATTATCCTTTTGCCCTTTATAGTTTAACTAGGTGAAGTACCCAGTGTTTCCTGGGGGAATTCAATGAAGTATGTATTAAAATTTCCTGCATGACAATCACAAAACATATTACTCGATCACTCCTGGGAAAATCCCAGGAAGGCTTTAAGCAACAAACCCACTGGAGGCCTGAACATAGAGGTGTTATAATAAACTTGGGTAAACCAATCTTAAAAGAAAAAAAAAACAGGTACACATGTACACACGATAATAATTAAATTTGTGTTGTTGATAACAAATCACAACAACCTCAACGTACGATCTTCACAATACATATTACTCGATTGCTCCTGGAAAAAAAATCAAGGCAAGTGTAGAAGCACAGTAGCTGAAGGCCAATTAATGGTTTTATCCGAGGTCAATTCTTTTATCCAAGCATAGCCCTTGACCTTCGACCTCTGGATGAAAGGCCATGCAAAGTTTGTTGCACTGGTTCCTGCAGGGTCTGAATGCATTAAAAACTAGAGGGGCACTAGTTAGAGAGCATACTTCTGCTCGGTCGAACAGTTGATGCTTTCTAACCACTGATAGGCCGAATCTGGATTCGGACCTGAACCAAAAGCTAATCGGCTTGTTCTTGTCACTTACCAAACTCATCCACCAAGTTTTATCACACTTCTTACACAACCTTTTGTGATATTGTGCTATATATCGTTTTTGGCATAATCACTAAATGGTGAATAATCACTTGGAATTTTTTTTCTTCTCTGATCCGGAGCTAGATTCGAATCTCTACGAAAATCTAATCGATTCGTCCTTGTCACACACCCAACCTCTCCACCATGTTTCGTCTGAATCCGTCCACAACTTTTTGAGATATCTTAGTCACAGACAAACAAACAAACAGACAGACTAGGGTGAAAACATAACCTCCATCCACCTTTGGTGGCGGGGGTAACAAACTTTCTTCTTTACATATTAGACTAGCAGTGGTACCCAGCGTTGCCGGGCAATGCAGGGATGCTTTGCTAAGGGGAATATTAAGAGATGGGGGATAGACAGAGAGGGGTTGGGGGAGAGACAAAGAGGGGTGGGGCAAAGACAGAGTGGGGTTGGGCAGAGACGAAGAGGGAGAGAGGGGTAGTGTAGAGAGAAAGGGGTGGGGATGAGAGAAAAGGAAGAGAAAGTGATGGGGAGTTAGCAAAGAGAATGATATGTTATGCGTTATGAACATGCACACACACCTCTCCCCCCCCATACATTGAGGCTCATTGAAGAGACCGGATACGGACAAAAAACTAAAAGAACAGCAGAAAGAGGAAGAAACAACCAAGGGCAGGGAGGAGTGACAAACCAAAGTGTCAGGTGGCATGGAGAAAATAGGGATGTTGACCGAGATTGTGATGAGAGAGTGTTCAATGCTGGAGGATTGGAGGACAGGTTAGTTGTGCCAATATGGAAAGGGAAGGGCGATGTTCAAGATCCGGGGAAGTACAGGGGCATTACACTTCTTAGTCATGTCATGGAAGTTTTGGAGAGGATTCTGAATGGGCGGATGACGACAGATGGGATGTTTGCGCTTTGACAGCTGGTGGAGAAGAGGATGGAGGTGCAAGGTAAAATGGTATTAGAATTTGTGGACATGAAGAAGGCCTATGACACTGTCCCAAGAGAGATGATGATGGTGACACTGAGATGGATGGGAGTGCCAGAGGCAAAAGTTAGGTTGGTGGAAGGGATGTACATGGGTAGAGGGAGTAATGGGAATGGGAAAATGGTAAATATGGGAGGGCATGCATGGAGTAGGGTGGAGGGAGTAATGGCAGACAGAAGGATTTCAAGGAGATTGAAAAGAAAGGTTCTGATGTGTGTATCGCCGGCCGACATTTACGGTCTGGAGACGGTGGCACTGACAAACAACAGTGGCTACAGGTTTGCGAGAACAACTGGGTCAGGGGGATCGTGGGAGTGACGAGGGTGAATAGATGGAGGATAGATTAACTGAGGGAGGAGATTGGCGTGCAGATGAGCTTGATGGGGAGATTGGTGAAGTGCCGGCTGAGATGGGCTGGACATTTGGTGCGGATGGGGGAAGAGAGAATGGAAAAGAGAGTGGTAGGTTGAGGGAATAAAGTAGAAGGAAAAGAGGTAAACCACTGTTGAGATGGGAGGGTTGTGTGTTCAGAGATATCAGTAAGGTGGGGGTGGTTGTACATTGGAGAGAGTTGACTGTGGGCATTGGAGGAGTATCGTGGTCAAGGCAGAGGGTAGCTTGGTGCCCACTGGACCTCACCCCTTATAAAGGGCAGAGGAGAAGAAGAGCAGATAACAGTTAAGTCCACACAATGAACACCACAGCCTAGTGTGGCCCCTTTTTTATATATATATATATTTATATATATATATATATATATATATATATATATATATATATATATATATATATATATATATATATCTGTCTCAGTCCTTGAGCAATCTGCCGGGCTGTAGCTATGCCCCGCCCTCTTCTAGCGATTGGAGGCGGTACTGACTACTGTCCAAGTCCAACTGTACTGCACAGCTTGCGTTCTTTGATCTCGCAGCAAATACTGTAGAAGAAGAAGACGCGAAGTTCGGCCACATTTCGTATATAACAAGTGCAACAATTAAGCTGAACCAAAAGGACACGGAGGTAAACCACGTGGATTAACAAGCTATAGTAAGTTCAGGACTCTCCTTCAATCAAGTGGTTTATTAAAGACGATACCAAGCTCTCACAGAAGACGGCCATCATACCGAGCAGCAAGCCAAGCAATCAAGCATCGACCAAAGCCACGCCCCCTGACGTCACTACGCAGTACGTAAAACCAATCACAACATCTCCCTTTCATTGAAATTATTATGTTTGAATGCAACAAAACACTACTAAACTAAATGAAAATAATAAACACAATCAGATGCAACTTGAACCACACATAGATGGGATCTGGGGTTAATGTTTAACTTTTAACCAAAATGTAATTACTGCTCAGTATGATTAGCTAAAACACAGAATCATTCCAATGTCCGCCATTTCAATCAACGGATTGTCTCTGCGCCAACATTACATGAGCTGATGTCTGATGGTCGTTATTCAGCATCACAATATCTCAATGGTTTTCGAATCACACGGCCACGTGGTATTACGAATACGTCGAAGTTGAGGTCCATTTAATTTCAACGACCAATACATACGCGATTTGAATACAGCCAGAGGTTTACGCAATATGTAGATCGTTGCGAAGCGATGACACGTGCGAATCAGGTTTCTCCCGCTTGTAGAATGTGTAGATGCCATTGTGGTGTAGTTCGTCGCAGCCGCAGAAACATGTTTTGGTCGAGATCTGGGTTTTTTTGTTAGAGACGTTTTGGTCGAGGTCTGTCTCGCTCTTCCTGCGTTGAGCACTCATCCGTTTTTGTTCGATCGATCCGATCATTCCGATGGTAACCTCAACCGCCGTTGCATAAAAAAAAAACGAAGGAAAGCCATTCCACTTCCGACGGTGGGTTTATTTGCATTTTATATTTATATATTGTTTCATACAATTCATTCGCTGTAAGTTTATTTGAACGTGGAAACGTTAAATTTAACTTTCTTGCGTAAACAAGTTTTGTTAAACGAGTGTTTTAGTGAGATCATTTGGAAAAGCTCCGCTATTTCGGGCCGATCCATTTATTACGTCGCAAACGGTGGGAATTTTGGTCAACGCGTTGCCCCCTGCCTCACTCGCCTTCACTCCATACCTGCCTCAGAATCCTCCCCCTCCCTCCCCCCTACCCCAGTTCCCCCCCCCTACCCCAGATCCCTCCCCCCCCCTACCCCAGATCCCCCCCCCCCCTACCCCAGATCCCCTCCTCCTACCCCAGATCCCTCCCCCCCTACCCAAGATCCCCCCCCCCCCCCGACCCAAGATCCCCCACCCCAACCCAAGATCCCCCACCCCAGATCCCCACCCCAGATCTTCTCGCAACCTTTCTCTTCTCTCCCACATCCCCAACCCTACTTTCTCTCTCCTTTCATTAGACTTTCTCTTCCTGAATCTGAAGCCCTCTCTTCATGGGTACGTAATAAATAGATGCTATTTTTTATAACAATTAAATGCCATTATGTAAGTTCAGCATTGTGAGTACATAAGTTTTGAAAAAGTTGGATGAACATGGAAGATGCATGCGATGATCAGATGTTTTCTGTATGAATGGCGACCTTTTGAATGAGCGATATTTTGTGCACCACCTGATCCAAGAGAGATGTCCACGTGACATGACCATGAACCGCTGTGTAATCATAGCTGTTGTTACCTTTGTAGGTGTCATGGAGATGCCCAGCATGGACCAAGGTGCAAGTTCATCGTGTAATGTGAATAAGGAAACTGGAGAGTTTGAACAGAATAGACAAGGTAAACACTCCACCTCCGCATCTCCTCCCCACCTCCCTACCTCCCCACCTCCCCACTTCTCTACCTCCCCACCTCCCAACCCCTCTACCCCTCTACCTCCCTACCTCCCCACCCCTCTACCTCCCTACCTCCCCACCCTCCCTACCGCCCCACCCTCCCTACCTCCCCACCTCTCTACCTCCCCACCTCCCCACCTCTCTACCTCCCCACCCCTCTACCTCCCCACCCATCTACCTCTCTACCTCCCCACCCCTCTACCTCCCCACCTCTCTACCTCCCCACCCCTCTACCTCCCCACCTCTCTACCTCCCCACCTCTCTACCTCCCCACCCCCCTACCTCCCCACCCCTCTACCTCCCCAACCGTCTACCTCCCACCCCTCCACCTCCCCACCCCTCCACCTCCCCACCCCTCCACCTCCCCACGCCTCCACCTCCCCACGCCTCCACCTCCCCACGCCTCCACCTCCCCACGCCTCTACCTCCCCACACCTCTACCACCCCACCCCTCTACCTCTCCACCTCCCCACCCCTCTACCTCCCCACCCCTCTACCTCCCCACCCCTCTACCCTCCCCAACCGTCTACCTCCCCACCCCTCCACCTCCCCACCCCTCCACCTCCCCACTCCTCCACCTCCCCACCCCTCCACCTCCCCACGCCTCCACCTCCCCACGCCTCCACCTCCCCACCTCTCCACCTCCCCACCTCTCCACCTCCCCACCTCTCTACCTCCCCACCCCTCTACCTCTCCACCTCCCCACCCCTCTACCTCCCCACCTCTCTACCTCCCCACCTCTCTACCTCCCCACCTCTCTACCTCCCCACCCCTCTACCTCCCCACCCCTCTACCTCCCCACCCCCCTACCTCCCCACCCCTCTACCTCCCCAACCGTCTACCTCCCCACCCCTCCACCTCCCCACTCCTCCACCTCCCCACCCCTCCACCTCCCCACGCCTCCACCTCCCCACGCCTCTACCTCCCCACACCTCTACCACCCCACCCCTCTACCACCCCACCCCTCTACCTCCCCACCTCCCCACCTCTCTACCTCCCCACCTCTCTACCTCTCTACCTCCCCACCTCTCTACCTCTCTACCTCCCCACCCCTCTACCTCTCCCCCTCCCCACCCCTCTACCTCCCCACCCCTCCCCTCCCCACCCCTCCTATCCCCACCCCTCCACCTCCCCACGCCTCTACCTCCCCACGCCTCTACCTCCCCACACCTCTACCTCCCCACACCTCTACCTCCCCACCCCTCTACCTCCCCACCTCTCTACCTCCCCACCTCTCTACCTCTCCACCTCCCCACCCCTCCACCTCCCCACCCCTCCACCTCCCCACGCCTCCACCTCCCCACGCCTCCACATCCCCACGCCTCTACCTCCCCACGCCTCTACCACCCCACCCCTCTACCTCCCCACCTCTCTACCTCTCTACCTCCCCACCCCTCTCCCTCCCCCTTCTACCTCCCCACCCGTCGACCTCCCCACCCGTCTACCTCCCCACCCCTCTCCCTCCCCCTTCTACCTCCCCACCTCTCTACCCCCCCATCCCTCTACCTCCCCACCTCTCTACATCCCCATCTCCCCACCTCCCTACCTCCCCACCCCACTACCTCCCCACCCCTCCACCTCCCCACCCCGTCTACCTCCCCACCCATCTACCTCCCCACCTCCCTACCTCCCCCCTCTCTACCTCCCCCCTCTCTACCTCCCCACCTCTCTACCTCTCCACCTCTCTACCTCCCCACCTCTCTACCTCCCCACCCCCCTACCTCCCCACCCCACTACCTCCCCACCCCTCCACCTCCCCACCCGTCTACCTCCCCACCTCCCTACCTCCCCCCTCTCTACCTCCCCCCTCTCTACCTCCCCACCTCTCTACCTCCCCACCTCCCTACCTCCCCACCTCCCTACCTCCTCCCTCCCCACCTCCCTACCTCCCCACCTCTCTACCTCCCCACCCCTCTCCCTCCCCACCTCCCTACCTCCCCACCCCTCTACCTCCACCCCTCAACCTCCCCACCTCCCTACCTCCCCACCCCGCTACCTCCCCACCTCTCTACCTCCCCACCTCTCTACCTCCCCACCTCTCTACCTCCCCACCCCTCTACCTCCCTACCTCCCCACCCCTCTACCTCCCTACCTCCCCACCCCTCTACCTCCCCACCCCTCTACCTCCCCACCCCTCTACCTCCCCACCCTTCTCCCTCCCCACCTCTCTACCTCCCCACCTCCCTACCTCCCCACCTCCCTACCTCCCCACCTCCCTACCTCCCCACCTCCCCACCTCGCTACCTCCCCCACACCCCCACCTACCCCAATCCCTTCCCCACCTCCACCCTCACACCCGCCTCCTCTCCCACCCCAATCCCCTCCACCCTCCCCCCACATTCCCACTTCTCCACCCTCCCCCCACATTTGCACCCCCATCTCCCCCTCTGCAGGGCGATTAGATTCATTCAAGGGGGTGTAGGGTTGGCGATTGCAACTTTTTAACTTTCCACGAAGTCTAAAGTTTGTCTTTTAATTTAAATACTTTATCATGATTGACAGGATAGTGGGATGGGTAATTTGACAGTGTTTGCATTTGATTTGTTTGCTTCGGGGTAACATCCTGGTATGGTGACATTTGATGAGTCCTTGAGCATACTGAGTCGCATGATCCTCGGACAGGACATGAGGTCAGCTGACCTCTATGCCATGACACTTCGATTCTGGATGGTCACAATATGAATATGAAGTTGTGTGTCTGTGTCTCTCTGACGGAATGTTGCTCACGTAGAAAATTTGCCGATGAGCTGTCCAGTCCGGGTTCGGTTATCAGCCAGACTATAAATTGTCGGAATGGTGTGTTTGCGTTACACTTGTGGGGTGGGAAGCAGCAGCTCTATAAAGCCTTAACCACCATTTGTGTGAACGTGTATCGATAGTACAGCGGATAACAACAACAATTGTGCATTTTATGAGAAAAGCATGAAATTTCTAACATAGTTAGTGCATACCATAAGGTTTATTTTCAGATGTGGAGGGAAGTCAGATTTGACCTCTGAGGACCGTGAGAGGTCAAATCCAAAATGGCCGCAAGCCCACCGAGTCTAATGTTCAAACGCACTTAATTTTGGAACCAAATAGTGTAGAAAAACATTATAGGTGTCATTTCCAACTAAATTGGGGATGCTCCTGATGAGCTGTGGGTTGCCTTTGGTGTCGGGTCAAGCTTTCGGTACATAGCTGTTCACGAAATGGTTGCCACATTGAATCCAACACAGTGTCTGACTCTCCCAATCTTTCACGCTTTCACCGGGTGTGATACTGTATCTGCATTCGCTGGCAGAGGAAAGAAGACTGCCTGGGAAACTTGGAAGTCTTTCTTAGAGGTGAATGATGCTTTCAATGGACTCCTAGGCATGCCAAGTGAGGTCAGTGAAGGCTCAATGTTACTGCTGGAGCGATTTGTGGTGCTGATGTACGACCGAACCAGTGAGAGCACGGAAGTGAATGATGCCAGGAAACGGCTCTTCACACAGAAGTGTAGAACTCTAGAGAACATTCCACCAACCCAGGCAGCACTCAAGCAAGCAGCACATCAAGCACACTTGCTACCAGGCCAACTGTTGGAACCAGGCATTGGTCATGGATCCAGAGATGCCAGACCCACCTGACTGGGGTTGGACAAAGGAGACAACTGGGTGGCAGCCTCTTTGGACCGCTCTCCCTGAAGCATCAAAATCGTGCCATGAATTGATCCACTGTGGCTGCAAGAAAGGGTGCACTGGACGCTGCAACTATGCCAAAGCTGCACTCAAGTGCACTGCACTGTGCTTCTGTTCTGGAGACTGTTAGATTTAGATCATTACCAATTTTCATCATTGCACTTGATTTAATGTAAGCTTTGGTGCACATACTTGGTTAACTACAGTTATTTTTTCAGAGGTTATTGCATCATTCCTTGCAGTGTAAACACTTTTTTTCATCATTTCTGGTCTTTGGGTGTTCTGTATCTATCCCTGTACCTGAAAAAATAAAGTTTTAAAAGTTCAAATGAACTTTTTCCAATAGCAGTTCCAACTGCAGTATCATAAAAATAGATATTTAACGTAATTTGACCTTGACCGTGACCTAAATGCATGTCCTTGAGTTCTGGCGATCTCAAAAGTATCACCAAATGAATGGGCATCCCCAATTTGGTTGGAAATGACACCTATAAGCGCGTTTGAACATTAGACCCGGTGGACTGGCGGCCATTTTGGATTTGACCTCTCACGGTCCTCAGAGGTCAAATCTGACTTCCCTCCACATCTGAAAATAAACCTTATGGTATATACTAACTATGCTAGAAATTTCATGCTTTTCTCAATAAATGCACAATTTGTTAAAATATGAGAGCTTGTCCGCTGTACTATGAGTGCACAAGGTTTGGTTAAGTTGAGGGGAACGCAAACGCAATTTTTTTTTCCCTGAAAACCATTGAAACTAAAGGTCTGTGTAGACCTAGACTGTGGTAGACCTATCCTTGACCTAGACCTATTCATAGCTAGACCATGGTAGGTGTAGTATGGTTCATGTGTTTCAAGTAGCGGTTAGATTTACATATAACAGGGTCCTGTCAGGTTAAGTTGTTTGTTACATGTGATGCTGAGGAGGTAGAGTATGTAATTTATGGACACGGTAGATCTTAATATGTGGGTGTGAACATCTCGTGGTAGGTGGGACTAGTAGTCGAGAACTTCTCATGAGAGAGGCACACGCACATCTGTCTGGCCATCACACGTCTGTCTGGCCAGTATGTTTCGGCCATGGTGGCGTAATGTGCCGTGGAGGCGGAAGTGCCATATACTTTTTTTTTTTAAATAGGCGCCATCCCTGTGGGCGGGATGGGAGAGCAGGGACTCCACCCAGGTGGAGGAGAACGAGAGAGACCATGCTTGTATGATGAGGAGAACCGGAGAGAGACCTCGCTTAAGGAAGGAGGACGGAGAGACCTGGTTATAAAGAAGAAGAGGCCTCGTTCAGAGAGGAGAGCACAAAAGCCTTGTTGTGTGGAAGGAGGCCTTGCTTAAAGGACAGATGGACCCACAAGGCCTGGTGAAGGATTTATATCATCGCTGGCATTCTACACCAATTTCCCTCTACCTCCCTCATTCACAGTCTAATTTGAAGGGATATTAAAAAAAAAAATCATTTGCCAATCACAGTGCCAACAAAATCCCTAAAGTGTAGATTTTCGATTTTCACCAGTGACGTCACACTCAAAACGCGCACATTGATCCAAGTGGCAGCTTATTTACTTACTAGCGGGGTCACCCGTGGGAATCCCACGGGCATGGATGTGTGTGACATTTCGACATATTGAGTTAGATGCTGCACATTCATTTTTACAAAATGGTTACTGGCAAGTCATCAGATCCAGAAATGGTGTAATGAACACAATTTATTTATTTCACATAATATGTGACCCCTCACTCCTCTCCACCTGACACTCTCCTGTCTCCACCTGACACTCTCCTCTCTCCACCTAGCACTCCTCTCCTCTCCAATCCCTCACATTCCTCTCCTTTCCAATCCCTCACCACTCCAATCCCTCACACTCCTCTCCTCTCCAATCCCTCACACGCCTCTCCAATCGCGCCTCACACTCCTCTCCAATCATGCCTCACACTCCTCTCCAATCGCTCCTCACACACCTCTCCAATTGCACCTCACACACCTCTCCAATCGCGCCTCACACTCCCCTCCAATCACTCCTCTCCAATCGCGCCTCACACTCCTCTCCAATCGCGCCTCACACTCCTCTCCAATCGCGCCTCACACTCCTCTCCAATCGCACCTCACACTCCTCTCCAATCGCACCTCACACTCCTCTCCAATCATGCCTCACACAGCTCTCCAATCGCGCCTCACACTCCTCTCCAATCGTGCCTCACACTCCTCTCCAATCGTGCCTCACACTCCTCTCCAATCGCGCCTCACACTCCTCTCCAATCGCGCCTCACACTCCCCTCCAATCGCTCCTCACTCGCCTCTCCAATCGCTCCTCACTCGCCTGTCCAATCGCTCCTCACTCGCCTCTCCAATCGCTCCTCACTCGCCTCTCCAATCGCTCCTCACTCGCCTCTCCAATCGCTCGTCAGTCGCCTCTCCAATCGCTTCTCACTCGCCTCTCGAATCGCTCCTCACTCGCCTCTCCAATCGCTCCTCACTCGCCTCTCCAATCGCTCCTCACTCGCCTCTCCAATCGCTCCTCACTCTCCTCTCCAATCGCTCCTCACTCGCCTCTCCAATCGCTCCTCACTCGCCTCTCCAATCGCTCCTCACTCGCCTCTCCAATCGGCTTTCCCCGTCTCGTTTCTCTCGTTTTTCTCCCGTCTCATTCTTTTTCTTGCTCCAAATCGGCCCGTCGGAATCGGAAATCGGGCCGTCTTGCTTTCGTGCTTGCGCGTAAATAAATTGTGTTCATTACACCATTTCTGGATCTGATGACTTGCCAGTAACCATTTTGTAAAAATGAATGTGCAGCATCTAACTCAATATGTCGAAATGTCACACACATCCATGCCCGTGGGATTCCCACGGGTGACCCCGCAAGTTTGCATTGACGTTCATCGATGGACTCGTTCGCCCGTCTCATTCGTTTTCTTGCCGCATCCTGTTCAAGTCTGCGTTCTTCATCGATCATCTCATTCATTTTGGAAATAGAAGTTTCCACGCAGCGCATGAATTGTCATGATCCTCAAGAGGAGGCGTCTCGTAATCATCAAATGATAAATGGCAAGTAAATTATATTGTGGAAAATTAAAGATTTCAAATAAACCTATTTAAAGTGTATGCGCACATAACTAATTTAAAAAACGAAGAAATATCTCGGTAATTTCCTGAAACATATTTTACTTCCGGCTAATAATGTTGAATGAAATAAAAATGAAGAAATATATGTCGGCATCATTGTTGACGTTTTTGTGACGACTGTCATCAAACGAAAAAGTAATATATGTTAACTGAAAAGCAAAAGCGAAATTTTTATATATATCGACACGTTGCCGTCGGTGTCATGTTGGGCGGTGTATGATACACCATGACGCGATTTTAAAAAATATATCTCTGCATTTTCCCGCGTGTGTGGAATGTTCTCAATTATTGCTGACACCGAGTCCAAAACCATCGATAAAAATGAAATCATATGGTGAGTTAGATTGGAGATAAAGGCGTGAGAGAGACTCAATGGCCTTGAAGTTACAGGCGTTTGAGAATTCATTTCGTTCTATAAACGGCAACTTTCATTGGATTTTCTTCCCGTTTTTTTTCAACCGAGTCTAAAACTATGTTAGCGACTGTGAAAAATGAAATGATATATCGAATTTAATTTGAAATAAAACTGGGAGAGAGAGCAAGACACCACGGGCCTACAAAACAGGCCTCAAAGCTATGCGAGTTAATAAAATGGTGGATATTTGTTTATAATTATATGAAGCCACTCCCAGAATGGGTGGAGCTATGGGTGGAGCTACTCTGCAAACCGAGTAAGCCACACCCCGGACAGACGCCCAACAGACAGACAGACAGACAGAATCATCTACAGCTATTATAATATACTAGCGGGGTCACCCGTGGGAATCCCACGGGCATGGATGTGTGTGACATTTCGACATATTGAGTTATATGCTGCACATTCATTTTTACAAAATGGTTACTGGCAAGTCATCAGATCCAGAAATGGTGTGAATTTAGTTATTTCACATAATATGTGACCCCTCACTCCTCTCCACCTGACACTCTCCTGTCTCCACCTGACACTCTCCTGTCTCCACCTGACACTCTCCTCTCTCCACCTAGCACTCCTCTCCTCTCCAAACCCTCACATCCCTCTCCTTTCCAATCCCTCACCTCTCCAATCCCTCACACTCCTCTCCTCTGCAATCCTTCACACGCCTCTCCAATCGCGCCTCACACTCCTCTCCAATCGCGCCTCACACTCCTCTCCAATCGCGCCTCACACTCCTCTCCAATCGTGCCTCACACTCCTCTCCAATCGTGCCTCACACTCCCCTCCAATCACTCCTCTCCAATCGTGCCTCACACTCCTCTCCAATCGTGCCTCACACTCCTCTCCAATCGTGCCTCACACTCCTCTCCAATCGCGCCTCACACTCCTCTCCAATCGCGCCTCACTCGCCTCTCCAATCGGCTTTCCCCGTCTCGTTTCGCTCCTTTTTCTCCCGTCTCGTTCTTTTTCTTGCTCCAAATCGGCCCGTCGGAATCGGAAATCGGCCCGTCTCGCCCGTCGGCCCGTCGGAATCGGAAATCGGCCCGTCTTGCTTTTGTGCTTGTGCGTAAATAAATTGTGTTCATGACACCATTTCTGGTGTTGGGCTAGCGGCTAGGGTGCCGGCTTAGGATCCTGGGTTCGAATCTCGGTCGATCGCCGAATTAATGCCAGGGGGGTTGACTCAGCCTGTCATCCTTCCGAGGTCGGCTAATTGAGTACCAGTTCACTGGTAATTCCCTGTTTGTCGTTGAAGGCGGCAAAAAGGGTTGGCGTCAGGAAGGGCATCCGGCCGTAAAACATTGCTTCAAAAAGGGGACAAAAAAACAACAACTACCACGGTCCCCGAAAAGGCCAACCCCCGCTTTGCGGGGAAAAATGGCCTCTAAACGGTGGTTTTTACACCATTTCTGGATCTGATGACTTGCCAGTAACCATTTTGTAAAAATGAATGTGCAGCATCTAACTCAATATGTCGAAATGTCACACACATCCATGCCCGTGGGATTCCCACGGGTGACCCCGCAAGTTTGCATTGACGTTCGTCGATGGACTCGTTCGCCCGTCTCATTCGTTTTCTTGCTGCATCCTGTTCAAGTCTGCGTTCTTCATCGATCGTCTCATTCATTTTGGAAATAGAAGTTTCCACGCAGCGCATGAATTGTCACGATCCTCAAGAGGAATTTGTCTCGTAATCATCAAATGATAAATGGCAAGTAAATTATATTGTGGAAAATTAAAGATTTCAAATAAACCTATTTAAAGTGTATTCGCACATAACTAATTTTAAAAAACGAAGAAATATCTCTCGGTAATTTCCTGAAACATATTTTACTTCCGGCTAATAATGTTGAATTAAATAAAAACGAAGAAATATATGTCGGCATCATTGTTGACGTTTTTGTGACGACTGTCATCAAACGAAAAAGTAATATATCTTAACGGAAAAGCAAAAGCGAATTTTTAATATATATCGACACGTTGCCGTCGGTGTCATGTTGGGCGGTGTATGATACACCATGACGCGATTTTTAAAAATATATCTCTGCATTTTCCCGCGTGTGTGGAATGTTCTCAATTATTGCTGACACCGAGTCCAAAACCATCGAGAAAAATGAAATCATATGGTGAGTTAGATTGGAGATAAAGGCGTGAGAGAGACTCAATGGCCTTGAAGTTGAAGTTACAGGCGTTTGAGAATTCATTTCGTTCTATAAACGGCAACTTTCATTGGATTTCCTTCCCGTTTTTTTTCAACCGAGTCGAAAACTATGTTAGCGACTGTGAAAAATGAAATGATATATCGAATTTTTAATATGTATCGACACGTTGCCGTCGGTGTCATGTTAGGCGGTGTATGATACACCATGACGCGATTTTAAAAAACATATCTGCATTTTCCCGCGTGTGTGGAATGTTCTCAATTATTGCTGACACCGACTCTAAAACCATCGATAAAAATGAAATCATATGGTGAGTTAGATTGGAGATAAAGGCGTGAGAGAGACTCAATGGCCTTGAAGTTACAGGCATTTGAGAATTCATTTCGTTCTCTAAACGGCAACTTTCATCGGATTTTCTTCTCGTTTTTTTTCAACCGAGTCTAAAACTATGTTAGCGACTGTGAAAAATGAAATGATATATCGAATTTAAAATAGATATCGACACATTGCCGTCGGTGTCATGTTGGGCGGTGTATGATACACCATGACGCGATTTTAAAAAATATATCTCTGCATTTTCCCGCGTGTGTGGAATGTTTGTGGAAAATTAAAGATTTCAAATAAACCTATTTAAAGTGTATGCGCACATAACTAATAAAAAAAACGAAGAAATATCTCTCGGTAATTTCCTGAAACATATTTTACTTCCGGCTAATATGTTGAATGAAATAAAAACGAAGAAATATATGTCGGCATCATTGTTGACGTTTTTGTGACGACTATCATCAAACGAAATAGTAATATATCATAACGGAAAAGCAAAAGCGAATTTTTAATATATATCGACACATTGCGGCGGTGTCATGTTGGGCGGTGTATGATACACCATGACGCGATTTTAAAAAATATATCTCTGCATTTTCCCGCGTGTGTGGATTGTTCTCAATTATTGCTGACACCGAGTCTAAAAGTAAAACCATCGATAAAAATGAAATCATATGGTGAGTTAGATTGGAGATAAAGGCGTGAGAGAGACTCAATGGCCTTGAAGTTACAGGCCTTTGAGAATTCATTTCGTTCTATAAACGGCAACTTTCATCGGATTTTCTTCCCGTTTTTTTTCAACCGAGTCTAAAACTATGTTAGCGACTGTGAAAAATGAAATGATTTATCGGATTTGATTTGAAATAAAACTGGGGGAGAGCAAGACACCACGGGCCTACAAAACAGGACTCAAAGCTATGCGAGTTAATAAAATGGTGGATATTTGTTTATAGCCACTCCCAGAATGGGTGGAGCTATGGGTGGAGCTACTCTGCAAACCGAGTAAGCCACACCCCGGACAGACACCCAACAGATAGACAGACAGACAGACAGAATCATCTACGGCTATTATAATATAGATTCCTATGCAGCCTATGGCTGCTTGGCAGCATCATTTTCTGGGAGTGTGGCTGGGCCGCTGATTCAATGCCCCCGTTACCAGTAAGATGGCACTCATTTTGCCGAGCTCGGAAGGATGACAGGCTGAGTCGACCCACCTGTTGTTGATTTAACGGCTAGACAGACAGGGGCTTGTCTTGCGCCAGCCACCTTAACCGTTGAACCAAGACCAGGCTAAATGTCAGCTTGGAAGAGAGAAAGTGCATTTCGAGCTCGGATTCCGATACAGTATCCATCATCATTAGCAACTCTGATCGTTCTCGGTATGTTGAAACTGATCAGTGGAATTTTAAAGAATCTATTGGAGACACAATTAGTGATGGAAACACTTTCGGCGGAGTTATGGAGACACTTTCGGGGGAGCTATGGAGACTTATCGTTTCGAGCCTTATGCGAGCGATTGAGACAAACATGGCGAACAATGGAAGTGTTAGCGAAGATGAAAACGCCAGTCACATGTTCACTACAGATTGGTAGGTTTTGTTTTTCCGTTCAGTTGACCGTCCATGAGAGACTCGCGGTCCCCCTGTGCTGTCTTTCCCTCACGGTCCCCCTGTATTGTCTTTCCCTCGCAGTCCCCCTGTGCTGTCTTTCCCTCGCGGTCCCCCTGTGCTGTCTTTCCCTCACGGTCCCCCTGTACTGTCTTTCCCTCACGGTCCCCCTGTGCTCTCTTTCCCTCGCGGTCCCCCTGTGCTGTCTTTCCCTCGCGGTCCCCCTGTGCTGTCTTTCCCTCACGGTCCCCCTGTGCTGTCTTTCCCTCACGGTCCCCCTGTGCTGTCTTTCCCTCGTGGTCCCCCTGTGCTGTCTTTCCTTCGCGGTCCCCCTGTGCTGTCTTTCCCTCACGGTCCCCCTGTGCTGTCTTTCCCTCGCGGTCCCCCTGTACTGTCTTTCCCTCACGGTCCCCTTGTGCTGTCTTTCCCTCGCGGTCCCCCTGTGCTGTCTTTCCCTCGCGGTCCCCCTGTACTGTCTTTCCCTCACGGTCCCCCTGTACTGTCTTTCCCTCACGGTCCCCCTGTGCTGTCTTTCCCTCGCGGTCCCCCTGTGCTGTCTTTCCCTCACGGTCCCCCTGTACTGTCTTTCCCTCGCGGTCCCCCTGTGCTGTCTTTCCCTCGCGGTCCCCCTATACTGTCTTTCCCTCACGGTCCCCCTGTGCTGTCTTTCCCTCACGGCCCCCCTGTGCTGTCTTTCCCTCACGGTCCCCCTGTGCTGTCTTTCCCTCGCGGTCCCCCTGTGCTGTCTTTCCCTCGCGGTCCCCCTGTGCTGTCTTTCCCTCACGGTCCCCCTGTGCTGTCTTTCCCTCGTGGTCCCCCTGTACTGTCTTTCCCTCGTGGCCCCCCTGTACTGTCTTTCCCTCGCGGTCCCCCTGTGCTGTCTTTCCCTCACGGTCCCCCTGTGCTGTCTTTCCCTCGCGGTCCCCCTGTGCTGTCTTTCCCTCACTGTCCCCCTATACTGTCTTTCCCTCACGGTCCACCTGTGCTGTCTTTCCCTCGCGGTCCCCCTGTGCTGTCTTTCCCTCGCGGTCCCCCTGTGCTGTCTTTCCCTCGCGGTCCCCCTGTGCTGTCTTTCCCTCACGGTCCCCCTATACTGTCTTTCCCTCGCGGTCCCCCTGTGCTGTCTTTCCCTCACGGTCCCCCTGTACTGTCTTTCCCTCGCGGTCCCCCTGTGCTGTCTTTCCCTCGCGGTCCCCCTGTGCTGTCTTTCCCGCACGGTCCCCCTGTGCTGTCTTTCCTGCACGGTCCCCCTGTGCTGTCTTTCCCTCGCGGTCCCCCTGTGCTGTCTTTCCCTCACGGTCCCCCTGTGCTGTCTTTCCCTCGTGGTCCCCCTGTGCTGTCTTTCCCTCGCGGTCCCCCTGTGCTGTCTTTCCCTCACGGTCCCCCTGTGCTGTCTTTCCCTCGCGGTCCCCCTGTGCTGTCTTTCCCTCACGGTCCCCCTGTGCTGTCTTTCCCTCACGGTCCCCCTGTGCTGTCTTTCCCTCGCGGTCCCCCTGTGCTGTCTTTCCCTCACAGTTCCCCTGTGCTGTCTTTCCCTCACGGTCCCCCTGTGCTGTCTTTCCCTCGCGGTCCCCCTGTGCTGTCTTTCCCTCGCGGCCCCCCTGTACTGTCTTTCCCTCGTGGCCCCCCTGTACTGTCTTTCCCTCGCGGTCCCCCTGTGCTGTCTTTCCCTCACGGTCCCCCTGTGCTGTCTTTCCCTCGTGGTGTCCTGTGCTGTCTTTCCCTCGTGGTCCCCCTGTGCTGTCTTTCCCTCACGGTTCCCCTGTGCTGTCTTTCCCTCACGGTTCCCCTGTGCTGTCTTTCCCTCGCGGTCCCCCTGTGCTGTCTTTCCCTCGCGGTCCCCCTGTGCAGTCTTTCTCTCGCGGTTCCCCTGTGCTGTCTTTCCCTCACGGTCCCCCTGTGCTGTCTTTCCCTCGCGGTCCCCCTGTGCTGTCTTTCCCTCGCGGTCCTCCTGTGCTGTCTTTCCCTCGCGGTTGTCAGCTCTTTCACGAGCCTCGATTCAGTATGTAAAAAAAAAAAAATCAGTTATATTACTCAAGAAGAAATGCGGAACAGACACGGCATGGACACCGCCCAGAAAATGGGTGACGAATGCTTTATCACACCATCACAGGTCGCCGGCAGGCCAACACAGGTGTTTGATTCACTGCTCAAATTGCCTGTGCACATGTGCTGGTAGCAGGGTAGAGATGGTCTTACAGTTTCGAGCGACAGTTTTCTCCAACTTAATCGTGGGGATGGCATCCTCTCTCTCAATTGTGACATAACCACAAGATCTAGCCATCTTTGTTGTTTCATAACGATGCTCTGTAAAATGTTCCGAGCACAAAAGCGAATGTTTTGTCGGCCCGATCCACACTCGGGTATTTCGGACAAACCTCATTCAATGTCTGCCAAACTCGGGGTCTTTCAGCCATTGGTGAAGCAGGAAAGCACCTCGGTTTGTATTACTACAACCACCAGGGACGCATCGACTTGGCGTATTTGTTGAAAATCTAAAATTATTCGCCGTTTGAGTTGAATTGTATGGCGATCTAACCCGTAGACAGTACAAATATGACAGTCAACTACTGAGTGTGACGTCACGGCTAATCATGAAGAAGATTTCGACTTTCAATTCCAAAATTCCCTACTTTGTAAATTGCAAATCACAAAAAGATGCATCTATTTTGTAGGGTATCAAGGGATACATTAGTCTTGAGGTGGTCTGAGCATTTCGGTTCCTATTTAAGGTGTCCCACCATGAGGGGACTGCATTGTCCAATTTAGAAGATATTTAATTGATATATGTGGGAAAATTAATCTAATTTAGAAGATGGTTTGAGGTAAGGTGTCTAGTCCCATCTGTTCACCTGTGTCAAATCTGGCGTGGCCGGGAAAGAGAAAGGGAAGGCTACACAGCATGTTTAGCTATACCTCCCAGCTACAGAGGGATGAGATTTGCCGCAGCTGACCTCAGTGCGAGAACCCCTGAATATTGATTTGTGTGGGCCCTGGGGCAGAGAGATGCCGGTGTCACGTGTGTTACGTGGAAGGGGGGGGGGGGGGGATTCATGTTGTTTGTTGCATGTGATGCTGAGGAGCCAGAGTATGAAATTTATAGACGGGGAAGATCTTAATATGTGGGTGTGAACACCTCGTGGTAGGTGGGGCTAGTAGTCGAGAACTTCTCATGAGAGAGGCACACGCACATCTGTCTGGCCATCACACGTCTGTCTGGCCAGTATGTTTTGGCCATGATGGCGTAATGTGCCGTGGAGGCGGAAGTGCCATATACTTTCTTTTTTTTTTTAATAGGCGCCGCCCCTGTGGGCGGGACGGGAGAGCAGGGACTCCACCCAGGGGGAGGAGAACGAGAGAGACCATGCTTGTATGAGGAGGAGAACCGGAGAGAGACCTCGCTTAAGGAAGGAGGACGGAGAGACCTGGTTATAAAGAAGAAGAGGCCTCGTTCAGAGAGGAGAGCACAAAAGCCTTGGAAGCCGTGTGGAAGGAGGCCTTGCTTAAAGGACAGATGGGCCCACAAGGCCTGGTGAAGGATTTATATCATCGCTGGCATTCTACACCAAGCACCATCTTCATTGTGCTCGCTTTGGCTTTGGAGAGTTATCGTCCCACGCCTGGTCCCCGAAGCGATATATTTTGAGCCTGGTGTTCACCCTATGCACCAGATAAGGGAAGTCTCGCCTACAATTGTTTTGTTGGATGAGTGTGATCTGTGGCGCTTAGTGGGTTAGGAATTGTTTTATTTTCAATCATTGTACATACAAGTTTGAATATCCCATTTACCTCTTTGTGTCAATTTGACCCGCCTGGGTCGTTCAGTCTTTCTTTATAGCGTCTTGTTACCCTCTTCTCTGTTTACTCTATAAATAAATCCTTTAAAAGGTAAGAAACATGTTTCAGCTATCTGTTTCCGTGTCCATGTGCCGCCATTATTTCGGCCTAATTGAAGCTCCTTGGTGAACAGTGAAGTTAGAGTTAATTAAATTAACGCAGTGAAATAAAAGATCGTTCGGCCAATCTACCGAGTCTAACTTGGCGCTGAGGTTCCTGCTCTAATGGGGGCTTCAGACGTGACATCCCATGGTTAGTTGTTGACCTTGAGGGGTGGCAGACTCGCAGCTGGTCAGGGGATGGCTATAAAACTCTGGTCCAACAGGAAATTGTCTCTCTTGGAAGTTCTAGCCTGGGGCCGACAGACCGTCCACTCGTAAACACTCTCTCTCTTCTCGTCTCTGGCCTCTTGCCTCCGCAACTCGTTCTTACGGCTGTTACAGCTCATGGAATCTGTTCCGCTCTTGTATTGCATGGTCTATGTTTGAGTACTCCAGTAACTTGCGGATCCATCATCCCGTACCTTTTTTATCTCTCTTGATTGGTTTGAATGGTTGATTGTTGTGTGTGTATTTGGTGCTACGGCTGGATTCAGTTTTCTTGTGTTGTTTTTCTTTTATAGTTTGTGTCTGTTGATTGGGATTCTGTTAACATGTCGTGTATGAGTACAGTATTTATTCAGTTCTTCGAGACTGTGCGCCATGTGTTACTGTTATTTTGCCAGACCGAAGTTTGGGTTGATTTATATCTCCTGGAGGGCTAAAAGTATTATTGATTCTGGTTTTTGACCAGCGTAGTGCTAAACATACCAAGGTTTGGACCGATGTTACCACTTGCCGTCGGTTTGTGGAAAAACAGCCACAATCCATATATCCTTGGTTGAATTCATCAAGAAACTTCTCCACCTTCTCAGGTGCAAGAGAGAGAGAGTCCAGGAGCAGTTGGATATGACTGGGAAGAGTGGGTACTGATAGTGAGGGGTTGGGGACACAATAAGTGGAAGGAAAAACACAGACTTGAGGCATTCGGCCTTCTCACGAGCAGAGTCGGCTGTGGTGCCATTTGAAGAGAGAGAAAGGATGGAAGGGGAGCATGCTCCAGACAGACTTAACCAGGTTTTAGAGGAAGGAGACAAATTTGAAAGTTTATTCGTGAGGTTGGACAGATTAGTCTGGGATCCGAGACCTCAAAATTTTATTTTGAAGTGACACCCCTACTATAAAATGTTTGACCCCTAGATAATGTCTGTGGGGGTGTTAGCCACCAGAAAAGTGACTTTAGCAAGGTAGTTTGGATTGCGCGAATTCTGTAGGGACATTTTTAAACTTGGGGCGTCAACTGTAAAAAAGCAAGAAATTTAGGGGTAGGGGAAATTCAATTGACCATATATCCCATAATACAGGGGTGAGTGCAACAAATTACCACTCATTCTTTTTGTTATAAAGTTGGCTTTTATATGAAACATGATTCAACGTGATTGGACCATCCATGAGGTCAGCAGAGGTCAAAAGGTCACGGAAAGTGGGTTAAGCTAAAAGTTTATCTCCTTTAGTAAATAAAATCACATTTTTCCTACTTCAAGCTCAATATAGCCAAACTTTTACACCCAAAATATGTTGTTTGTACCCCTCATGTTTTTGGGAAAGAAATGCCCCAACTGAACTTAACTTACTGGCATGTATGTCACTTTAGATTTGCATAACTTTTAAAAAATCACCAAAATCTGGCATTCACACTATCTATTTGCACGGTACTCTTCAACATGTTTTAAAACGACAGGTCATACCACATACTGTCTGGAAAAGTGTCATTACCTCTATTTACTCATCATCATCACCGTCATCAGTCAGAAGCCGTCCACATTTTTCTCTGTCGCCATTGCAGGCACATGCAATGATGCATGGTACTCCAGCTTTCGCACAAGGGCAATTCCTCAGGCAGTTCGGTTTCTTCTTACATTTGCAGTACTTCAACTTCGCAGCAGAAGGCTTTGATGGCTTGCTCTTCATGACAGGAATTAACCTGTCACCATCCACACTCCTGCCATACTCTTCAGGTGGAAGAAGCACTGGATTGCTGAGTGAAGCTTGCTTGTATAAGCTGATCTGACAAAGGCTCCTGAGAACGTGGAAGTGAAAAGCATCTTCTGTTGGAGGAAGGGAGCGCAGATCTAGTTTGCTAGATGCAAACAAGTAGGCGCGGAGCTTATCCAGGGATGAATACCCTGGCTTGCCGTAGAGATCACAAAAGAAGCTTCGTGCTTCAGTTATCACCTGATCATGTGCAGAAGGTCCGGATTCATGTCGGATGAAATTGGACAACGCTGGCTGTTTGTCAACATGCTGGAGTGCGACTTTCACTGCTCTCTTCTTACCCCGTTTGAAAGGATAGCTCACCGAATCACAACCTGACAGAATGTAGGAGATGATCAGTGTGTCTGTGAGTGCCAATACGTCCTTTCCAACTGCTTTGGCCAACTCATTCACCAAGTCATGGATGGGGAGGAACAGATCATCCTTTTCCACCCATAACTCAACAACGTTTGTCAACCGAGGGAAATGATACATTGACAAGACGATGATATCTGTATCTGTAGCCTGAATGACAACTATGCTGTTGTCACAGCTAGCAATGTGAGCAAAGATTCTGGTGTCCGCCTCCTCGTGGTTAGAGCAGTACAGCTCATCAACATTGGTATGTTCCGTCTGCGTCACACGAGTTGCCTGGGCGTTGACCCCAAGGACCAGGCAGAAGCCATCAGGCCAGGATGACTCCTGGGACCAACGTGAAGCAAGATACGACAGCAGATTGGTCTTGTTACAAGGGTTTGACAGGAATGTGTTCCAATCAGGGATTTTCATGATGTCCGCTGGAACAAACTCTGGCAAGTTGGTATTTGACTCCCCTCTCTGGCGTTCATCCCCTTTTAGACTCTTTAACCCAAAATCATATTGATCGCCCACGAAATGCACTTCAGTGCAATGTCTGGGTTTCATGTTCAAGAGTTTGTTCCTGTACCTTTCCTGAAGTTGGTCAAATGTACTCGAACCAAGTGTGTTGAACCGCTGGATGAATGCCATTGCATCGACTACATAAACTGCTTCAGATGCAGAAGGAGGCAACTCTTTTAACGGTTCCCATGACTCGGCAACCTCTGCCTGTAGAGTGGATAGATAGTTGGATTTGCAACCTTTGCGCATGGAAAATCCATTCTTCTCTGGCTCAAACAACGAGGGAGGGTACTCAAGCCATTCGTAACTAAATGCCTCAGTCCGTGCCTCATCACTCAGGTCCTGTGCGAAACAAAGTGCCCTTGTCACTGCACTCTCCTCTCTGATGACTTCTTTCACAGTGTCCATCTTTTTCTTACTTTTCTTCAGATGCGTGGCGAATGTTTCTATCTTTGGTTGGACAATCTTGTCTGCATTCGTCGTCGTGGCAGCATCCATTGCCTCCAAGCCTAGACGTTTGGCATCTACCAGGGTAGTTGCTGCAATAATCTGACCTGTGGATATGTTCATTAGTTTATCTGTCGCAAGTGAAGGATCGAATGTCAGACTCAAAGTGCTTCAACAATCGCTTTTTCAACCTATCAGTTTTGTAGGGTTTCTTACTGACTACATCCTGTTGTGAGAGAAGTTCCGTAAATCTATTGGTCAGCTGGCCAAGGTGGTAGACATGCTTGTTAATAAGAAGTCCAGGTGAAATTTCTGAAACAAGCATTTGGAAGCCTTTGTCATATTCAGTGACACCTTTACTGTCACATGTCTGTTCCGAAGCTTTACATCATCTGTTCATGAAATTGTTCATACACCTCAAGTGATAGCGGAAATCGTTAGCTATGAGGTCAAGACAATAATCACCATGGCCCTCAATTTTCAAAAGGACCGCCTCATCCCTCAACACCTTTGCCTTATCATGGATTGACTTCTGCCTGTCAACTGTGCTGACTAAAGTTAATGTCCTATCGCCTTTGGAATCGCGTTCCCTTTCACACAGGAAACACACTGCCTTAAAGTCCGTTAAACTCCTCCTGCCCTCCCGTTCACCTGATGTTTCTCCTTGCTCGGCTTTAAACCATTTGGCGGATACTAGATTGTCCAAAGACCGTTTGAGGGTGTAACTACTGCGGCATTTTTCGTGACACATTGGTCCTTTTGAAAGAAATTGGTCCTGATTCTGCAGATCGTCCCACACTCTGCTGTAAACGTCATCCTTCCTTATTTCCACCGCGTTCTTGAATGTCGTGAACCCTCTCTTCGTCAGGTTATACAGAGGTCCCTGATCATCTGTTGTACTTTGGCAGACGATACATTTCGAATCGTCACTTACACTAGAAGAGAGTTTGCGTTTGTTTCCTTTACCAGCTATCAGAGCCACAGGTTCCATCTTTATACGCCAGGGGTCAGCACCTGTAAGAAATAAAAAGACACTCTAAGACTTCATACAATCCACAAATGGAACAAAATTAATAATGTTGTATTCGCATCAGGCGAATCTTCGGGCGAACCTGGTGCCAGGCCAGAATGAAACATATTCCCCACGCCACACAAAACCAATCAACACCATCACGTGTAGTAAATCAGAGTCGACTGTGAAATATATTAGATTCGTAAATATCATGATTTCACAACGTTATAACATTTCAAGATTCAATGAGGAAACTAGTCAAATTTACCTATACTTTTCTCTCGAACGCTAGTAAACCGATAATTGCTTGAATGACAGGAAAACATGTGGAAAATAATCAATGAGGAAACTAGTCAAATTTACTAAGACTTTTCTCTCCAACGCTAGTGAACCGATAAATTGCTTGAATGACAGGAAAATATGTACAAAATATTCCTAACTATATAATGTTCTTATCTAACTATTCTAAGTTCATATTTCGCTCTTACTTTATGGTTTTTGGACGGGAATCAGCATTCCATTCAGCTCCTGACAGAAAAAGGAATATGGCTACCGGTTTCACTTTCGATATGTCATTCAGTGCTTCCACACGGGAATTTCGATATGTCGTTGGTTGAGTGGTAAATAATAATTGACAAGAAGGAAGCTTGCTCCAGCTAGGGAGGCTGAAGATCGATGGTAATCATAAAGATCAGCAAGAGTGAAGCAAGTTGCTGAAACAAATGTAGCATAATAATCACTAGCACCACACAGAAGATGAAAAGCATCAACCACCACAGTAAACCATCACTATTACGATCAATATAGGCCAGAAACAGTAGAGGGATGCAAAGAACATATTGTGACATATACATATGTGAATTATTTGATAAAGGAGCTAAATTTTCAGCTTAACCCACTTTCCATGACCTTTTGACCTCTGCTGACCTCATGGATGGTCCAATCACGTTGAATCATGTTTCATATAAAAGCCAACTTTATAACAAAAAGAATGAGTGGTAATTTGTTGCACTCACCCCTGTATTATGGGATATATGGTCAATTGAATTCCCCCTACCCCTAAATTTCTTGCTTTTTTACAGTTGACGCCCCAAGTTTAAAAACGTCCTTACAGAATTCGCGCAATCCAAACTACCTTGCTAAAGTCACTTTTCTGGTGGCTAACACCCTCACAGACATGACCTAGGGGTCAAACATTTTATAGCAGGGGTGTCACTTCAAAATCACTTTTTTACACATTTCCAGGCCTCGGATCCCAGACTAGATGGTGTTTTCTGGCTCTCCTGAAAGTGGACACACTTGTGGGATTTGTGGACTGATGTGAGGTTTCCTTTGGTTGGATTTGCCTTCCAGGAGTAAAATGCAAGTTGTTTCAAAGAAACTGCCTCACCTATGGGTATGATAACTGAAATCAAGATGCAATGAATCTGTTCATAAGGGAGAGCCGTTACTGTGTGATTAAATGTTTGTTTGTTTTTAATCTGAACTTGTATGAGGTTGAGTCAGTGTCTGAACTTCATCTGCAGGTGCCCAGACCGAAGGCTGCATTTCGATCACAATAAACACCTGCAGCGAGGAGATTATTCAAGCTGTTGCTGAACATGAGACTGACATGGTACTTTATCCCTTTCAAACCGGTGAGAAATGTTCATGTGATTAGTTAGGTTCCACCTTGGCAAAAAGAGAAAACATTGTGTGGTTTTATTGATTTTTCCCCCCAATGAATAAAGATATCACCTTTTTGGATAAAATGAATCGGATGAAGGATTGTTGGGTTTATGGTTTAATTTCTTTTTATTATTATTTTAAAAAAATTTTTTGTATATGCATGAACACAGTCGACTCCACAAAATTATATACCGACATTTTAAATCTAATAATTATAATTGCATATCGACAATTCTCGCCGATTTGGATCCTTTTTGTCCCCCGTCGCACAGCGGAGCGAAAGGGGGACTATGGTTTTCTCCTCCGTCCGTCCTTCCATGCATGCGGGCGTGCGTGCGTGCGTGCGTAAGTGAAGGACCGCATTCGAATTTGGTGTGTGTGTGCAACCCACGTCAAAATCCAAGATGGCCGCCGCCATGTATGTCTGATGTCACCATGTATGTCTGAACCTTGTGAGATGAATATCTTGAAAAATAAGCGAAGTACCAACTTCTAATTTGGTGTGTGGGTGTATCTAGGCACAAGGAAGAACGCTGTTTAAAATTGGGTCGCCACGTCAAAATCCAAGATGGCCGCCGCCATGTATGTCTGAACCTTGTGAGATGAATATCTTGAAAAATAAGCGAAGTACCAACTTCTAATTTGGTGTGTGGGTGTATCTCGGCATATGGAAGAACGCTATTGAAAATTGGGTCGCCACGTCAAAATCCAAGATGGCCGCCACCATATATATGTCTGAACCTTGTGAGCGAAATATATCGAAAAATAAGCAAAGTACCAACTTCTAATCTGGTGTTTGGGTGTATCTAGGCACAAGCAAGAACGCTGTTTAAAATTGGGTCGCCACATCAAAATCCAAGATGGCCGCCGCCATGTATGTCTGAACCTTGTGAGATGAATATCTTGAAAAATAAGCGAAGTACCAACTTCTAATTTGGTGTGTGGGTGTATCTCGGCATAAGGAAGAACGCTATTGAAAATTGGGTCGCCACGTCAAAATCCAAGATGGCCGCCTCCATGTATGTCTGAACCTTGTGAGCGAAATATCATATCATAGCATGTTTTCTGCGTCTTCCACTTTGTCAACTCGCATCACTTCACCGACGGGGGACCTAGGCGTAACGCTTGTTTTAAATTATCTCCACACTTTTTGAAGAAGAAGAAGAGGCTAACCCTGCTCGAGCGGGGAAAATGGCCTCAAAAACGATCATTCATTCATATTCACTTTTTAAAGAAAAAGGGTGGGGGGATATTGCAATCGGATCCATCTGTCTGTTTGTCCATCACGCTATCTCCTCAAACGGTTGTGCAGAAATTCAACAAATTTGGTAGTTCATGATCACCAAATGCAAATGTGTGAGAGCAGTAACATTTTCGGCTCCTGCCCCTGGGGTTGGATCAAAAAGTAAAACACCAAAAAATGCAATTGCAGGCACATTTTTAGCTCGCCTGAAAAATTGTTCCGGAGAGCTTATGGGATGGCGCGTTGTCGGTCCGTAAACAATTGCAACTTCTTCTCCGAACTCCAGTGTGTCACAGTGACCAAACATGGCACAAATGATATTTGGTATGTTGCAGCTCAAGTTTGTTCATGGCATTGAAAGTTTATTCACTACATTAAAAAAAAATCAGGCCCTAAGGGAGTCTATGGGGGTGGGAGGGAAGGTTGCCCCCCAAAATAGGTATTTGCTTTCTTAGAAACTACACATACAGTGCCTATAGAAAGTTTACACCCCCTTTCAAAATTTTCACCTTTTGTTGCCTTCTAGCCTGGAATTAAAATTAATAAAATCAGACTTTTTCCACGTTTATTTACGCATCGTAACTCTCAACTTCCAAGTGAAAAACAAATTCTACAAATTTCAGAAAATTAATTAAAAATACAAAACTGGAATATCTTGGTTGGATAAGTGTCCACCCCCCTTATAATAGCGATTGTAAATTAGCTCAGGTGTAATCAATCCCCTTCAAAATCACACACCAAGTTAATGGGCCTCCACCTGTGTTAAATTGTAGTGATTCTGATTATTTCAGAATCAAATCAGCTGTTCCTGTAGGTTTCCTCTGCTGGGTAGTGCATTTCACAGCAAATACTCAGCCATGAACACCAATGAGCTTTCAAAAGATCTCCAGGATAAAGTTGTGGAGAGGAACAGATCATGGGATGGGTATAAAAATATTTTGCAGGCCTTTAATATCTCTTGGAGCACAGTCAAGGCAATCATTAAGAAGTGGAAGGCTTATGGTACCACCATGACTCTGTCTAGATTAGGCCGTCCCTCCAAACTGGATTACCAATCAAGGAGGAGACTGGTCAGAGAGGTCACCAAGAGGCCAATGGCAACTTTGAAAGAGCTACAGGCCTTTATGGCAAAGACTGGTCACTGTCCATGTGTCAACAATATCCCAAGCACTCCACAAATCTGGCCTGTACGGTAGGGTGGCAAGAAGGAAGCCACTACTCAAAAAGCCCACCTTGAGTCACGTTTGAAGCATGCAAAAAACCACTCTGGGCATTCTGAAGCCATGTGGCAAAAGGTTTTGTGGTCTGCCGAAACCAAGATGGAACTTTTTGGCCTAAATGCAAAACGTTACGTTTGGTGCAAACCCAACACAGCACATCACCCAAATAACACCATCCCTACTATGATGCATGGTGGTGGCAGCATCATGTTATGGGGATGTTTCTCATCAGCAGGGCCTGGGGCTCTTGTATAATGATGTAATAATGTGGGCGGAGGCATATCTGTCGATGTTGCGACGTCGAAGAGTGTCGTTCTTGTTTTTTTTATACGACCTTTAAAATCTTCATTTTATTTCAATTTAATTATATAGTTGAACACTGTCGAACACAAATTGCCTGGTGTTGGCTTAATGCTTAAGGTGGCTGGCTTAAGATCTTGGGGTTTTGAGTTTGAGCCCCTGTCGTGCCATTGAAATAACACCAGGTGGGTTGATACTGCAGCCTGCCATCCTTCCGAGGTCGTCAAAATGAGTACCATCTTACTAGTAATGGGGGCACTGCGTCGGTGGCATAGCCACGTTTCTTAGGAAAATGATGCAACCAGCAGCCATAGGCTGCTTACGAAACGACAACTAAGCTACTCTTCAGCCACCAAGCCAGCAGAAGCAGACCATTTCACCATTTATTTTGATTTCAAAATGTATTGATTGAAATTAGCAAGTCGACTGTACATGTACAGACTTGGCATTTAATATGGAATATTTTTTTGGTGGGGGTGAACTTACTTTTCAAGATGACTTAGAACCAAAAGTTCATTGGAATTATGTTGAAATTATTCTAGATTTTGTTAATGTGACCTTTAAAAGAAACAAAAACCACATTTGACATTTCGAAGCAAATAAATTGATCCTTGAAAGTGATGTAAACTTATATCGAACTCAATTCACGGACAGTACTGTGTTAAACTTCTGTACGTTTTCCAGAAGTATCTCTTTATTTTACACATTAGCCAAAAAAAATTTCAACAAAAACAAAAGCGAAATTTTGACTGGGATTACGGACAGTAAAATTACAGTTCAGTACTTCGTGTAACCACCACGAGCATTCAGGAGAGCACGTACACGTCGAGGCATGCTGTTCACGAGATTTGCCAAGGTTTGGACAGGAACCGCTTGCCATGCAGTGACAATAGTCTGCTGCAATTCATGCACAGAGGTCGGCTGCTGGTCCAAGTTGTCGATTTGACGCGTTAATTCTGCCCACAAGTTCTCTATCGGATTCATACCTGGGGACATGGCAGGGCACTCCATATGCTCCACACCACGGTCAGCAAGAAAGTGTTGGATCATGCGAGCATGATGACGCCGTGCATTGTCATCTTGGAAGACAAAATTTTGACCTATAAAGTCAAAAAACATTGTCAGTTTCACTTTTGTCCTTTGGAATCGTCTGGTAAAGTTTGACTAAGATAGCTGAAGGTGTTCGCGAAATATCGTGCTCACAGATAAACAAACAAACAAAAGAAAAATCACTCATAGAATGACACTTGGCAAAACAGAACAAAGCAGAACGGCATCCTTTTGACATCCTTTTGACATCCTTTTGACCTTTGACATCCGAGAGCATCTTTTCGACCTCAAAAATAATTAGTGGTTGTATTCAGTGACCTGATCTGCAAATCGTCTTCAAAGTTTTAGTTAATCGGATGAAAATTGACAAAATTAGAAAATGACATGAAAATAACGAGAATGCCACTCAGTGGAGCGCATACTCCCACCGTGGGTCAAGTTGGAATAGTGCGATTTCACAAAAGTTTGAGGGAGTAGTTCAGTGACAACACAAGACAAGACAACACAAGACAGACACTGCACAGATATATATATATAGAATATGGAGAAGATAATGTAAAAAAAAACAAGGCAATTTCACTTACATTTTCGGATTCAGCGTTCAATTCTATACAAGTGGAATACTGCTCTCCCCTCTGGGCTGGTGCTCCTGCCTCACACCTAGCTCGTCTTCACGCTGTTGAAACCAAAGCGTTCAGAATCATTGGAATCTCCCGCAATGAAGCTAACTCCAAGGGCCTTTCACTCACTCACCGCAGGCAGGTTGGTGGTCTTTCCGTCTTCTACCGACTCCTCTCTGGCCTTGCCCCCCCCAGCTCTCTCTGGGCTTTGTCCCCCAAATATTCCTACAGGTCGCACAAGATCTGCCTGCAACCCTCTTATGGTTAAACTGCCAAAATCAAGACTTTCTGCTCACCTTCACTCCTCCATTCCTCTTTTCTCCCACCTCTGGAACAAACTCCCTCACTCTCTTCAATCCCACTCCACCCTCCAGGTCTTTAAAACAGCTGTTCACCACCATCTTTATCAAAAGGATAATAAAAGGGAGATCTCGCGAGATCACGGCGAGGTCACGTCTTTTCGAAGCTGCTCCATGCGCTCACGCTTTCGAAGCTAAGTGATATTTCTCAATTGTGTTTTTGTCGAGACTGTATCTATCTTTCGGTGTATGTACCTATAGCGTATCTTTTGGAAAATTTTCGGTGCTAATTTTTCGTACATGTATACACAATCGTCGGTTAATGGTATCGAGTATTCTGCGGCCTAGTACCCGTACTCGTAGGCTTAGACTACCGTACCGTCTCCGACCTTGTGGTTTGTTTTTCTCTCAGCGATTCGTCGAATGCGCTGAAATTATTTTCGTTCTCTGTTTCGTACCAGTCGTTCACCCCGTACCTCCTTGTTTAATATCTGTACTCACAAAAAAAAAAAACCCCAAAAAATATTTCCTTCCCAGGTCTTATTCGTTTATTTGTTGTTCTTTTTGTTCGTTCGTTCTTCGTTCGCGATCACGCGGTTAGAAATGTATAATCTCTCCCCTGAACAACTATTTTCTCTCATATATTATAACACCCTTTTCTTCTTTTCCTACAAAAGGATGCTTTCGTCTTGCTCACCAAATCTATTCATTCCAAAAAATATATATAATACCATCTCTTACAGTTCCTCCTTTCTACATTCCCTAAACTAGCCAGAACTCCATCCCTCCTCCAGTGTCCTCAAACGTATTTTTGACTCGAAGGTCTCAAACTCATTTTGCAAAAAATGTTCGTTTCCCATGAATCATACACTTTTCAAAATCCAATCTCACCCCTCCCCTCCAAATCCTCCCCATCACCCATCCCTTTCAAATCTCCCCCCTTGCCCCTTCCCTCCCCTCCCTCCTAAACTCCTCCCACACCCCTCCCCTCCGAGACTCTCCCTCGCTCCTCCCCTCCTAGACTCCCCTCTCACCCCTCCTCCTCAAAGCATCCTCCCTGCTTCTTCCTCCTTCCAACTTTCACCTTCATCTCCCCAAACCTTCTGCCTTGCTCTTCCCCCTCCTCAAATAACACCTCACTGTGCCTCACCCAATCTCCATCAAACCTTTTGTCCGCCCCATTCTTCCCTTTCTCCAAGCTATTCTGAAATCTCTGACACACCTTCAACAGCTCTCCCTACCTCTTCCTCCTCTTCCACATCTTACCCTACCCCTCCCTCCCCCTGTTCTGGACCCGATGCTCCCCCTTCCTCTTCATTAACGGTATGGACCTCAAACATCCGGGGCCTTCGCTCAAACTTGACTGACCTCTCCATACAGGTTGCTTCTGACAAACCAGATGTGATCTGCTTAACAGAAACTTTCCTCCTTCATGATGTCTCTGATGCCTTGGTATCTCTCCCAGGTTACTCCCTCCTCCGGGATGATAGACCTGAGCCTCGTCCTGGAGGTGGGGTTGCTATCTTTATAAAAAACTCTCTTCCTCACTCGCCCTCCACTGCCCTCTCTCCACCTCACCCCCAGGAATACCTTTGGCTACGGCTTCCCCTTCGCTCCCACCTTTTGTTCATATGTGTGTTGTACCGTCCACCAATCAGCGATGACTCCATCTACATCTCACTGTCTGATAATATGGACCAACTTCTATCTACCCATCCCAACTCTCTCTTCCTCATATGTGGTGATTTCAATTGTCACCATGCCAGTTGGCTGGGTGTGGGTACCTCTCTCACCAGCCATGGCTCTTCAGCAAAGGACTTCTGCGACTCACTGGGACTGACACAATCTGTCAATTTCCCGACCCGGATCTCAGTCAACGGAGCATCTTCTCTTCTGGATTTGGTTATGACAAACTTCCCTGAAAATGTCTGCTGCTCTTCTTCTGCTCCAATCGGCTCATCTGATCATGTGCTTGTCAAAGTGGACATCTCTCTGACCATTCTCAGAGAGCCTCCTCAGCGTCGACGAGTCTGGCATTTCACTCAGGCCAACTGGCACGGTCTTCAAGCAGCCATCAATCATCTGGACTGGTCTCCCATCTCTACCGCCTCTGACATCAACTCATCCTGGGAATTCTTTCAAAGTAAATTGCTCTCTCTCATGCACAGATTTATACCATCTCGTCTTCAGTTGTCATACCCTTCCTCCCGTCCATGGTACACGGAATCTTGTGGTGAGGCTGTTGCCCTGAAACAACTTGCTTTCGTCTCCTGGAAAGCAAATCCAACGGAAGGAAATCTCATTTCCTTTCACAAAGCCCGAAACAAGTGTGTGTCCACCCTCAGGAGAGCCAGGAAACAATATCTCACCATTCTCAAGACCGAACTCTCTTATCTGTCTCCCTCTTCCAAATCCTGGTGGCGTCTGGTCAAATCTGTTTCTGGTGTTTGTTCCCCCTCCATCCCCTCCCTCACCTCAAACGGCTTAACGGCTGACTCCGCACGTGAAAAAGCTGAATGCCTCAACTCTGTGTTTGCCTCTAAATCTTGTGTCCCAAACCCATCCCTCTCTGTACCCACCGTACCCAGTCGTACCCAGCTGCTCCTGGACTCTGTGTCCTTTCCTCCTGACAAGGTGGAAAAGTTTCTGTCAACCCTCGACTCTGATTCTGCAACTGGTCCTGACGGCATCAGCCCACGGGTCCTAAAATCATGTTCTTCTGCTCTTTCACTCCCTCTTTCTGTTCTCTTCACCCTCTCTTTTGCTCAAGGTCATCTGCCATCTGCTTCGAAATCAGCCAACATCACCGCTTTGCACAAAAAAGGTGCAAAAACAGATCCCAGCAACTACAGACCAATCAGCCTTCTCCCAATTATCAGCAAAGTCATGGAATCCATCATTGCTTCAGATATTAAATCTTTCCTCTTCTCCAATGGCTTGATCTCTGATCATCAATTTGGTTTCAGACCTGGTCACTCTACTCTGGACATGCTGCTTCTGCTTTCTCAACAATGGATGGAGGTCCTCAACACCAAACAGGAAATTAGAGCTGTCTCCCTTGACATTTCACGTGCCTTCGATACGGTCTGGCACCCTGCTCTGCTCTCCAAACTCTCCTCCTTTGGTATCCATGGAAATCTCCACGCATGGCTGGCGGACTTCCTCTCTGGTCGTAGTCAACGTGTGGCCCTGAATGGGTTTCTCTCATCTCCTCTTCCTGTTCAGGCTGGAGTTCCCCAAGGTAGTGTTCTGGGCCCTGTGCTTTTTCTGGTCTTCATCAATGATCTCTCTGACTCTCTTGAAAATCCTCTCTATCTCTTTGCTGACGACTCTACTCTCTGTCGCTCCATTCCTCATCCCTCAGATCGGCAGTCTGCAGCCTCCTCACTCTCTGCAGACCTGGACAAAATCACAGACTGGTCAAACAAGTGGAACATGTCTTTCAATCCTGACAAATCTCACACTCTTACAATGTCTCTCCGAAAGGACCGACTGGACAACCCTCCCATCTACTTTCTCAACAATCCTCTCCAAGAAGTTCTGTCGCTCAAGCTTTTGGGTCTCACTATCTGCCATGATCTTTCTTGGGAAAACCACATTTCCAAGCTGGCCTCCAAAGCCAGTCGCCGACTGGGCATCCTCCGTCGTGCGAAGTCCTTCCTTGGCACACCTGAGCTCCTCACCACATACAAGGCTTTCATCCGCAGCTCAATGGAATACTGTTCCCCCCTCTGGGCTGGTGCTCCTGCCTCACACCTTGCTCGGCTTCACGCTGTTGAGGCCAAAGCTTTCAGAATCATTGGAATCTCCTGTGATGTTGTCAACGCCGAGGGCCTTTCACTCACTCACCGCAGGCAGGTTGGTGGTCTTTCTGTCTTCTACCGACTCCTCTCCGGCCTTGCTCCCCCAGCTCTCTCTGTGCTCTGTCCCCCCAATATTCCTTCAGGTCGCACAAGATCTGCCTGCAACCCTCTTATGGTTAAACTGCCAAAGTCTAGGCTCTCTGCTCACCTTCACTCTTTCATTCCCCTTTTCTCCCACCTCTGGAACAAACTCCCCCACTCCCTTCAATCCCACTCCTCCCTCCAGGTCTTTAAAACAGCTGTTCACCACCATCTCTTATCGTCCCCCATCGAAAACCTTGATCTTTTCTACCCCCGGTAATTCACCCCAGAGTCCTTGCAGTGTTCATATGTTTTAATCCTCTCCCACCTCCCCCCAAGTCCTCCCGATGTCCCTGCTCTCAAATGTTGTGTTTGTGTCCTTCCCCCTCTTCCCCCTCTCTTTTGTGTCCTTCCCCCTCTCTCCCCATCTTGTCTGCCGCTCCCCTTGTTTTTTGTGTTTTGTGTGTCGGTTTGTCTTTTTGTGTGATTAATGTTAGCTCTTTCACGAGCCTCGATCTTGTATACAAAAAAAAAAAAAAAAAAAAATCTCTTATCTTCCCCCATCCAAAACCTTGATCTTTTCTACCCCCGCTAATTTCACCCCAAATCCTACACTTTTTTGAAATACCAACTTCTGTCCTGGAAGTCCTTGGTCTCCTTGTGTTTTATACCTCTCCCCCCCCCCCCCCTTCCCACGCCTCCTCCCCCCAGGCCCTCTCCCTCCCGCGCTTCTCCCTGCTCTCAGGTGTTGTGTTTGTGTGCTTCCCCTCCTCTCCCCATCTTGTCTTCCGCTCCCACTTTTTGTATGTTTTGTTTGTCTGGTTGATTTGTTTGTGAAATAAATGTTAGCTCTTTCACGAGCCTCGATTCAGTATAAATAAATAAATAAATAAATATAAATAAAAAAGTTTCCTCGAAAGGCTGCACGAGCAAATGGAAGTAATGTTTCTTCCAGAATGACCCTGTACTTGAACTGGTTCAGGTTTCCATTCAGAACAACCAGGTCAGTTTTGCCCCCTGCATGAAAAGCAGCCCAAACGGTCACCCCACCACCTCCAGCTTGGACTCTTGGCACTATACAATCTTCGTTGTGGGCTTCATGCACTGGTCTGCGCACTCGGACGCGGCCATCTTGACGACAGACCAGAAATCTAGACGTCACTGAAGATCACGTGATTCCAGTGTCCTGGCTGCCATTGACGGTGCTCTCTGGCCGACTGCAATCGGCGCTGGCTGTGTTGTCTGGTCAGGCGTGGCTTTCTCAGGGGACGCCTGGCATGATAGCCTGCTTGAACCAGTCGTTGGTTGACTAGCCTTCTGGATACAGGCACATTTGTCAGTTGCTGCCACTCAGCCCTAAGCCGATTAGCTGACTTGGTACGGCCATTGCAGACTAACCGGTGCAGCTGGCGATCATCTCTCCTTGTGGTTCTGCGTGGACGTCCTGGCCTCGGTATTGGAGTAGGGACACCCCTCTGAGCATTTCGTTTCAGGATCTTTGACACCTGACCTTGAGTGATGCCATACTGCCGAGCAATAGCACGCTGTTTCATGCCAGAATTTCGTAAAGCCACCACTCCATGACAAACAGCATTGTCAAGTTGACGGACCATCTCCAGAGGAAGCGGCAATAACTTTTGTAGACGTGCAGCAGTTGTTTTCCACTAATAAAGAATGCAACAACCCTTATATACCCGATTGTGAAGCCAATCGTCAAATGTACCTGTCCTTACATTTTGTCACGCCACCTGTGATATAATCCTGTTATTGACTTCTTGCTGCGAAAGACAATCGGTGACATGGTTCTTTCAACAAAGACATCAACATGCATTTTAACAACATGCATTTTAAAGGCCATTTTCCCTCCTAGAGCGGGGGTTAGCCTTGCGGTCCCCATGACAATCTTCTCCATTTTGCCCTATTTTCTGCATCTCCCCTTGTTAACCCCCTTGCCCGCATTTCTTCTTCGACCATCTTTAGCCAAGTCTTTCTCGGTCTTCCCCGTCCTCTACTTCCTTCTACATTAATTTCCATCACTCTTCTCAACCAGTCACTTTCATCCTTCCTCAACACATGACCAAACCATCTCAACCTGTTCCTCGTCACAGCATCAATCACAGGCAATATTCACATCATCTTTTGCAATTCATCATTTGTCTTCCTCTCTCTCAAAGATACTCCGCACATCCATCGAACCATTCGCATTTCCTCCCTTTCCAGCCTTCGTTGCTGCTCTACGTTCATTACCCATGTCTCACTCCCATAAATCATAACACTTCTCACATGCAGCATACACCTTTCCCTTCAGCTTCAGCGACACTCTCCTCCTCATCAGCACGCCACTCAGTTCCCGAAACTTCTTCCATGCACATCTCACTCGAGCAACCGTTGCCGAGTCTGATCCACCTTCTCCATTCAGCATGTCTCCGAGGTAGCAAAATGTTTTCACACCTTCCAGCTTCACGCCGTCTCCAAGATCCAACTCAACATTTCCTCCATCTGCAGCTCCCTCTGTACACACCTTACATTTGAATGTAGCTGCCACACTGGTAAATGACCCTCTCAGACCACTACATTTTTGATGAACCCACTCAGCGCACATTGTACATTGAATGGAGTTCACTCCGACACCCTTCCTGCACACAGCACACGGCCACTTCCCAGTTCTTTCTACCTCACCACATGCTTTACCACTTGCCATCACCTTCGTCTTTCCGATATTCACCTTCAGACCTTTTGTCTCCATACATTCCTGCCACTTGTTCATCTTTTCCTTCAGTCCATCCATACTTTCCGCAATCAACACCAGATCATCTGCATACAACAACTCCCACGGTAAACCCTCCTTTACGTTCTGAGCCAGCACCTCCATCACAGCTACAAATAGTAGTGGACTTAGTACCGACCCCTGATGCACTCCCACCTTCACCTCAAACTCACCACTGTTCCCGTCCTTCGTCCTTACAGCTGTGCGCGCTCTTTTGTACATTGCCATCACTACTCTGATCAACCATTCCTCCACTCCTAACTTCCTCAATGCCCATGTCAATACTTTGCGTGGAACCCTATCGAATGCTTTCTCCAGATCAACAAACCCCAAAAACAACTTCTTCCTCTTCTCCATGTACTTCTCCTGCAACTGCCTCACAATGAAAAGTGCATCTGTCGTTGCTCTTCCTGGCATAAATCCAAACTGCATTTCGTCGATCTTCACTTTCTTCCTTATCCTCCTCTCCAACACCCTTTCCAATACCTTCATTCCATGCTCCAATAACTTTATCGCTTGGTACGAGCCACACTCCAGAGGGTCACCTTTCCCCTTGTATATGGGGACGAGGGTACTCAGTTCCCAATCCACTGGAATGCGGCCTTCTTTCACCACCAGATTACAGATCTCTGTCATTCTCTTCACACCCCAACTTCCTGCTGCCTTCAACATATCTCCCACAACTCCCGTCGGCCCTCCCGCTTTTCCACTCTTCATTGCTTTTATCGCTTCCTCAACTTCCTTCTCAGTTATCTTCTCTGCCGGTCCTAAAACTGGGTTACTCTCTATGTTGCCATCCCATTCATTCTCTGTATTCAACAGCATTTCCATATATCTTTTCCATCTTCCTTTAATTCCATCTGGGTCGACAACGATTTGTCCCACTTCATCCTTCAAGCAACTCACCCCCATCACATCACACCTCTCTTTAGCTATGTGCTTTGCAATCCTGAATACTCTTCTCTTCCGAATGAATGAATGAATGAATACTCTTCTCTTCTCTTCCGAAACTGAATTCTCTTCCGAATCCAAGTGTACTCCGAACATTTTCCTGCATGCCTCCTGCGCCTTTGCTACCTCTTTCTTTGCAGCCTTCCTGGCTGCCTTATAACTTTCATGCTCTGCTGTTTCTGCTCCCGTACCCTTCGCCTTCTGCCACTCCTTGAGCTTCTTCCTCTTCTCGTCAACCTTCTTTCCAACTTCATCATCCCACCACCATGTTTCCAAGTGCCTCGGTGGTCCTTTTGTCCATCCACATACCTCACCAACGGCTCCCAACAGACTAGCTTTCATTGACATCCAACCACTTTCAAGCTCAACCACATCATCCTCTACCCTACTTAGCCTCTCTTTTAATGCCTCCCTTACTGTCACCTCTTTCAACCTCCACACCTTCATTCTCGGTTGGTACTTCACCCGCCGAGCTCCCCTCGCACCTTTCACCCTTATGTCGCAGACAACCAAGTGGTGCTGTGAAACAGCCTCCTCCCCCGGGATCACCTTTGTGTCCCAGAGGTGCCCCCTATCTCACCTACGCACCATCAGGTAGTCAACGGTTGTCGTCGACCCACCTGACGTGTATGTAACAAGCTTATTATCCTCTTTCTGGAACTGAGTATTACAAATCAACAAATCAGCTCCATCAGCAAACTCCAAAATCCTTTCACCTTCTCCATTTCTCACACCATATCCGTAACCCCCATGAACTCCCTCAAAACCATCCATACTCCTTCCCACATGTCCATTCAGGTCTCCTCCCACCACAACAACTTCCTCATCTTTCACGTTTTCCATCAGCTGATGTTCCATCAGCTGAGCTTTCAACAAAGACATCACTGAAGGGTAAAATAAACTCACCAGATTGATGTACTGAGTTCAGAAAGTAAACCCAAGTCAAGAAAAAAAAAAAAATTCCATATTAAATGCCAAGTCTGTACATTAAAAATCGAGTCACAAACCCAAAATCTCCCAAAATAACTTGTGGCAGTAGAATTTTGTTTTCCTTTGTGCTTATTCTGTTGTGTACCTCATTGTTATACTTTTGTACCTATTTATTGAGCTTCATCGTACTCTTTCTTTGCACTTTTATAACTGTTTCTGGCTTGACCTTCCCACCTCCAATTTTTCAGTTTTTCAACTTATCCCTCTTCTCTGGCTGACTTTTCCAAGCCTTTGTCTTATCTTCTAAACCATCCCCGACCACCCACCACCCAACTATTCTCTTCTATTTGCCTCTGTTTTCAACACCTTACCTTTTCTTTATTTGTTTGTTTCTTTCTCACATGCGTTTGGCCAGATTCATTTATCTATCCATGCGAAGGAATTTTAAAGTAAGAGTAAGCAATGTGAGAATCGTAGCCGGTGAAGAATGTTCGGCTCTGCATCAATTGGAGGTTGGAGATGTTTATTACCTCCGCCACCAAAGGTGGATGGAGGTTATGTTTTCACCCCTGTCTGTCTGTCTCTTTGTTTGTCTGTCTGTCCGTTTGTGAACAAGATATCTCAAAAAGTTGTGGATGGATTCGGACGAAATTTGGCAGAGATGTAGCGTATGAGACAAGGACGAAATGATTAGATTTTGGTGAAGATCCGGAATTCGGATCCGGCTACTCGGATTTTTTAAGTGATTCTTCACCATTCACCTTTCTCCCTCTCTCTCCCTCTTTGTCCCTCTTTGTCTCTCTCTCCCTTTCCCTCCCCCTCTCTTTCTCTCCCTCTTTCTCTCCCCCTTTCTCTCCCTCTTTCTCTCCCCCTTTCTCTCCCCCCTTCTCCCCCCTTCTCCCCCCTTCTCCCCCCCTCTCCCCCCTTTCTCCCCCCTTTCTCCCCCTTTCTCCCCCCTTTCTCCCCCTCCTCTCTCCCTCCTCTCTCCCTCCTCTCTCCCTCTTTTCTCCCTCTTTTCTCCCTCTTTTCTCCCTCTTTTCTCCCTCTTTTCTCCCTCTTTTCTCCCTATTTTCTCCCTCTTTTCTCCCTCTTTTCTCCCTCTTTTCTCCCTCTTTTCTCCCTCTTTTCTCCCTCTCTCTCTTGCTCTCTCTCTTGCTCTCTAACTCTCCCTTTCTCCCTAACTCTCTTCCTCTCCTCTTCTCGTCCTCTTTCTCTCTCTCTCTAATTCTCTTCCTCCCCTCCTCTAACTCTGTCGTGGCTCTGACTTTGTGAAGGCAGGGGTACACCATCCTGGATGTGGGGGATCTCTGGGGTCTCTCTTGCGAGATTGATTGGCTGTCTTTGTGCCATGGGCTTGTTTGAGAGAACTGTCCAAGGCTACACAACAACAACTGAAGCGATTTTTATTTTAGGAATGCCAAGTGAAGTGTATTTGGCAAATAAAAGGAATCTGCATTGATGATGTTTTCGTTGATATGGAGAAAGCCTATTATCGAGTGGCAAGCGCTGTTGTTGTTGAACGGGCTCTCCAAAGGCAGCTCATCCTTGAACCAGTGGTAAAAGTAGTCATTGGAATGTGTAAAATTTTAAAAAATCAAGAACTACGGTAATGACCAACTTGGGATGCACTGAAATGTTTGAAGTGAAAGTAGAGTTACATCAGGGATCAGTTTGAAGTCCTCTACCATTTGTAATAGTGATGGAATAATTGACGAATAATGAAAGGTTGTGCATCCCATGCGTGTTATTGGATGCTGATGACTTCATATTGAATGTTAAAAGTGGAGAAAAACCAAAATAAATGTTTTTTAAAATGAAGTAGTACAATAAAGGTTTACACGTCAACATTAATATGTAATGAAGGTTAAGGTGAGTGGCGAAGAAGGAGAAAGGAAAGAAAGTGGTCAATGACCTTATTCAATATACGGAAAAGGAATTGGACGTAATTCCATGTAGGCAGTTACATATGGTGTCACAAGAGGTACAGTGGTGTAGGTGGAAATTTGATAACAAAAGCTGGGATTTTCAAATGTAAAATGTGAGGATCAATCTTTTAAAGACAAAAAATGAACAAAAGCAAATGCTCCTGAGCTCAGAATTCTATTTAGCAAATGTGACAGTTTCTGTTGCCTGAGAGACATGATAGAGGCATCAGGAGTAGAATTAGCCGTTTGATCATGAGTAAAGTGAGCCTGGAATAAGTGCAGACAACTAGGTTGTCATGAAGCAGAAACTTTACATTATCAGCAAGGGAGTTTATAAACCCTGTATGAGACCGGCATTGATCCATGGGAGCGAAACCTGGTCACTATGGGTTGAAGATGTATAAAAAAGGATGCAAAGAACAGAGAAGAGAATAATACAATGGAGAAATGGATTGTCTCTGAAAAAGAGAATCCCGAGCTCAGAAACCAGGAAGAATTTTAAAATAATCAATGCTAGTGGAGAAAACTTGGTTGGTGTGGTCATGTGCAACGAAGGTCAGAAAAAGATGGTGAGAAGAAAGCAATAAAACTCGTGATAGAAGGAAGAAAGATGGAATGACAACCTTGAAAAGTAATGGATTGAAAATGTCAAGAAAGATATGGAATGTCTGGGCTTGCATGAAACTGATGCAATAGATACAATCGTATGGAGAAATGCCATCGTTACACCAACCCTCTGGAAAAATGGGAAAATGGTTTCAAAACTTTTTTTGTTGGCGTTTAGCAATGATCGTTTTCTCGGCTGTCTTTTCATTTGCAAGGATGTCTTCTCCTATGTTGCCTTTTAATCGATATCGTAACGTTTTGGTTGCCACACATGGTAATGCAAACTTAACGGCTTTGTTCCTGTGCTAGTTTGTGCAGAGCTGGAAGTACAGTTGGACTGCTCGGACAGCAACAGCACAGACAACGAGACAAATGTGGATGATGCCGGAAGCGCCAACCGCCTTTACAAAACCGTGAAGGCGCAGCCAACGCAGACGATACTGGTGTTGGTCAAAGACACAGATGCTGCAGATGAACAGGAAAGCAATGAACGCGGCGCGCTTCCTGAAAGCAAATCACATTTGTTGAAATGCATGAAGCATCACTTGGACAAAAAGCCAACAAAAAGAGACAAAATCCAGAAAAAAAGACCCTTTCAGTGCAAAGAGTGCAAGAAACACTTCATCCATAAATCGCATCTTGCTACTCATATGCGGAGCCATAGGAGTAAAAAGCCCTTTGAATGCAAAGAGTGCGGGAAAACTTTCCTACACAAAGTCAGCCTCCGGCTGCACACGGAAAACCACACTGGTGAGTTCAAATTTCGGCCTTACAAGTGCAAAGAATGCTTTAAGTACTTCCCAAATAAATCAAGTATGAATGTGCACATGCGGTATCACACGGGTGAAAAGCCTTTCACGTGTGAGGCATGTGGTAAGGCCTTTCACGAGAGATCAACTATGTTGAAGCATGTTCGGTCTCATACCGTCGAAAAGCCGTTCGAGTGCGACGAGTGTGGCAAGACTTTCCTTCACAAATCGAGCCTGAAACTGCATGTTGGACTTCACACCGGGGACTTCAGTTCCAGGCCGTTCAAGTGCACGGAATGCAACAAAGCCTTTCCAAACAAGTCGAGCTTAAACACACACCTTAGGTACCACACAGGTGAAAGACCTTACAAGTGTCAAGAATGCGCTAAGGCCTTTCACGAAAGATCGAGTTTGTTGAAGCATGCTCGTCGTCACGCTTTCAAGAAACCATTTGAATGCCAAGAGTGTGGGAAGGGTTTCACATATAAAGCAGGCCTCATAGTTCATCTTCAGCATCACACTGGCGACTTTAGTGCTGCACCACACAAATGCACAGAGTGTCATAAGGGCTTTCTGAAGAAATCCATGCTTACGGCGCATATGAGGCTTCATACTGGTGAAAGGCCCTTTAAGTGTGAACAATGTAATAAGGCCTTTCGCCAGAAAGGTTATCTCTTGAAGCATACTTTATGTCACACTGGTGAAAAACACTTTGCTTGCAGTGAATGCGGGAAGACTTTTGCACGCCAAGGCCAAGTTGTACTTCACAGCGTGGTTCACAACAAAAAACGCGAGAGGTCATTTGTGTGTAACGAATGTGGGAAAGCCTACATGACCAAATCTGCCCTGCGAAATCACCTTCGATCTCACGTCGTTGGAGAAGACACTAAACCATACAAGTGCACACAATGCGGTAAGGCCTTTCGAGAGAAGTCTGTTTGGAAGGTTCACGTCAATATACACACTGGTGAAAAGCCTTTCAAATGCGACGATTGTGATAAAGCCTTTAACAGAAACACAAATCTGATGAGCCATAAGAGGCGGATGCACCCAGGTGAAGTAAAATTCGTCACGTGTAAGAGGTCCTTAAGATGTAAGCAATGTCAAAAGGCCTTTACTTCCGAAGATAGTTTGAATGAACATCAAAGCCTTGATGCCTGCGAACGACCGCGGTATGAATGTATAGAATGCGGCAAGTTGTACCTCCAGAAACTTGGCCTGGTTGAACACATCAGGTCTCACACTGGCGAGAAGCCGTTCAAGTGCGCAAAGTGCGGCAAATGCTTCGCCCGCAGGACCATCCTTAACATCCACCAGGCCTGCCATTCTGGCACAAGACCTTATCGTTGCAACGAATGTGGAAAAGGTTTTAGTCGTAAAAATGGCCTTAATAAGCACCTGACGACCCACAGCAGGATCGCTCGTGCTATCAAACTTGGCAAGATGAAGAAGGAGAAAGATAGCAATTAGGATTTGGGGAAATACAGCTGTGGAGAACATTTCAAAAATGTGTAAGTAGGTGCAAGCTCAAATGCAAGTACTTCTTTTTAAAATATCAAGTGTGAAAATTGCTTTGCAAGAAACTGGTAGTACCACAATCTGCATATTTCCAAGGTTTGAGATGTTTTTTCAAATGCAATGTCACAAGCCCAATTTATGTATCGCTCTCACTTGTACATATTGTTGTCTCTTAAATGATATTGTGAAGATTCTTTCCACATCTTATCTGAAATTGTGAACAGTTATGACCATCAAAGCGTGCGCAAAATTTGTTCCTGATGTTGCTTAAAATATTTTCGTATCTTTGTCAATCATGCTTTTTATCATGGATGTCGAGATTAAATGATCTTTTCAAACGCAGAAATGCTTGATTCCCTCATCCGTGCCTCCTGCCCCCATTACTAACCAAAGTAAATTGTCCTGTGGCTGCAAAGTTTCAAATGTGTCCATTTGTATCTTGACTGCCATGGCTTGTGTGTGTATATGTATATATATATATAAACTGAACATCAAAATTAACTTATCACTTTCATTTTTTGAAATGTGCAGCTTTACAAACACATTTCTTCAATTGCAATGGCTGATTATGCACCGGGAACTTCACTTCAATCACCTGGTTGATCAACAATGGCATGGCATGCTTGAGTGGTTCTGTATTGGGATCTTTCCCTTTAAATAATGACCCTCATAATGAAATCCTTCAGTTCTCGTGGTTAGACATTCATTTACTGCTGTCTATAGTCACTCTAGAGGCTTCTGACAGGGAAAGCACCCATAAAATTCAGATGCCACGCCTGACATCTGAACAACATTTAAGGGCAATTGGGATGCTTGAGGTAGGTGTAAGCCAGCAAGCAATTGCCCAACGTCTTGGTTGCTCACAGCCTGCAATATCCAACCTGGCCAGGCGTTACGGTGAAACTGGAACTGTGAATGATGGTCCATGAAGAGGAAGACCATGGGTAACCACCTTGCAGGAGGAGTGGGACAGACTTTCCCAGGACCGCATCAGATGCCTGGTACAGAGCATGCATCAGAGGTGTACAGCCTGCATCACAGCTCAGGGAGGACACACATGATATTGAAGACTGCTGTCATTCTGTCCTTGACTGTTAGGAGTGTTGTGTCCATTCCTGTGTCATTTTGTTTTGACTGTATTCAGGTGCATGCCTTTGTGTTGCAGTGCTGTGACTTTTGTTGCACCACCCCTTGTGATATTCATGCTTTTTGTTTTTTTGTGATTGAGGCAACCTCTTGTTTATTGACATGTTTAGAAAGATAGCTGAACTTTACCTCTGTGTTCAAATATTTTTCATTTTTGCATGGAGAATTTCAATGAGTGTCCTTCTAAAGATTTGATAAGTTTCTTTTGATGTTGAGTATATATATACTGTATATATTTTTACGGTCCGCGGATATGGATGTTGTTTGCTGAGCGAAGGCACCGCGGCCGAACAGTTTTTTTCCCGACTCACCCGATTCACCCAGACGTTGGCCGTATCGCGCCACAGCTATTCAATAGGGAAAAGACAAAGACGACGGATGTGAAGAAAAGGAAGACGAAGGCAAAGAAAGGTTTGGAAATACGATTACTATTTATTACTATTTACAGGCTCAAAATAACCAAGGAGAAGGAAAGATAATAAAATAATATACAGAAGCTTTTAGAGACACAGGGAAAATACTAGCTTATACAGACTTAATTACCTACCCAGGACAGAACAAACAAAACAAACTCATGTACGCAAATGGGGAACTTGCAGGCAGGAGTGGCTGGAAAGGAGAGGAAGGTCCGGAGCTGGCAGCACGATCGGCGCGTTCGGCAGCCGCCGTCCCTTCGCGGCCCTGCTCAAAACCGCCGTCCAGGCCCCAAACGGCTGTCGAGTGTTGCTGCTGGGGACGCTACCGCTGGCGAGCAAGGTGACGAATAGCAGGCTTTTGCGCTTCCCTGGATGATCTCTGCTTTTGGACCTCACAACTCAGCTCTTGTCATAGCTCATCTCATAAAAGCTCATCTCCCTTCTCAGCTCATCTGCTTTGCACCACCACGCAGCTCAGCTCAGCCTTGGACCTTTTTGCAACTCTTGGGGAACGTCCCGCGGCGGGTTATATAGGCCCCGCCCCTCAACCTTCGCGAACCTCCTTCATGTTTCTCTCCACACCCTCTCCAAGTCCAACCCCTTGTTCGTGGTTGGTTGAGTGGGGCTGACTCACTATGACCCTCTATGACGAGGTGGGGACCCGCCTTTCTTCCCCAACCCTGCCTCGTGGTCAATGGCGGCAATTGGAGGGGATGTAATTGCCAATTTGAGGCTTGGCCATTACGAACGGGGAAATGGAGGTTTTTGGGAATGGGAATGAAGGGAATCTATCTCTCACTTGGTACAATGGAGTGTCGTGTTAATGGAAGACAAGGCCTTACCCTAAAACACATAATAAGGATATAAACTACTGAACAAGGGTATTATAGTGTCCTTCAATGTGGTGTTTCATGGAATTAACTACCGGGACGCCCTTTTTACCTTTACACAACTCTGGAGGCAGGAGGCGCAGTATAGACAATAATAATAATAAAGCACACAAAAAATAAATACCATCCTCATATCCGCAACACTGCACCCTCCTCCTCTTAGGCACGTCCCGGGCCTACAACTTTTATTTAGTGTGACACGTAGGTGTAGTTCCCTCTACTTTTAACCTGACCATGAGTGCGACAGTTTTAAAACATAGATAAATGTGTCCCGCTGCTCCATTGCACCCTACCTAACAGACTCACGCCCACAGTTAACCGAATTGCGGAATGGTCTTCAAACTATACACTGACGGTGGGGAGCATTATTTACAGTGACGCTATTTTATTTACAAAACTCAACCCAGGACCTGTGATTGTTCTTTCTGGGGGGGAGACAGTCTGCTCTGCATCGACGCACCATGAAAGCACCCAAAAACGCACCAATACACCCTCAAGCACCAATCGGTGCACAGTCATCATTGTTCATCAATGTTCAATAATAAAAATAAAAACAACAACCCCTAACCCTGCAGGTGGTCTCTTGCTCTTCGGCTCCCTCTGCTGGCTATTATTATTTCTTCCAGTTGTCTTTTTCCTTCATTTTCTTACTGGCGGCCTATTTGAACCGAAAATGAAATGCACCCAACGTGTCCATTTTTATTTATTTATGGCCCACAGGGGCCGACTAGTGTGGTTCACCTGTGGGGCATCGGTGCCCTGTGGCCAAGGTCCGCCAGCAAGATTTCGGGCCCTCATGGCCGGTTCCAGCAGAGGGGCCATGCCCCAACCCATGGGGTCCATAAGTGGTGCTCGGCCACAGACATGTGGTCCATAATGTGGTGCATCGATGCAGACAGCTGGTTCTGGGAGTTCCGGGCACACAATGGCGGACTCACGCACGCTCCCCTCGGCGCCCAGTGGCGCTCAGGTCCTCATGTGGGAGACAAGGGGGGAAGACAGATGAGTGAGGGGTAAGGTCACAAGGGTACACATCAACCAAGGCAATGCAGGGCGAAATGCGTACGGAGAGCGAAGTGAGAAAGCTCGTCCCTACCGTACGTCACCCCCCCTGTCACCTACACTACCCTTGCCCTTACCCCATATTTACAAAAATCTACACATTTACCAATCCGTCGCTATCGTCACGTCTTCCCATATTTCCCATCCCAAATTCGTCTCCACAATCCCTCTATCCAAAATTTGCCATCACCCAATTCATCATCAATCCTCATAAGGAGGAAGAGATGGAACATCAAGCACAATGTCACACCCACGTCATGATGCGTCTCACAATCCAAACATTTGCACAAAAATAATAAAACATGGCATGGTGTGGAGTGACGTCACCTCAGGTGAGTGGATGCAGATGGTGCGAGGAGACTTCAATCCTAACTATCCTCTAAATGATTTTAACACACTTTACACTACCCGGGGTCTCTCCCTGGCAATCCATTGGCCAACTTACACTATGGGTTCTAAAAACCAATTCCCATTGACCAAACTGTGGTGCTTCTGAATTTGGGGTCTCACTCCCCCGATTCATCTCCCGGTGCCCTTGCACAATTTCTGGGCTGTGACGTGTAGCCCTCCCAGCAGGTCTACCCACCTGCACACCTCCACCACTGTAGTTGCCACCCGAGCTTACCTGCTCCTTACCTAACCTATCTAACTGGGGAAGGCCCCTCCTGGCTCTGTCACCCCACTCGGTGCCCTCTGGCACTGGGCTACCCGGGTCCGTCCTCCGGATCCTCGGGCCCCATTCACAACAACTACCGGCTCCCAGAGCCCACCTGCGGCCTCACCTGGCCGACATCCTCACAGTGGTGGAGTGCCCAAACCAACTACACACACTAACAGGCTACACGCCCAGCCATTTCCACAACACTAATGCACCCATCCAAATACCATTCTTTCACCCGCACCACAGATGCCAATATCCAACCACAATTTACCTGTTCCCTCTACCTAACACTTACACTACCCGCCCCGGGTATTCGTGATGGGGGTCCATCCTTCCCTCATTCACACCTTCGCACCATCCACTCCACTCCATAGTTTCCACCATACTCACTCCACGACCATCCATTCCAATACTCCATATACTCCAGACCATTTATTCCATACACCTGTTCTCCATTCACCTGTAGTTGCACACCTGTGCAATCTCACCTGGTTGCACCTGCACCCTCCTTCCTTCCTGGACCATTTGGTCAACCCAACACCCATCACCTTCACTCACTCATACACTGCTCCACACACCTGTGCAATCACACCTGTTCCTCACACTCATTTACTCATACCCTGCTCAATACACTGGAATACACCTCCAACACTCACACGGCATCATCTCATCTAACTACTCCCCTCTGAAACTTGCGCTTCCCCGTCGCCCCTTTAAACTATTGCGCTCCCACGTCATTATCATCCACACTAATCTACCTGCGTCCCCACTACAGGTATCCTTGTCACTAACTAATCTTAACGTTACCTAAGGTCATCTTCTAGGTCCCTACACATTATCCAAACCCTCCCGGGCTACTGAACAAGGGTATTATAGTGTCCTTCAATGTGGTGTTTCATGGAATTAACTACCGGGACGCCCTTTTTACCTTTACACAACTCTGGAGGCAGGAGGCGCAGAATAGACAATAATAATAATAAAGCACACAAAAAAAAAATACCATTCTCATATCCGCAACAATATATATATATATATATATATACAGAAAGAAAATGAAACGAGAAGCTTGCTGCTCCCCACCAAACTACCTTTGCACCCTTTTGTTACCTCCACCACGGAAGGTGGGCAGAGGTTATGTGTTTCACGCCTGTCTATTTGTTTGTCTGTCTGTGAACAGGATATCTCAGAGTTGTGGACAGATTTGATCGAAATTTGGTGGATGAGTTGGATAGGTGACGAGAACAATCCGAAAAGATTTTGGTTCAGGACAAGATCCAGATCCGACCTATCAGTGGGATACACAACGCAAACTGGTCAGCCTGGCTATACCGAGTGCCGTTCCAGTTTGAACTGGAATACAGAATGTAGAAATTTATGGTGAGTGAGTGTGACTGAGCTGCTGCAAACTATCAGCGTTTGTAACTCAACAGCATCAATGCTCTACCTTAACGTTTTTCATTCAGTGTGGAACACAAACAAACACGTGAAACACATGAAGTAAAATTCGTGAAAACAAGGATCTTGTATAACACTCGATTGTTATCATGGCTCTGGTTGTTCTTGTTTGTGGATTCATTCTGTGTAGTTTTATATATTTTTCTTATAGAGAGCTTCGTAAGCGAACCTCTATGGCAATTGCATGTATATGTAAATCCATTCAAAATTTCACTGTCATTCCCCATTCCCTTGGGAACAAAATTTCATGTCATTTCAAATGTCCCTTCCATGATCCGCCATCTTGTATTCGCAGTATGGCAATATATCTATTTCTGGTGACGTCAAACGTTTTATATACACGAGAATCCCACATTTTCTGATCTTGAGTTTTTATTTAATTATAATTATAGGTGTTGTTTTTAATGTTTACTTCATCTCTTGGCCTTGCCGTGTTTTAATTTGTTGGGTGTAGTAACTAAGGTAGTGTAGCTGGTGGTACCTCATGAGGTGGTTCATATATCTTAAGATTTTTAATAGAGAGCTTCGTAAGCGAACCTCTATGGCAATTGCATGTATATGTAAATCCATTCAAAATTTCACTGTCATTCCCCATTCCCTTGGGAACAAAATTTCATGTTGTCATTTCAAATGTCCCTTCCATGATCCGCCATCTTGTCCCTTCCATGATCCGCCATCTTGCTCATGTGATCTTGCTTTGGTCTGGCGCGACCGATGAATTATTTTCACCTGGTGATTAAAATCAATAAATTACAATACAGTACTGTACAGAACGGATTTTTAATTCGAAACCGCTCATCATTTACGCCAGCTACACCGACTTCTTTGTTCCACCAGCTACACCGGCTTCAGTTTTCCGCCAGCTACACCGACTTCATTTAATCCAGGTACATCGATTTCAGTTTTTCGCCATCTACACCGACTTCAGTTTTCCGCCAGCTACACCGACTTCATTTATAATTCTAAGCCCAAGATCAAACAACCTAGCCTAGCTAGGCCTAGGCCTACAGATGTTTGCAAGGGCTGCGTACTCGACCGACTGACCATTGTCGACGAAGCTCTCACTCTACGCAATGCGTATTTTCATATTATTGCTTTGCAAAATATCACTACTGTATATATAGTTTTTGTTATGCTCGTTCCGTGTCCTAAAGGGTTTCTACTGTCTTAGAATAATAAATGTTTCCATTCAAACTGCTGTGCAAATAAACCATACATTAGCACTTCTTCCTCTTCTTCAAACCCGCAAAGAGGCTTTTAGAACTGGCAAATTCGTGATTAAACAAACGGGTTTTTTTTACGGTGTAGATGTTTGGTTTCTGTGTTTACAGTGTTTGTCTCTCTGTATGTATATATGTCCCTCACATATTTATCCTACGTATTGGGTGAGTTTTATAGGTGACAATTACGCTTCTGAAAGGTAGAATGTATTTGGCTTTGCCAGTTATGTTTCTTTCAACACCCTTCAGGGAACGTTCGTTCATATATTACGTCATATACCTGGTTGGGGCAAATTATTACACTTGATCATTCGGGGAACTGAAATTATGGCAACCGGGTGATGACGTATGATTGGGGAGGGTGGGGTGCATGCCCCCCAGATCATATATAATTAAAACTTTGATTATGGTAAGGGCTCTTCAAACATTGAAGCATTTCTTATCACTGCCTCCAACCACCCTAAGCCTGGTGTTGGCTTAACAGTTAGGGTGGAGGGCTTGGGATCCCAGGGTCCTGAGTTTGAATCCCAGTCCGCTGTTGAATTAACACCAGGTGGGGTTGATTCAGCCTATCATCCTTCCGAGGTTGGCACAATGAGTAGCAACTCACTTTGGTCCTCTCTCAAGGAGGTAGGTGGCAACACCTCATTCTGTAACACACGCAGTGGTGTGTGTCAGGATGGTGCTGAGTGACATGGGCGTTGAGGAAGTTAGAAGTGGAGGAATGGTTGATCAGAGTAGTGATGGCAATGTACAAAAGAGCGCGCACAGCTGTAAGGACGAAGGACTGGTGTTGATTGCGGAGAGTATGGATGGACTGAAGGAGAAGATGAACAAGTGGAAATGGCGCACGCTGAAAGGGAGTACTCAGTTTTCACTCCGGTTGTTTGTTGTACACCGCACCTTTCCTATGCCGTCTCCAGGCATTGCAAATCGTCATTGCCGGGCACCGAAGGGGGCTCGGCAGTGACACACGCTGAAAGAGAGTACTCAGTTTTCACTCTCGTTGTTTGTTTTCTTGCTTTCTTGTTTGTTTGTTTGTTTGTTTGTCCGGACGATATCTCAGCCATCCTTTGAGCTAGGAAGCTGAAATTTCGGCACAATAGTGAGCAAGTCCTTTGTCAAAAACGGTATTTTTTGTTTTTTGATTAATCAATAAATTGAGGAGTTATTTAATTATTAGCGATTAATTAAGTACTTATTTAATTAATCAAATTTCCTTTCTCTTCTGACCATTAACTCAGGCACCTTTTGAGTTAGGAAGCTGATATTTGGACATGCCAATGACCAGGTGATTTGGCTGCAAAGGCTATTTTTGATTTATTAATTAATCAATTAATCGATTAATTATTTAATTATTCAATTAATGACCAAAATTTTTTTTTTTTTAAAGTTACAGATTCTGATGAAATAGTGGTAGTTTATGTGTTCTCTGACCAAATTGATTAATAATTTAATTTTTTTATGATTATTATTTATTTATTTTCATTATTAATCATTTATTTATTTTCTTTCTCATTTGGCCAATATCTCAGGCACCTTTTGAGCTGGGAAGCTAATATTTGGACATGACAGTGACCAAGTGATGTGGCTATCAAGGATATTTTTGATTTATTGATTAATCATTTCATCTATTAATTATTTATTGATTAATCGATTAATTATTTATTGAGTAATCAATTAATTATTTAATTTTTTATAAATGACTTATTTAATTACATTTCTAAAAGATACATCTTCGGATGAAGCACTAGTGGTTTAGTTATGCTATTAGCCAATTGATTATGAAAATATTTTGTGATAATCTTTTATTGATTTTAATTATACTTGGTTGGGTGTGGGTTCCTCTCTCACCAGTCATGGCACCTCAGCAAAGGACTTCTGTGACTCATTGGGATTGACACAATCTGTCAATTTCCCGACCCAGATCTCAGCCAATGGAGTTTCTTCTCTTCTAGACTTGGTTATGACAAACTTCCCTGCTAATGTCTGCTGCTCTTCTTCTGCTCCAATCGGTTCTTCTGATCATGTGCTTGTCAAAGTGGACATCTCTCTGGCCATTCTCAGAGAGCCTCCTCAGCGTCGAAGAGTCTGGCATTTCACTCAGGCCGACTGGGACGGGCTTCAAGCAGCCATCAATCGTCTGGATTGGTCTCCCATCTCCACTGCCTCTGACATCAATTCTTCCTGGGAATTCTTCCAAAGCAAACTGATCTCTCATGCACAGATTTATCCCATCTCGTCTTCAGTTGTCTTACCCTTCCTCCCGTCCATGGTACACCGAATCTTGTGGTGAGGCAGTTGCCCTGAAACAACTTGCCTTTGCCTCTTGGAAGGCTAATCCAACTGAAGGCAATCTCAGTTCCTTCCACCAAGCTCGGAACAAGTGTGTGTCTACCCTCAGGAGTGCCAGGAAGCACTATCTCTCCTCACTCAAGAACGAACTCTCAAACCTGTCTCCTTCCTCCAAATCCTGGTGGCGTCTGGTCAAATCCGTTTCTGGTGTTTGTTCCCCCTCCATCCCCTCCCTTACCTCAAATGGCCACACAGTTGACATCGCACATGACAAAGCCGAATGCCTCAACTCTGTGTTTGCCTCAAAATCTTTAGTCCCAAACCCATCTCTCTCTGTTCCCACCTTTCCCAGTCGAACCCAACTGCTCCTGGACTCTGTGTCCTTCTCTCCTGACAAAGTGGAGGAGTTTTTGTCTAACCTCGACTCTGATTCTGCAACTGGACCAGACGGCATCAGCCCACGGGTCCTAAAATCCTGCTCTGCCACTCTATCTCACCCTCTCTCTGTTCTTTTCACCCTATCTTTTGCTCAAGGTCATCTGCCAGCATCCTGGAAATCAGCAAACATTACCGCTTTACACAAAAAAGGTGCAAAAACAGATCCTTTTAACTACAGACCAATCAGCCTGCTCCCAATTATCAGCAAAGTCATGGAATCCATCATTGCTTCGGATATGAAATCTTTCCTCTTCTCCAATGGCTTGATCTCTGATCATCAATTTGGATTCAGACCAGGTCACTCTACTCTGGACATGCTGCTTCTCCTGTCTCAACAATGGATGGAGGTCCTCAATGCCAAACAGGAAATTAGAGCTGTCTCCCTCGACATATCACGTGCCTTCGATACGGTCTGGCACCCAGCTCTGCTCACCAAACTCTACTCCTATGGTATCCATGGAAATCTCCATGCATGGCTTGCGGACTTCCTCTCTGGTCGTAATCAACGTGTGGCCCTGAATGGATTTCTCTCATCTCCCCTTCCTGTTCAGGCTGGAGTTCCCCAAGGCAGTGTGCTGGGCCCTGTGCTTTTTCTGGTCTTTATCAATGATCTCTCCGACTCTCTGGAAAATCCTCTCTATCTCTTTGCTGATGACTCCACTCTCTGCCGCTCCATTCCTCTTCCCTCAGATCGGCAGTCTGCAGCCTCCTCACTCTCTGAAGACCTGGACAAAATCACAGACTGGTCAAACAAGTGGAACATGTCTTTCAATCCTGACAAATCTCACACTCTTACTATGTCTCTCCGAAAAGATCGACTGGACAACCCTCCCATCTACTTTCTCAACAATCCTCTCCAAGAAGTTCTGTCGCTCAAGCTTTTGGGTCTCACTATCTGCCATGATCTTTCTTGGGAAAACCACATTTCCAAGCTGGCCTGCAAAGCCAGTCGCCGACTGGGCATCCTCCGTCGTGCGAAGTCCTTCCTAGGCACACCTGAGCTCCTCACCACATACAAGGCTTTCATCCGCAGCTCAATGGAATACTGTTCTCCCCTATGGGCTGGTGCTCCTGCCTCACACCTAGCTCGGCTTCACGCTGTTGAAACCAAAGCTTTCAGAATCATTGGAATCTCCCGCGATGAAGCTATCTCTGAGGGCCTTTCACTCACTCACCGCAGGCAGGTAGGTGGTCTTTCTGTCTTCTACCGACTCCTCTCCGGCCTTGCTCCCCCAGCTCTCTCTGTGCTCTGTCCCCCAAATATTCCTACAGGTCGCACAAGATCTGCCAGCAAGCCTCTGATGGTTAAACTGCCAAAACCTCGACTCTCTGCTCACCTTCACTCCTTCATTCCTCTTTTCTCCCGCCTCTGGAACAAACTCCCACACTCCCTTCAATCCCACTCCTCCCTCCAGGTCTTTAAAACAGCTGTTCACCACCATCTCTTATCTTCCCCCATCCAAAACCTTGATCTTTTCTACCCCCGCTAATTCACCCCAGATCCACCTTGTTTGAAATTCCAACTTCTTTCCTGGAAGTCCTGGCAGTGTCCATATGTTTTATACCTCTCCCACCGCCCCCTTCCCATGCCCCCCCCCCCCCCAAAGCCCTCGCCCTCTCTCAGATCTCTCGATGTCTCCATGTCTCTCGGTCCCTGCTCTCAAATGTTGTGTTTGTGTCCTTCCCCCTCTCTCCCCATCATGTCTACCGCTCCCGATGTTATATGTTTTATGTGTCGGTTTGTCTTTCTGTGTGATTAATGTTCGCTCTTTCACGAGCCTCGATCTTGTATACAAAAAAAAAAAAAAAAGTACAATTAATCAATCAATTAGTGTACACCTCTCCCTCCCAATGCAGCCTCAATGAGCTGCACTGCGGTATTGCCGGGCGCCGGAGGCGCCCCGGCAATGCCGCGCTGTAGGATATTTAATTATTTGGCATGGGGGCGGTGTTCTTTGAATGTATCTGTACTTGTTTGTTTTCTTGCTTGTTTGTTTGTTTGTTTGTCCGGGCAATATCTCAGCCATCATTTGAGCGAGGAAGCTGAAATTTGGGCACAATAGTGAGCAAGTACTTTGTCAAAAACGGTATTTTTTTTGGTATAGCGCTCCTTTCCTATGCCATCTCCAGGCGCTGCATGACGTCATTGCCGGGCGCCGAAGGGAACCCGGCGATGATGCACGCTGAAAGGGAGTACTCAATTTTCACTTTGTTCGTTTGTCCGGGAACCGATATTTCATACCGCACGAGATATTTCATTATTTCAATTCATACCGCACGTGTAGAAACGTTATCTTGTGCCGTGACAACAGCGGACGTCATACAGATGCACTCAAGATGTCTTAAGGAGGTATTGTAATTGTTGTATTACTGTAATGTATTATTACTCCTCTTGTTATATGTTTTACTGTAATGTGTTATTACTCCTCTTGTTATATGTTTTACTGTAATATGTTATTACTCCTCTTGTTATATGTACTAGGGCATGCCCGTACTATATATATATCTAAAATTATATCCCCCCCCCTCTATTTACATGAAATGGTTTGGTCCATTCGCAAAGCCAAAGCGAACGGCTTGCGAGTACGGTGACAATCCCCCCCCCCCCCCCTCTATTTACATGAAATGGTTTGGTCCAAAGCGAACGGCTTGCGAGTACGGTGACAATCCCCCCCCTCTATTTACATGAAATGGTTTGGTCCAAAGCGAACAGCTTGCGAGTACGGTGACAATCCCCCCCCTCTATTTACATGAAATGGTTTGGTCCAAAGCGAACGGCTTGCGGAGTTTGGTAAAGAAATCGCCATAGCGTGCACAAACGCGCAGGAAAGCGAAAGAATCGCAAATTAGTTTTAATTAGTTTTAAAACATAGTTTAACGCCAACATAGCGGCAACATAGTTTGCCAACGTGAAATAAATGAATACGCTCTCAAATGTGCCGTCCGAGGCAGAGTCTGTTCGGCACGTTCGGCACACGTGATAACTCGCTGCTCTCTGATTGGTTGAATCGTTTTTTGGACATAGCTCGGTAACTACTTGTCCGATTAATATGAAACCTTGAAAAGGCACATCCTCGGGTCCCCAGCAATATACCTGGCAAGTTTCAAGTATATCGGACCCGTGGTTGTCGAGAAACAGCGGTCACAGACACACACACAGACATACACACAGACAAACACACACACAGAGATTACTGGAATTATAGATAGATTACTGTGATATGTTATTACTCCTCTTGTCATATGTTTTACTGTAATATGTTATTACTCCTCTTGTTATATGTATTACTGTAATATGTTATTACTCCTCTTGTCATATGTTTTACTGTAATATGTTATTACTCCTCTTGTTATATGTATTACTGTAATATGTTATTACTCCTCTTGTCATATGTTTTACTGTGATATGTTATTACTCCTCTTGTTATATGTATTACTGTGATATGTTATTACTCCTCTTGTTATACGTATTACTGTAATATGTTATTACTCCTCTTGTTATATGTATGACTGTAATATGTTATTACTCCTCTTGTCATATGTTTTACTGTGATATGTTATTACTCCTCTTGTTATATGTATTACTGTGATATGTTATTACTCCTCTTGTTATATGTATTACTGTGATATGTTATTACTCCTCTTGTTATACGTATTACTGTAATATGTTATTACTCCTCTTGTTATATGTTTTACTGTAATATGTTATTACTCCTCTTGTTATATGTATTACTGTGATATGTTATTACTCCTCTTGTTATATGTATTACTGTGATATGTTATTACTCCTCTTGTTATATGTATTACTGTGATATGTTATTACTCCTCTTGTCATATGTTTTACTGTGATATGTTATTACTCCTCTTGTTATACGTATTACTGTAATATGTTATTACTCCTCTTGTTATATGTTTTACTGTAATATGTTATTACTCCTCTTGTTATATGTATTACTGTGATATGTTATTACTCCTCTTGTTATATGTATTACTGTCATATGTTATTACTCCTCTTGTTATATGTATTACTGTGATATGTTATTACTCCTCTTGTCATATGTATTACTGTAATATGTTATTACTCCTCTTGTTATATGTATTACTGTGATATGTTATTACTCCTCTTGTTATATGTATTACTGTGATATGTTATTACTCCTCTTGTTATATGTATTACTGTGATATGTTATTACTCCTCTTGTTATATGTATTACTGTAATATGTTATTACTCCTCTTGTCATATGTATTACTGTAATATGTTATTACTCCTCTTGTCATATGTATTACTGTGATATGTTATTACTCCTCTTGTTATATGTATTACTGTGATATGTTATTACTCCTCTTGTTATATGTATTACTGTGATATGTTATTACTCCTCTTGTTATATGTATTACTGTAATATGTTATTACTCCTCTTGTTATACGTATTACTGTAATATGTTATTACTCCTCTTGTTATATGTTTTACTGTAATATGTTATTACTCCTCTTGTTATATGTATTACTGTGATATGTTATTACTCCTCTTGTCATATGTTTTACTGTAATATATTATTACTCCTCTTGTTATATGTATTACTGTGATATGTTATTACTCCTCTTGTTATATGTATTACTGTGATATGTTATTACTCCTCTTGTTATACGTATTACTGTGATATGTTATTACTCCTCTTGTTATATGTATTACTGTAATATGTTATTACTCCTCTTGTTATATGTATTACTGTAATATGTTATTACTCCTCTTGTTATACGTATTACTGTAATATGTTATTACTCCTCTTGTCATATGTTTTACTGTGATATGTTATTACTCCTCTTGTTATATGTATTACTGTGATATGTTATTACTCCTCTTGTTATATGTATTACTGTAATATGTTATTACTCCTCTTGTTATATGTATTACTGTGATGTGTTATTACTCCTCTTGTTATATGTATTACTGTGATATGTTATTACTCCTCTTGTTATATGTATTACTGTGATATGTTATTACTCCTCTTGTTATATGTATTACTGTAATATGTTATTACTCCTCTTGTTATACGTATTACTGTAATATGTTATTACTCCTCTTGTCATATGTTTTACTGTGATATGTTATTACTCCTCTTGTTATATGTATTACTGTGATATGTTATTACTCCTCTTGTTATACGTATTACTGTGATATGTTATTACTCCTCTTGTTATATGTATTACTGTGATATGTTATAACTCCTCTTGTTATATGTATTACTGTGATGTGTTATTACTCCTCTTGTTATATGTATTACTGTGATATGTTATTACTCCTCTTGTTATATGTATTACTGTAATATGTTATTACTCCTCTTTTTATATGTATTACTGTAATATGTTATTACTCCTCTTGTTATATGTATTACTCTAATATGTTATTACTCCTCTTGTTATATGTATTACTGTAATATGTTATTACTCCTCTTGTTATATGTATTACTGTAATATGTTATTACTCCTCTTGTTATATGTATTACTGTAACATGTTATTACTCCTCTTGTTATATGTATTACTGTGATGTGTTATTACTCCTCTTGTTATATGTATTACTGTAATGTGTTATTACTCCTCTTGTTATATGTATTCCTGTAATATGTTATTACTCCTCTTGTTATATGTATTACTGAAATGTGTTATTACTCCTCTTGTTATATGTATTCCTGTAATATGTTATTACTCCTCTTGTTATATGTATTACTGTAATGTGTTATTTCTCCTCTTGTTATATGTATTACTGTGATATGTTATTACTCCTCTTGTTATATGTATTACTGTAATGTGTTATTACTCCTCTTGTTATATGTATGACTGTAATATGTTACTCCTCTTGTTATATGTATTACTGTAATGTGTTATTACTCCTCTTGTTATATGTATTCCTGTAATATGTTATTACTCCTCTTGTTATATGTATTACTGTAATGTGTTATTTCTCCTCTTGTTATATGTATTACTGTGATATGTTATTACTCCTCTTGTTATATGTATTACTGTAATGTGTTATTACTCCTCTTGTTATATGTATTACTGTGATATGTTATTACTCCTCTTGTTATATGTATTACTGTAATGTGTTATTACTCCTCTTGTTATATGTATTCCTGTAATATGTTATTACTCCTCTTGTTATATGTATTACTGTAATGTGTTATTTCTCCTCTTGTTATATGTATTCCTGTAATATGTTATTACTCCTCTTGTTATATGTATTACTCTAATATGTTATTACTTCTCTTGTTATATGTATTACTGTAATATGTTATTACTCCTCTTGTTATATGTATTACTGTAATATGTTATTACTCCTCTTGTTATATGTATTACTGTAATGTGTTATTTCTCCTCTTGTTATATGTATTCCTGTAATATGTTATTACTCCTCTTGTTATATGTATTACTCTAATATGTTATTACTCCTCTTGTTATATGTATTACTGTAATATGTTATTACTCCTCTTGTTATATGTATTACTGTAATATGTTATTACTCCTCTTGTTATATGTATTACTGTAATATGTTATTACTCCTCTTGTTATATGTATTCCTGTAATATGTTATTACTCCTCTTGTTATATGTATTCCTGTAATATGTTATTACTCCTCTTGTTATATGTATTACTGTAATGTGTTATTACTCCTCTTGTTATATGTATTCCTGTAATATGTTATTACTCCTCTTGTTATATGTATTACTGTAATGTGTTATTACTCCTCTTGTTATATGTATTCCTGTAATGTGTTATTACTCCTCTTGTTATATGTATTACTGTAATGTGTTATTACTCCTCTTGTTATATGTATTCCTGTAATGTGTTATTACTCCTCTTGTTATATGTATTACTGTGATGTGTTATTACTCCTCTTGTTATATGTATTCCTGTAATATGTTATTACTCCTCTTGTTATATGTATTCCTGTAATATGTTATTACTCCTCTTGTTATATGTATTACTGTAATGTGTTATTACTCCTCTTGTTATATGTATTCCTGTAATATGTTATTACTCCTCTTGTTATATGTATTACTGTAATGTGTTATTACTCCTCTTGTTATATGTATTCCTGTAATGTGTTATTACTACTCTTGTTATAGGTATTACTGTAATGTGTTATTACTACTCTTGTTATATGTATTCCTGTAATGTGTTATTACTCCTCTTGTTATATGTATTACTGTGATATGTTATTACTCCTCTTGTTTTATGTATTACTGGAATGTGTTATTACTCCTCTTGTTATATGTATTCCTGTAATATGTTATTACTCCTCTTGTTATATGTATTACTGTAATGTGTTATTTCTCCTCTTGTTATATGTATTCATGTAATATGTTATTACTCCTCTTGTTATATGTATTACTGTAATGTGTTATTACTCCTCTTGTTATATGTATTACTGTGATGTGTTATTACTCCTCTTGTTATATGTATTCCTGTAATGTGTTATTACTCCTCTTGTTATATGTATTACTGTAATGTGTTATTACTCCTCTTGTTATATGTATTACTGTAATGTGTTATTACTCCTCTTGTTATATGTATTACTGTGATATGTTATTACTCCTCTTGTTATATGTATTACTGTAATGTGTTATTACTCCTCTTGTTATATGTATTACTGTGATATGTTATTACTCCTCTTGTTATATGTATTCCTGTAATGTGTTATTACTCCTCTTGTTATATGTATTACTGTAATGTGTTATTACTCCTCTTGTTATATGTATGACTGTAATATGTTATTACTCCTCTTGTTATATGTATTCCTGTAATATGTTATTACTCCTTTTGTTATATGTATTACTGTGATGTGTTATTACTCCTCTTGTTATATGTATTACTGTGATATGTTATTACTCCTCTTGTTATATGTATTACTGTAATGTGTTATTACTCCTCTTGTTATATGTATTACTGTGATATGTTATTACTCCTCTTGTTATATGTATTCCTGTAATGTGTTATTACTCCTCTTGTTATATGTATTACTGTAATGTGTTATTACTCCTCTTGTTATATGTATGACTGTAATATGTTATTACTCCTCTTGTTATATGTATTCCTGTAATATGTTATTACTCCTTTTGTTATATGTATTACTGTGATGTGTTATTACTCCTCTTGTTATATGTATTACTGTAATATGTTATTACTCCTCTTGTTATATGTATGACTGTAATATGTTATTACTCCTCTTGTTATATGTATGACTGTAATATGTTATTACTCCTCTTGTTATATGTATTACTGTAATATGTTATTACTCCTCTTGTTATATTGTTACGGACACGACTTAGATGTTATGATGGGCCGAGCGGAATGGCCGCCGTGTTCGCACAAGTTACCCGATTATACTCGAACGTTGGCCGAGTCGCGCTACGCTAGATCAATGAAGGAAAGGACACAACGGCTAGGTTAAATGACACGACACCAGGGGTACAGTTCTCAAGGCCTCCGGAGGAGGTTATATTAGTTCGGAACGTTTAGATTACAGGGATGAGAGAGACAGCATAGAAAGATAGGCACTTAATTACGGTCTTAATAGTAACCCTGACAGACGACAGATAAACGGGACAAAACTGACTCACACGGGGATTGATGGCAAGGAAAGGCAGGTAGTCGAGGCTCAAGGTGCACTCTTGGCTCAGGGACAGGATACAGTACGGTCCAGTAGATGCAGGGAGGTGTCACAGCGCTCGGAGGTCGCGACTGGTTCTTCTTTGTGGCTGAGGCGCATCTGACCTCACGTCCGGTAAGTGGCTGCGTATATCCGGCGGGGAGTGACACGCCCTCGGCTCGTTAGCTCCGCCCCAGATGGAATCGGCCCGTTGCTTCTTATTGGGTGCGGGGGCTACCGGGCTCCGCCCTTGACGAGGGGCCGACAGCCAGCCCCTTCGTGGTAACCCCGTAACCTGGAGGTAACCTGGAGCACATGGGCCATGGCGGCTAACCGAGCCGGAGTGAGGACGCCCACTCCCCGCACCGCGGCCGCGCCGCCCCCGCTGTGGTTGTAGTTGTTGTTGTTCCATGAGAAAGATGGGAGGAGGTATGGGGAGGTCCTAAACTCACTACTGGTGCCATACAATCACATTCTGGTGCAACGAAGAGTCAGAATTAATGGAAACGAGTCCTTAACTGACATAGACTAAGAATAACTAGCAAGAGGTCCGAAAGTTGTCTACGTGAGATGCGGTGGACCTGGGCACGACATTTAATGGGGGAAGAAGGGGAAGGTCGGTTCTACAGAGTGTTGTTTACAGACAATGGGACTAGGGAATGGGGGATTGGGGATAGTTGGGGAGTATTGGGGAAATAGGGGAATATTTACAAGCGGATATGGAGGCCAAATCCCATATCCGCAACATTGCACCCTTCTCTACCCTCGGGGCGTCCCGACCCGATAAATTTTTACCTATTTTAGTGTGGCACTCAGATGTAGTTCCCTCTACTATTAACTCTACCCTGAGTGCGACAGTTTTACAGATATTCACAAATGAGTAAATATGTCCCCCTGCGACGTTGCACCCTTCTCCTCACAGATACACACCCACAGGATAACCGAATCGCGGAAAGAATTCGCAAACTAAACATACAGCCGGTAGGGAGCATTATTTACATAAGACTACGCTGATATTTACACTATGATCCAGGACCTGTTTTTGGAGGAACACATGCAGATGTTATGCATAGAGGGAGCACGCATGCCAGCATCGATACACCAACCCACGAGTGCTCTGTGGCCTTACGGCCTTTAATAATGTGCAGAGCACCCCTTCCAAGCACCAAAAGCACCACCCCATCACACAGTCAGCACCATCCGGTTCACCAATAAAATGTTTAATGATCATGGTGTGGTGTCGCAGCCGGCCGATGTTCTGCCGCTGGTCTTGCCTTCGTGTGGTGCACTTGGCCTTCGTACTTCTTTCAAAAATAAAGAAAGGCGCCAACCGCGTCCATTTCTTTATTGTGGCCGTCAGGGGGCCAACTATAAGTGGTTCACCTGTATGGCATAGGTGCCACGTTGACCCATAGGTCCATCCACGGGTGGTGCTTGGCCGCAAAAGAACTGCGGTCCATTGTGGGTGGCCACAAACATTGCGGTCCATATGGTGTATCGATCCAGGCAGCAAGCAGCGAAAGTGCAGGCCCACAACTGCGGAGCCAGCACCTCTCTCTCCTCTCTCTCTGCCCCAAAGCCAGATCCTCGGAGGTGGGAGACAAAAGAAGCAGACAAGTGAGTAAGGTGGTAAGGGCGCAAAAGTGCACGCAATATAAGATGATGCACACTCGGGGCACATGGGAACCAGGTGAGACAGGTACGTTCCTATCGTACGCCCCCCCCCCCCCCACCAGGTAACCTACATGGCCCCTCCCTTACCCCTTACTGTATCCACAAAACACAACACTACCCATAAACATCTACTTTACCAATCAACAAACGTCCCTACTGTCTTCCCCGTTCCTCCCATAAACCAAATTCGTCTTCTCTCCCTCCTAACCAACCAAATTTGCCATTTTCAACTCTCATCAAAATTTGCCATCTCCAACTCAACATCATAATTTGCCATCACCAATTCATCATCAGTCCCTCCTAGGGAGGGAGAGATGGAATCACCCCAACGTCTCATCCACGTCGTGATGCGTCTCACAAATCCAACAGCAATCCTTACTTCCTGCAACACAAAACAGAGAAAACACAGGTGTGGAGTCATCATCACCTCAGGTAAGTGGCTGCGTATGGTGCGACAGGTTCATCAATCCTAACTATTTCCTAAATGACTTTAACAACTTTACATTACCCGGGGTCTTTCCCTGCCAATCCATTGGCCCTCTTACACTATGGGTTCTAAAAACCAATTCCCATTGACCAAACTGTGGTGCTTTTCAATTTGGGGTCTCACTCCCCCGATTCATCTCCCGGTGCCCTCGCACAATTTCTGGGCTGTGGCGTGTACCTCTCCCAGCGGGTCTACCCACCTGCACACCTCCACCACTGCAGTTGCCTCCGAGCTTACCTGCTCCTTACCCTAACCTAACTACCTGGGGAAGGCCCTCTGGCGCTCTCCCCACTCGGTGCCCTCTCTGGCACTGGGCTACCCGATCCACACCCGGGATCCTCAGGCACCCACTGACACTAACGGCTCCCAGAGCCCACCTGCGGCCTCACCTGGCCGACATCCTCACAGTGGTGGAGTGCCCAACCAACTACACACACTAACAGGCTACACGCCCAGCCATTTCCACAACACTAATGCACCCATCCACAATACCATTCTGCAACCGCACCACAAATGCCAATATCCAACCACAATTTACCTATACCCTCTACCTAACACTTACACTACCCGCCCCGGGTACTCGTGAAAGGGGTCCACTCTTCCCCCATCCACACCTTCGCACCATGCACACCACTCCGTACCACTTACTCCAACTCTCTCCACACACCTGTACCTGCACACCTGTGCTCTCACACCTGGTGCCACCTGCACCCTTCTCTCCCCAAGCGCATTCGCGCTGATCCACACACTCACTACTCACACACTGCTCCACACACCTGTCCAGTTGCACACCTGTGCAATCACACCTGTTCAATCCTCACACAGCATCATCTCATCTAACTACTCCCCTCTGAAACTTGCGCTTCCCAGTCGTCCCTTTAAACTATTGCGCTCCCTCGTCATTATCATCCACACTAATCTACCTGCGTCCCCACTACAGGTATCCTTGTCACTAACTAACCTTAACGTCACCTAATGTCATCTTCGCTAGATCCCTATCATATAACCTAACCCACCCGGGCTAGTTTTCACTGCCATAAACCCCATAAACTATTGCGCATTTGCCCCACATTGGAAGGGCGGCAGGGATGCCAGCCTTATCCACCGGGCCCATCGCTCACTACCAATTTTGCACATCAAATTTCAACAAATTAAAAATTTGCCAATCACTACCCATCATCTGCCAATCATTACTGCCAATCCTTTGCCAATCATCAAATTTCGTTTTTCTCTAATTTTGGGGCCAAAACACTATCCTCATCACCCGTCTACTTACTAATGCCTCTCGGTGCGCCAATTCCTGTCCAAAGCCCGGCTTCGTAAAGCCGAGCAATGAATGCGGGTTGTTCTGTGCCAGCGGCTGGATACGTCCCGCATTCGGGGCAGGGGCGGGGGCTTACCCGGGCCGAGATCCCACGCACCACCTCGGCGTGGAGCCATCCAATGTCCCGATCTCGACCTGCCGGCACGTCTCAACAAAACGTGGTCGCCATGACGACCCTTCCTATCCAGCCGCCCGCTCCGCCTAGTGGAGCACGGACGCGGCCGTTCCACGCGAGGCCCGGCACGCACCGAGGGCCCGATTCGGCTAAAAGTCGACCTAACCGCTGCTCCGTTTAACGTCGATGCTTCACCTGCTTGCTTACACCCCGCAGCCCGTTCCTTGCTCACACATCCAGCCGTGCCCATGCTCCTCGTACCTTTCCTTACACACCCAGGTACCCTCATTCCACTCACAGCCTTGGTCACACACCTGACCACCGAACACTTTGGCACACATTCGTTGGTCGCACACCTCACCAACACACCTCTTCGCGCCCCCTCCTCTGTCACCTCCTCTGTGACAATCACAGGTGTGCTCTCATTCGCACACCCAACCACGTGCCTCACCACCAACTCCAGCGTGCATTCCCACTCACGCTCTACCATTCCAGGTGTGCATCCTTCCATCCCAGGTGTACATCCTCGCTCACCTGTCACAACCAACTCACTCTCCTTGTCACTCTCACTACTCTCACCTCCATTCTTGACAGCGCACTCACCCTTACTCTTGACAGCGCACTCTTTCCTCATGCACCTGTCCGTCACACACCTTTCTCGCGCACACTCTCCCGTTACACCCTCTGTAACACTCACCACAGGCGTGCATTCTCCCTTTACACCCTCCGTAACACTCCTCACTACGCGCTCCCATGTGCTCCCTCGCACACGCGCTACGACCGACTCACTCTTGCCAGCACCCTCACTCCTTGGCACGCACTTTTTCCTCACACACCCCAGAGTCGGACTTTCTCGCACACCTCCTCTTTCGCACACCAGACCTGTCGCACACTTCACCAACGGCCTCTCACGAACACCCGGGTCCATCTCGACCCCCAAGCTTCTTAAATCCCCTGGCGCATCATACGCACGACCATATTGGTCACCACTTACACCGGGTCCTCTTCCTCTTCGCTTCTCCTCCATCACCTGCGAATCCCTCATCCGGTTAATGAGCACATCATCATGATCCGAACACAGACTTCGGACCAATTCTTTTATCTCCTCTTTTATCTCTTTCTTATCCCCTCTCCGTCGCTTCTTAATTTCGCTCACCCCTTCTTCCACTTCTTCTAATTTCTGCTTCACCTCCTTTATTCCCCGGTACGTCTCCTCAAGCTCGCCCTCCAAGGCTACCTTGACCGTTTCCATGTGCGTCCTCACCTGCCGGTCCTTCGTCTCCATTACCTCTATCACCTCGTCCAACCTCGTTGTCAATCCCTCACGTACCATCTGACATTCCCTCTTCGTCGCTATCAAGTCATCTTTTAGTTCTTTCTGTGTCGCCTTTAACCCTCCTAATACCGCTGTGTTCCTTTGAACCTGCTCCGTTAGTTCTTTTTGTCCCTCTGTCAGTTGTTCTACTTCCTGCGTCAGGTCCTCTATGCCCCCTTGTAACTTTACAGTCCCCTTTCTCACCTCCTTCTCCATGTGCTCCTTACAGTGCCTCACCTCCTCGCGCACTCCTCTGACCTCCTCACTCACTCCTCTTCTGATCTCTTCTCCCATCACTTGCATCTCCTGCCCAGATGCCACCCTCATCTGCTCCATTTCCTCCCTGTGAGCATCCAGTTTGGTTTCTACCCCCATTCTGACCCCCTCTATCTGCTGCCCCATTTGTTTAACTTCCCTTTCCGCTTGGTCCCTCATGTCCCTCAATTTGCCTTCCATACTGTTTTCTAACCCCTCTAACCCCTTTTTCATCCCTTCCATTTGATTCTCTTGAGCGGCCATTCTGTTTTCTACCCCCATGAACCCATTTCTCACCTCTTTTATCCCGTTGTCTAACCCCTCAAAATTATTGTCTAACTTCCCAAATTTCTTGTCTAACTCCTCAAAATTATTGTCTAACTTCCCAAATTTCTTGTCTAACCCCTCACCGGTACCCCTCGCTTCGTCCCTCATTGCCCCCATTTGGCCCTCTAATCGCTCACCCAATCGCTCAATTTGGCTCCCCATACTCATCTGTACAGCTGCCTGTTGCTGCGCAATGAGGGCCTGCATGTCAATCGGCTGCATGTTAAAGCCCGTTGATACAGCGGGCTCGGCTACCGCGCGCTCTTGCGAGGCGCCATTTTGCGCGCCCGCAACGTCGGGCGCAACGACGCTATTTTGTGCGTCTGCTACCCTCACTGCTTCGCTCTCCTCATGTCCCTCAATTTGGTCCTGGATCGACCCTGCCTCACTCTCCTCTACCGGACCCCAGCCGACTTGGTCTGCCATAGCGCGACTTTCAAAATTCGGGTTTTTATATTTTGTAAAACACAATCAAATTTCGCCGTTATAATTTCGAGCGCGTAAAACGCGCTCCGGATCGAATCTCACTCCTCGACACCAATTGTTACCCTAATGGTACAATTGGTGTTCCAAAATTTGGGCTAAATGAATTTAGTCCCAGGTCCGAATCCGACACTCCTGACACCAATTGTTACGGACACGACTTAGATGTTATGATGGGCCGAGCGGAATGGCCGCCGTGTTCGCACAAGTTACCCGATTATACTCGAACGTTGGCCGAGTCGCGCTACGCTAGATCAATGAAGGAAAGGACACAACGGCTAGGTTAAATGACACGACACCAGGGGTACAGTTCTCAAGGCCTCCGGAGGAGGTTATATTAGTTCGGAACGTTTAGATTACAGGGATGAGAGAGACAGCATAGAAAGATAGGCACGTAATTACGGTCTTAATAGTAACCCTGACAGACGACAGATAAACGGGACAAAACTGACTCACACGGGGATTGATGGCAAGGAAAGGCAGGTAGTCGAGGCTCAAGGTGCACTCTTGGCTCAGGGACAGGATACAGTACGGTCCAGTAGATGCAGGGAGGTGTCACAGCGCTCGGAGGTCGCGACTGGTTCTTCTTCGTGGCTGAGGCGCATCTGACCTCACGTCCGGTAAGTGGCTGCGTATATCCGGCGGGGAGTGACACGCCCTCGGCTCGTTAGCTCCGCCCCAGATGGAATCGGCCCGTTGCTTCTTATTGGGTGCGGGGGCTACCGGGCTCCGCCCTTGACGAGGGGCCGACAGCCAGCCCCTTCGTGGTAACCCCGTAACCTGGAGATAACCTGGAGCACATGGGCCATGGCGGCTAACCGAGCCGGAGTGAGGACGCCCACTCCCCGCACCGCGGCCGCGCCGCCCCCGCTGTGGTTGTAGTTGTTGTTGTTCCATGAGAAAGATGGGAGGAGGTATGGGGAGGTCCTAAACTCACTACTGGTGCCATACAATCACATTCTGGTGCAACGAAGAGTCAGAATTAATGGAAACGAGTCCTTAACTGACATAGACTAAGAATAACTAGCAAGAGGTCCGAAAGTTGTCTACGTGAGATGCGGTGGACCTGGGCACGACATTTAATGGGGGAAGAAGGGGAAGGTCGGTTCTACAGAGTGTTGTTTACAGACAATGGGACTAGGGAATGGGGGATTGGGGATAGTTGGGGAGTATTGGGGAAATAGGGGAATATTTACAAGCGGATATGGAGGCCAAATCCCATATCCGCAACATTATGTATGACTGTAATATGTTATTACTCCTCTTGTTATATGTATGACTGTAATATGTTATTACTCCTCTTGTTATATGTATTACTGTAATGTGTTATTACTCCTCTTGTTATATGTATGACTGTAATATGTTATTACTCCTCTTGTTATATGTATGACTGTAATATGTTATTACTCCTCTTGTTATATGTATGACTGTAATATGTTATTACTCCTCTTGTTATATGTATTACTGTAATGTGTTATTACTCCTCTTGTTATATGTATGACTGTAATATGTTATTACTCCTCTTGTTATATGTATTACTGTAATATGTTATTACTCCTCTTGTTATATGTATTCCTGTAATATGTTATTACTCCTCTTGTTATTTGTATTACTGTGATGTGTTATTACTCCTTTTGTTATATGTATTACTGTAATGTGTTATTACTCCTCTTGTTATATGTATTCCTGTCATGTGTTATTACTCCTCTTGTTATATGTATTACTGTAATGTGTTATTACTCCTCTTGTTATATGTATTCCTGTAATGTGTTATTACTCCTCTTGTTATATGTATTACTGTGATGTGTTATTACTCCTCTTGTTATATGTTTTACTGTAATATGTTATTACTCCTCTTGTTATAAGTATTCCTGTAATATGTTATTACTCCTCTTGTTATATGTATTCCTGTGATGTGTTATTACTCCTCTTGTTATATGTATCACTGTAATGTGTTATTACTCCTCTTGTTATATGTATTACTGTAATATGTTATTACTCCTCTTGTTATATGTATTACTGTGATGTATTATTACTCCTCTTGTTATATGTATTACTGTAATGTGTTATTACTCCTCTTGTTATATGTATTACTGTGATGTGTTATTACTCCTCTTGTTATATGTATCACTGTGATGTATTATTACTCCTCTTGTTATATGTATTACTGTAATATGTTATTACTCCTCTTGTTATATGTATTACTGTGATGTGTTATTACTCCTCTTGTTATATGTATTACTGTGATGTATTATTACTCCTCTTGTTATATGTATTACTGTAATATGTTATTACTCCTCTTGTTATATGTATTACTGTGATGTGTTATTACTCCTCTTGTTATATGTATTACTGTGATGTATTATTACTCCTCTTGTTATATGTATTACTGTAATATGTTATTACTCCTCTTGTTATATGTATTACTGTGATGTATTATTACTCCTCTTGTTATATGTATTACTGTGATGTGTTATTACTCCTCTTGTTATATGTATTACTGTGATGTATTATTACTCCTCTTGTTATATGTATTACTGTAATATGTTATTACTCCTCTTGTTATATGTATTACTGTGATGTGTTATTACTCCTCTTGTTATATGTATTCCTGTAATATGTTATTACTCCTCTTGTTATATGTATTACTGTGATGTATTATTACTCCTCTTGTTATATGTATTACTGTAATGTGTTATTACTCCTCTTGTTATATGTATTCCTGTAATATGTTATTACTCCTCTTGTTATATGTATTACTGTGATATGTTATTACTCCTCTTGTTATATGTATTACTGTGATATGTTATTACTCCTCTTGTTATATGTATTCCTGTAATATGTTATTACTCCTCTTGTTATATGTATTACTGTGATGTGTTATTACTCCTCTTGTTATATGTATTACTGTGATATGTTATTACTCCTCTTGTTATATGTATTCCTGTAATATGTTATTACTCCTCTTGTTATATGTATTACTGTGATGTGTTATTACTCCTCTTGTTATATGTATTCCTGTAATATGTTATTACTCCTCTTGTTATATGTATTCCTGTAATGTGTTATTACTCCTCCTGTTATATGTATTCCTGTAATGTGTTATTACTCCTCTTGTTATATGTATTCCTGTAATGTGTTATTACTCCTCTTGTTATATGTATTACTGTGATATGTTATTACTCCTCTTGTTATATGTATTCCTGTAATATGTTATTACTCCTCTTGTTATATGTATTCCTGTAATGTGTTATTACTCCTCTTGTTATATGTATTACTGTAATGTGTTATTACTCCTCTTGTTATATGTATTACTGTGATATGTTATTACTCCTCTTGTTATATGTATTCCTGTAATATGTTATTACTCCTCTTGTTATATGTATTCCTGTAATGTGTTATTACTCCTCTTGTTATATGTATTACTGTGATATGTTATTACTCCTCTTGTTATATGTATTCCTGTAATATGTTATTACTCCTCTTGTTATATGTATTACTGTGATGTGTTATTACTCCTCTTGTTATATGTATTCCTGTAATATGTTATTACTCCTCTTGTTATATGTATTACTGTGATGTATTATTACTCTTGTTATATGTATTACTGTAATGTGTTATTACTCCTCTTGTTATATGTATTACTGTGATATGTTATTACTCCTCTTGTTATATGTATTACTGTAATATGTTATTACTCCTCTTGTTATATGTATTACTGTGATATGTTATTACTCCTCTTGTTATATGTATTCCTGTAATATGTTATTACTCCTCTTGTTATATGTATTACTGTAATATGTTTTTACTCCTCTTGTTATATGTATTGCTGTAATATGTTATTACTCCTCTTGTTATATGTATTACTGTGATGTGTTATTACTCCTCTTGTTATATGTATTACTGTGATATGTTATTACTCCTCTTGTTATATGTATTACTGTAATATGTTATTACTCCTCTTGTTATATGTATTACTGTGATATGTTATTACTCCTCTTGTTATATGTATTACTGTAATATGTTATTACTCCTCTTGTTATATGTATTACTGTAATGAAGGAACTACGCTCCAACGCGAGTCGAAAGAATTGACGCGACCAAAGACGGAATTCGTCCGAGTTGCTTTATTGAAAGAAAACAGCTCAGGTATTCTGACAAGCCCGTTTATCGGGCAGCAATATATATACACATTTATGTCGGGAAGTTTGCCCGGCAAAAGCTATACCGGGCATGCCCGGGTGTCAAGGGCGAGCCTTGGAAAGGCGAGTCTGGACCTGCCCGGGCGTGTTTGGCTGCGGCCTGGCAAGTCGAGGCTGGGCGTGCCCGGGCACTCTGGACGAGCCCTGGAAAGGCGATAGCGGGCATGCCCGGACGCTCTGGGCGAGCCCTGGAAAGGCGATAGCGGGCATGCCCGGACGCTCTGGGCGAGCCCTGAAAAGGCGATAGCGGGCATGCCCGGACGCTCTGGGCGAGCCCTGGAAAGGCGAGAGCGGGCACGCCCGGGAAAGACGAGACCGGGCGTGCCCGGGAGGTTCGGGCGTGCCCGGGAACAGTGAGTCCGGGCATGCCCGGGAGAGGCGCGTCTGGCCGTGTTCTGGCCGGTGCAAGGCGATTGTGTGCATCCAGCGGTAACCGCTACACACGCCCCTCCAGAATCGACCTGCACCGGCAGGGTCAATTTAAGGGGGGTCCGGATGACCCGGCCGAAGCGACCCCTGGAGGGTCGTGGGGAAGGGTCCGACGTGGTGGTGGGTGGTCGAGCGGGGGGAACTGTGGACGGGGGGCGGCCTCGCCGCGGAGGAAGGGCCAACTGTGGTGGTCGGTCGATGTCCATGTGCGCCGGTTTGAGGCGGTCCACAGAAATCCGGTCCGGCCGGCCGCCGAAGTCGACGATGAAAGACCTGTCGCCCCGTCGCAGGACCCGGAAGGGCCCGTCGTACGGCGGCCGGAGTGGCCCCCGGTGCACGTCATGACGCACAAAGACGTACTCCGCTGTGCGAAGCGCCGGGGGGATGTAGGACTGGGGGCCACTGTGGAGGGACGTCGGCACGGGGGCAAATCGTCGGGCGGCCTCCTGGAGGTCCGAGCGCTGGCGAGCGGCGGACCAGGGACTGGTAGCGTCGGGCACGAATTCGCCCGGGACGCGGAGCGGCTGGCCGTAGACGAGCTCGGCGGCGGACGCCTGGAGGTCTTCCTTGGGGGCCGTGCGAAGGCCCAAAAGGACCCACGGCAGCCGGTCGGCCCAACCGTCGTCCTGAAGGCCGGCCATGAGTGCGGCGTTCATGGAGCGGTGAAACCGCTCGCACAACCCGTTGGCTTGGGGGTGGTAGGCCGTGGTGCGGTGCAGCGTGACCCCCAACGAACGGGCGACCGCGCCCCAAAGCTCAGACGTGAACTGTGGGCCGCGGTCGGACGAGATGTCCGCTGGTGCGCCGAAGCGCGCGACCCAGGTGGCGATGAATGCCTGCGCCACGTCGGCGGTGGTAGTGGAGGCGAGGGGCACGGCCTCCGGCCACCTGGTGGTCCTGTCCACCATGGTGAGCAGGTGGGTGAACCCCCGCGAGGGGGGCAGGGGACCCACCAGGTCCACGTGGACGTGGTCGAAACGCCGTTCAGGCACGGCGAAAGGTGCCAGCGGGGCCTGGGTGTGGCGGTGGACCTTGACCCGCTGGCAGGCCGTGCAGGCGTTGGCCCAGTCGCGGATGTTTCGTCGAAGGCCGTACCAGACGAAACGCGCCGACACCAGCTTCTGAGAAGCTTTCCGGCCCGGGTGAGAAAGGCCGTGGATGGAGGCGAAGATGCGGCGCTGCCAGGAAACGGGCACGATGGGGCGAGGCTGGCCCTGGGAGACGTCGCAGAGCAGGACGGTGCCCGCGAAGGGAATGTCGGCCAGGCGGAGGCCCGTGTCCGCCGCACGGAGTGCCTGCACCGAGGCGTCGGTGGTCTGGTCAGCCGCCATGAGCGCGAAGTCCACGCCGAGGTGGACCGCGTTCGCGCTGGCCCGAGAAAGACAGTCGGCCACGGCGTTGTCTTTGCCGGCGACGTGCCGGATGTCCGTGGTGAACTCCGACACGGCGGAGAGGTGGCGCTGCTGGCGGGACGACCACGGCTCCGTGACCTTAGCCATTGCGTAGACCAACGGCTTGTGGTCGACGAAAGCCGTGAATGGGTGGCCCTCCAGGAGGTGTGGGAAATGCCGAACGGCCAGGAATAGCCCGAGCAGCTCGCGGTCGAACGTGCTGTAGTTTAACTCGTTCGGCCGGAGTTGCCGGCTGAAAAAAGCGAGTGGCTGCCAAACCCCGTCCACCCATTGCTCATGGACGGCGCCCACCGCGTAGTTGGAGGCGTCCGTAGTGAGGGCGATGGGCGCGTTGAGCACCGGGTGAGCCAGCAGCGTTGCGTCGGCGAGGGCCCGTTTGGCGCTGGCGAAGGCCGCGTCCATGGCCGTGGACCAAACAATGTCATGCTTGGCCGGCTTGCCCCGGAGGGCCTCGTAAAGGGGCCGCATGAGCTGAGCAGCACGGGGCACGAATCGGTGATAAAAATTCACCATGCCGAGGAACTCTTGGAGGGCCTTGATGGAACGGGGACGCGGGAACGTGGTGATGGCCTCGACCTTGGTCGGCAGCGGCACGGCCCCGGTCTTGGTGATGCGGTGGCCCAAAAAGTCAACGGTCGTCGCGCCGAAGTGGCATTTGACCGGGTTGACAATTAAGCCGTGCTCGCTGAGGCGACCGAACAGTGTTCGGAGGTGTAGGAGGTGCTCGGCGCGGGACGTGCTGGCGACGAGGATATCGTCCAGATAGACGAAAAGAAACGGCAGGTCGTGCAGCACGCCGTCCATCAAGCGCTGGAACGCCTGGGCCGCGTTCTTGAGGCCAAACGGCATCCGCAAAAATTCGAACAGGCCGAACGGCGTGATGACGGCCATCTTCGGGACGTCGGCCACCCGGACAGGTACCTGGTGGTAGCCCCGTATCAGGTCAATTTTCGAAAAGATGACCCGTCCCGCCAAACGGGCGGAAAAGTCCTGAATATGCGGGATCGGGTACCTTTCGGGGGTGGTAGCGTCGTTGAGACGGCGGTAGTCGCCACACGGGCGCCATCCACCCCCTGGCTTTGGCACGATGTGCAGTGGCGAGGCCCACGCACTATCGGAGCGCCGCACGATGCCGAGGTGCTCCAACGCGTCGAACTCGGCCTTCGCCACGGCGAGCTTGGCCGGGTCGAGGCGGTGGGCCCTGGCGTAGACCGGCGGGCCCGTAGTGGGTATGTGGTGCTCGATCCCGTGCCGCACCGCAACGGCCGAAAACGTCAGCCGCGTGAGGGCCGGGAATTCCGCGAGCAGGCGAGCGAACTCGTTCGCTGCCGGGAGGGCGCACGCCAGTTCGGTCGGCGCGGAGCTGCTCATCGTGCACGCCAGGGAGCTGAAGGTCTCGGCGTTGACAAGGCGACGACGTTTGACGTCGACCAGCAGCCCGTGCGCGCAGAGGAAGTCGGCACCCAGCAAAGCCATGGGGACGCAGGCGGTCACAAAAGTCCATTGAAAACGCTGGCTGCCGAAGCAGAGGGTGACGACGCGTGGGCCGAAAGTGCGTATGGCCGAGCCATTAGCAGCGACCAAAGAGGGGCCGCAAACGGCGTCCCGCCTGTCCTGCTCGGAGGCGGGTATGACGCTCAGTTGGGCGCCGGTGTCACAAAGGAAACGCCGCCCAGACGCTTTGTCCCGAATAAACAGCAAGTTGCCCGAGTGGCCGGCGCTCATGGCTGGGAATGAACGCTGGCCCGGCCGTTTCCTGACCTGCCGAAAGTGCACGGGGGCCGGCACGTCCGAGCCTTGTGTCCGAACCTGGCGTGGTTATAACACCACGCCCGGTCAGGTGGAGGCCCCGGCCGTCGTGTCGGAAGCGGGCGGTGCGGCGTGGCGGCCGCCAGTTGCACCGGCAGTTCGGCCTCCAACCGCGCAGGGCGCTCGGGCGTCGTGGGCGTCACCTCGGACGGCGGCGGGCTCCAGGTAACCGCGCCGATGTGCTGGCCCGCCGAGGAGATCTTATCGGCTTCCCTGGCGAGGGCGCGGGAATCCATGATCAACGTGCCAGCCAGGGCGAGGCGTACCGGGTGAGGCAGCTGGCGAAGGAACAGCTCGCGGAACAGAAAATCCGGAGAGTGCTCACCGAGCAACGAGAGCATATAGTCCATGCGCTCGGACGGGCGCGTGTCGCCGAGCTCGGGCAGAGCGAGCAGGCGCCGTGCGCGTGCTGCCGGTGAGAGGGCGAAAGCGTCGAGGAGGAGTGTCTTCAGCGCGTCGTATTTGTCAGCAGCCGGCGGGTGCTCGAGGAGGCTCAAGGCGCGGGCCGCGGTGGCGGAACCGAGCGCCGCCACAACATGGTGGAAGCGGGTGTCGTCCGCGGTGATGCCTCGCAGGGCGAACTGAGAGTCCACCTGAGCGAACCAAACAGCCGCGTGAGCCTCCCAGAAGGTAGGCAGTTTAAGCGTCACTGCCGTATCCATGTCGGTAGGTCACCAATGAAGGAACTGCGCTCCAACGCGAGTCGAAAGAATTGACGCGACCAAAGACGGAATTCGTCCGAGTTGCTTTATTGAAACAAAACAGCTCAGGTATTCTCCCAAGCCCGTTTATCGGGCAGCAATATATATACACATTTATGTCGGGAAGTTTGCCCGGCAAAAGCTATACCGGGCATGCCCGGGTGTCAAGGGCGAGCCTTGGAAAGGCGAGTCTGGACCTGCCCGGGCGTGTTTGGCTGCGGCCTGGCAAGTCGAGGCTGGGCGTGCCCGGGCGCTCTGGACGAGCACTGGAAAGGCGAGAGCGGGCATGCCCGGACGCTCTGGGCGAGCCCTGGAAAGGCGATAGCGGGCATGCCCGGACGCTCTGGGCGAGCCCTGAAAAGGCGATAGCGGGCATGCCCGGACGCTCTGGGCGAGCCCTGGAAAGGCGATAGCGGGGATGCCCGGACGCTCTGGGCGAGCCCTGAAAAGGCGAGAGCGGGCATGCCCGGACGCTCTGGGCGAGCCCTGGAAAGGCGATAGCGGGCATGCCCGGACGCTCTGGGCCAGCCCTGGAAAGGCGAGAGCGGGCATGCCCGGGAAAGACGAGACCGGGCGTGCCCGGGAGGTTCGGGCGTGCCCGGGAACAGTGAGTCCGGGCATGCCCGGGAGAGGCGCGTCTGGCCGTGTTCTGGTCGGTGCAAGGCGATTGTGTGCATCCAGCGGTAACCGCTACAGTAATATGTTATTACTCCTCTTGTTATATGTGTTACTGTAATATGTTATTACTCCTCTTGTTATATGTATTACTGTAATATGTTATTACTCCTCTTGTTATATGTATTACTGTAATATGTTATTACTCCTCTTGTTATATGTATTACTGTAATATGTTATTACTCCTCTTGTTATATGTGTTACTGTAATATGTTATTACTCCTCTTGTTATATGTATTACTGTAATATGTTATTACTCCTCTTGTTATATGTATTGCTGTAATATGTTATTACTCCTCTTGTTATATGTATTACTGTAATATGTTATTACTCCTCTTGTTATATGTGTTACTGTAATATGTTATTACTCCTCTTGTTATATGTATGACTGTAATATGTTATTACTCCTCTTGTTATATGTATTACTGTAATATGTTATTACTCCTCTTGTTATATGTATTACTGTAACATGTTATTACTCCTCTTGTTATATGTATTACTGTGATATGTTATTACTCCACTTGTTATATGTATTACTCCTCTTGTTATATGTATTACTGTAATATGTTATTACTCCTCTTGTTATATGTATTACTGTAATATGTTATTACTCCTCTTGTTTTATGTATTGCTGTAATATGTTATTACTCCTCTTGTTATATGTATTACTGTAATATGTTATTACTCCTCTTGTTATATGTATTACTGTGATGTGTTATTACTCCTCTTGTTATATGTATTACTGTAATATGTTATTACTCTAATATGTTATTACTCCTCTTGTTATATGTATTACTGTAATATGTTATTACTCCTCTTGTTATATGTACTAGGGCATGCCCGTACTATATATATATCTAAAATTATATCCCCCCCCTCTATTTACATGAAATGGTTTGGTCCATGAAATGTTTTGGTCCATTCGCAACGCCAAAGCGAACGGCGAACGCTTTACATGAAATGGTTTGGTTCATGAAATGTTTTGGTCCATTCGCAACGCCAAAGCGAACGGCGAACGGCTTGCGAGTACAGTGACAACCCCCCCCCCCCCCCCCCCTCTATTTACATGAAATGGTTTTAATTAGTTTTAAAACATAGTTTAACGCCAACATAGCGGCAACATAGTTTGCCAACGTGAAATAAATGAATACGCTCTCAAATGTGCCGTCCGAGGCAGAGTGTGTTCGCCACGTTCGGCACACGCGATAGCTCGCTGCTCTCTGATTGGTTGAATCGTTTTTTGGACATAGCTCGGTAAGTAATTGTCCGATTAATATGAAACCTTGAAAAGGCACATCCTCGGGTCCCCAGCAATATACCTGGCAAGTTTCAAGTATATCGGACCGGTAGTTGTCGAGAAACAGCGGTCGCATACACACACACAGAGATTACTGGAATTATAGATAGATTACTGTAATATGTTATTACTCTTCTTGTTATATGTATTACTGTAATATGTTATTACTCCTCTTGTTATATGTATTCCTGTAATATGTTATTACTCCTCTTGTTATATGTATTACTGAAATATGTTATTACTCTAATATGTTATTACTCCTCTTGTTATATGTATTACTGTGATATGTTATTACTCCTCTTGTTATATGTATTACTGTAATATGTTATTACTCCTCTTGTTATATGTATTCCTGTAATATGTTATTACTCCTCTTGTTATATATATTGCTGTGATATGTTATTACTCCTCTTGTTATATGTATTGCTGTAATATGTTATTACTCCTCTTGTTATATGTATTACTGTATTATGTTATTACTCCTCTTGTTATATGTGTTACTGTAATATGTTATTACTCCTCTTGTTATATGTATGACTGTAATATGTTATTACTCCTCTTGTTATATGTATTACTGTAATATGTTATTACTCCTCTTGTTATATGTATTCCTGTAATGTGTTATTACTCCTCTTGTTATATGTATTACTGTGATGTGTTATTACTCCTCTTGTTATATGTATTCCTGTAATATGTTATTACTCCTCTTGTTATATGTTTTACTGTAATATGTTATTACTCCTCTTGTTATATGTATTCCTGTAATATGTTATTACTCCTCTTGTTATATGTATTACTGTGATGTGTTATTACTCCTCTTGTTATATGTATTACTGTAATGTGTTATTACTCCTCTTGTTATATGTATTCCTGTAATATGTTATTACTCCTCTTGTTATATGTATTACTGTAATGTGTTATTACTCCTCTTGTTATATGTATTACTGTAATGTGTTATTACTCCTCTTGTTATATGTATTACTGTAATGTGTTATTACTCCTCTTGTTATATGTATTATATGTATTATATATTACTGTTATTACTCCTCTTGTTATATGTATTACTGTGATATGTTATTACTCCTCTTGTTATATGTATTCCTGTAATATGTTATTACTCCTCTTGTTATATGTATTACTGTAATGTGTTATTACTCCTCTTGTTATATGTATGACTGTAATATGTTATTACTCCTCTTGTTATATGTATTACTGTAATATGTTATTACTCCTCTTGTTATATGTATTGCTGTAATATGTTATTACTCCTCTTGTTATATGTATTACTGTGATGTGTTATTACTCCTCTTGTTATATGTATTACTGTAATATGTTATTACTCCTCTTGTTATATGTATTACTGTAACATGTTATTACTCCTCTTGTTATATGTATTACTGTGATGTGTTATTACTCCTCTTGTTATATGTATTACTGTGATATGTTATTACTCCTCTTGTTATATGTATTACTGTGATATGTTATTACTCCTCTTGTTATATGTATTACTCCTCTTGTTATATGTACTAGGGCGTGCCCGTACTATATATATATCTAAAATTATATCCCCCCCCTCTATTTACATGAAATGGTTTGGTCCATTCGCAAAGCCAAAGCGAACGGCTTGCGAGTACGGTGACAATCCCCCCCCTCTATTTACATGAAATGGTTTGGTCCATTCGCAAAGCCAAAGCGAACGGCTTGCGAGTACGGTGACAATCCCCCCCCCTCTATTTACATGAAATGGTTTGGTTCATTCGCAAAGCCAAAGCGAACGGCTTGCGAGTACGGTGACAATCCCCCCCCTCTATTTACATGAAATGGTTTGGTCCAAAGCGAACGGCTTGCGGAGTTTGGTAAATAAATCGCCATAGCTCGGTAACTACTTCTCCGATTAATATGAAACCTTGAAAAGGCACATCCTCAGGTCCCCAGCAATATACCTGGCAAGTTTCAAGTATATCGGACCCGTGGTTGTCGAGAAACAGCGGTCACAGACAAACACACAGACATACACACACACATACACACAGAGATTACTGGAATTATAGATAGACTAGGACGTGCCCGTACGTGGGTGCCCGTTCCTTGCCAAAAAAAAAAAAAAAAATGTCTTCGCCCATGCATGCATGGGCGTGCCCATGGGCCCATGGGCGTGCCCGTAAGTGCGTGATGTGACCGTACAATGAATGTATCGTCCCGACGCCGCAGCTCGGATGGCGCTGCAGTTAATCGGGCCTGTATCGGCAGAGTTATTATAAACGTGTACTACAATCGATCGTACCTTACAGCGTCTGCTCGCCACGTTCAGCATCAGTACGTCGTCACTATGACTATCCGTAAGTCCGGAAGTGACGTCCTCATTTGACTGTCCGGAAGGTCGCATATCGCAGTTACGATGAATCGCAAATTAGTTTTAATTAGTTTTAAAACATAGTTTAACGCCAACATAGCGCCAACATAGTTTGCCAACGTGAAATAAATGAATACGCTCTCAAATGTGCCGTCCGAGGCAGAGTCTGTTCGCCACGTTCGGCACACGTGATAGCTCGCTGCTCTCTGATTGGTTGAATCGTTTTTTGGACATAGCTCGGTAACTACTTCTCCGATTAATATGAAACCTTGAAAAGGCACATCCTCGGGTCCCCAGCAATATACCTGGCAAGTTTCAAGTATATCGGACCCGTGGTTGTCGAGAAACAGCGGTCACAGACAAACAAACACACAGACACACAGACACACACACACACACAGAGATTACTGGAATTATAGATAGATTACTGTAATATGTTATTACTCCTCTTGTTATATGTATTACTGTAATATGTTATTACTCCTCTTGTTATAGGTGTTACTGTAATATGTTATTACTCCTCTTGTTATATGTACTAGGGCATTGCCCGTACTATATCTATATCTAAAATTATATCCCCCCCCTCTATTTACATGAAATGGTTTGGTCCAAAGTGAACGGCTTCCGGAGTTTGGTAAAGAAATCGCCATCGCGTATCCCCCCCCCCTCTATTTACATGAAATGGTTTGGTCCAAAGCGAACGGCTTCCGGAGTTTGGTAAAGAAATCGCCATCGCGTGCACAAACGCGCAGGAAAGCGAATGAATCGCAAATTCGTTTTTATTAGTTTTAAAACATAGTTTAACGCCAACATAGTTTGCAAACGTGAAATAAATGAATACGCTCTCAAATGTGCCATCCGAGGCAGAGTGTGTCCGCCACGTTCGGCACACGCGATCGTTCGCTGCTCTCTGATTGGTTGAATCGTTTTTTGGACATAGCTCGGTAAGTAATTGTCCGATTAATATTGTTACAGACGTGGCTTGGATGTTATTTACCGAGCGGTTTTATGGTATGACCACGTCTGCACAAGTTACCCGATTGTGCCCGAACGTTGACTAATCGCGCTATGCTAGACCAATGAAGGAAAAAGAAGACACACGGCTGGAATTAATACGACACGACACCAGGGATACGGTTCTCAAAGGTTGTTATTACAATAATGCGGAAGGTTTAGATTACAGGGACAAGAGGGAAACATAGGAAGGTGGGCACTTAAACACACTTATATTAACCCCAACAGACGACAGATAAACGGGACAAGGCTCACTCACACGGGGTTTGATGGCCAGGAAAGCGGGTAGCGATCGCTCCAGGTGCACCTGTGCTCAGGGCAGGATCACGTACGGTCCAGTTTAAGAGATGCGGTGGAGGTATTGCAGCGCTCGAGGGGTGGCGACTTCTCTCTCCAGGCTGGGGGCGCATCTCACGTCACATCCGGCGCGGGGCCGCGTATATCCGGCGGGGAGTGACACGCCCTCGGCTCGTTAGCTCCGCCCCAGATGGAATCGGCACGTTGCTTCTCATTGGGTGCGTGGGGGGGTTACTGGCTCCGCCCCTGACGAGGAGCTGACAGCCAGCCCCTTCGGGGTAACGCCGTGGAGCGCATGGTCATGGCGGGTAACCGAGCCGGTGTGAGGACGCACACTCCCCGCCCCTCTGTTGTAGTTGTTGTTATTGTTGTTGTTTGGGGAAGAAGATGGGAGGAGGTATGGGAAAGGTCCTAAACTCACTACTGATGCCATATAATCACATTCTGGTGCAACGAAGAGTCATAATTAATGGAAACGAGGCCTTAACTGACATAGATTAAGAATAACTAGGAAGATGTCCGAAAGTTGTCTACGTGTGGTGCGGTGGACCTGGGCACGACATTTAATGGGGGAATAAGGGGAAGGTCGGCTCTACTGATTGTTATTTACATGCAATGGGACTAGGGAATGGGGGATCGGGGAAAGTTGGGGAGTATTGGAGAAAATAGGGGAATATTTACAAGCGGATATGGAGGCCAAATTCCATATTCGCAACATTGCACCCTTCTCTACCCTCGGGGCGTCCCGACCCGATAAATTTTTACCTACTTTAGTGTGGCACGCAATGTAGTTCCCTCTACTATTAACTCTACCCTGAGTGCGACAGTTTTACAGATATTCACAAATGAGTAAATATGTCCCCCTGCGACGTTGCACCCTTCTCCTCACAGAAACACACCCACAGGATAACCGAATCCGGAAAGAATTCTCAAACTAAACATACAGCCGGTAGGGAGCATTATTTACAAGACTACGCTGCTATTTACACTACGATCCAGGACCTGTTTTTGGAGGGACACATGCAGATGTTATGCATAGAGAGAGAGCGCGCTTGCCAACATCGATACACCAACCCACGAGTGCTCTGTGGCCGACGGCCTTTAATAACGTGCAGAGCACCCTTCCCGAGCATCAACAGCACCACCCCACCACCAATCGGTGCAGTCACCATTGTTCATTGGAATAAAAATAATTTCGACAACCCCTAACCCTGCAGGTGTCTCTTGCTCTTCTTGTGGTGCACTTGGTGGTAACTAAAAGTGGTTCACCTGTATGGCATAGGTGCCACGTTGACCCATAGGTCCATCCCCGGGTGGTGCTTGGCCGCAAACGAACCGCGGTCCATTGTGGGTGGCCACAAACATTGCGGTCCATATGGTGTATCGATCCCGGCAGCAAACAGCGAAAGTGCAGGCCCACAACTGCGCAGCCAGCACCTCTCTCTCCTCTCTCTCTACCCCAAAGCCAGATCCTCGGAGGTGGGAGACAAAAGAAGAAACAAGTGAGTAAGGTGGTAAGGGCGCAAAAGTGCACGCAATGTAAGGTGATGCACACTGGGGGCACATGGGAACCAGGTGAGACAGGTACGTTCCTATCGTACGCCCCCCCCCCCCCACCAGGTAACCTACATGGCCCCTCCCTTACCCCTTACTGCATCCACAAAACACAACACTACCCATAAACATCTACTTTACAAATCGACAAACATCCCTACGGTCTTCCCCGTTCCTCCCATAAACCAAATTCGTCTTCTCTCCCTCCTAACCAATCAAATTTGCCATTTTCAACTCTCATCAAAATTTGCCATCTCCAACTCAACATCAAAATTTGCCATCACCAATTCATCATCAGTCCCTCCTAGGGAGGGAGAGATGGAATCACCCCAATGTCTCATCCACGTCGTGATGCGTCTCACAAATCCAACAGCAATTCTCATTTCTGCAACACAAACAAAGAAAACACAGGTGTGGAGTCATCATCATCACCACAGGTAAGTGGCTGCGTATGGTGCGACAGGTTCATCAATCCTAACTATTTCCTAAATGACTTTAACAACTTTACACTACCCGGGGTCTCTCTCCGGCCAAACCATTGGCCCTCTTACACTATGGGTTCTAAAAAACCAATTCCCATTGGCCAAACTGTGGTGCTTTTCAATTTGGGGTCTCACTCCCCCGATTCATCTCCCGGTGCCCTCGTACAATTTCTGGGCTGCGACGTGTACCTCTCCCAGTGGGTCTACCCACCTGCACACCTCCACCACTGCAGTTGCCTCCGAGCTTACCTGCTCCTTGCCCTAACCTAACTACCTGGGGAAGGCCCTCTGGCACTCTCCCCACTCGGTGCCCTCTCTGGCACTGGGCTGCCCGATCCACACCCGGGATCCTCAGGCACCCACTCACAACTACCGGCTCCCAGAGCCCACCTGCGGCCTCACCTGGCCGACATCCTCACAGTGGTGGAGTGCCCAACCAACTACACACACTAACAGGCTACACGCCCAGCCATTTCCACAACACTAATGCACCCATCCACAACACCATTCTGCAACCGCACCACAAATGCCAATATCCAACCACAATTTACCTGCACCCTCTACCTAACACTTACACTACCCGCCCCGGGTATCCGTGATGGGGGTCCACTCTTCCCCCATCCACACCTTCGCACCATGCACACCACTCCATACCACTTACTCCAACTTTCTCCACACACCTGTACTTGCACACCTGTGCTCTCACACCTGGTGCCACCTGCACCCTTCTCTCCCCAAGCGCATTCGCGCTGATCCACACACTCACTACTCATACACTGCTCCACACACCTGTCCAGTTGCACACCTGTGCAATCACACCTGTTCCATCCTCACACACACGGCATCATCTCAGCTAACTACTCCCTTCTGAAACTTGCGCTTCCCAGTCGTCCCTTTAAACTATTGCGCTCCCTCGTCATTATAATCCACACTAATCTACCTGCGTCCCCACTACAGGTATCAGTCACTAACTAACCTTAACGTTACCTAAGGTCATCTTCTCTAGATCCCTACACACAATATCCTAACCCACCCGGGCTAGTTTTCACTGCCATACACCCCATAAGCTATTGCTCCTTTGCCCCACATGGGAAGGGTGGCAGGGATGCCATCCCACCACATCGGGGGTCTCTCACTACCAATTTTTGCACATCAAATTTCAACAAATTAAAAATTTGCCAATCATCTGCCAATCACTGTACCATTACCAATCATCACTCTGCCAATCCTTTGCCAATCACCAAATTTTGTTTTTCTCCAATTTTGGGTCCAAAACACTATCCTCATCACCCAGTCGACTCACTAATACCTCTCGGTGCGCCAATCCCTGTCCAAAGCCCGGCTTCGTAAAGCCAAGCAATGGATGCTGGTGGCTTTGTGCCGGCGGCTGGATGCGTCCGGCACTCGGGGCAGGGACGGGGGCTTACCCGGGCCGAGATCCCACGCATCACCTCGGCGTGGAGCCATCCAATGTCCCGATCTCGACCTGCCGGCACGTCTCAACAAAACGTGGTCGCCATAACGACCCTTCCTATCGGGCTGCCAGCTCCGCCTAGTGGAGCCTGGACGCGGCCGTTCAAAGCGAGGCCCGGCACGGATCGCGCACGGCGGTCCTTTCGAACCCGCCGTGGCTCGGATCCCCGCTGGTTCTCGCGGCACGCGAAACCCGGCACGCACCGAGGGCCCGCTTCGGCTAAAAGTCGACCTAACCTTTAACCCGGTCACCGTCGATGCTTCACCTGCTTGCTTACACCCCGCAGCCCGTTCCTTGCTCACACATCCAGCTGTGCCCATGCTCCTCGTACCCTTCCTTACACACCCAGGTACACCCATTCCACTCACAGCCTTGGTCACACACCTGACCACCGAACACTTTGGCACACATTCGTTGGTCGCACACCTCACCAATACACCGCTTCGCACCCCCTCCTCGGTCACCTCCTCTGTGACAATCACAGGTGTGCCCTCATTCGCACACCCAACCACGTGCCTCACCACCAATTCCAGCGTGCATTCCCACTCACGCTCTACCATTCCAGGTGTGCATCCTTCCATCCCAGGTGTACATCCTCGCTCACCTGTCACAACTAACTCACGCTCCATGTCACTCTCACTACTTTCACCTCCATTCCTGACAGCGCACTCACCCTTACTCTTGACAGCGCACTCTTTCCTCATGCACCTGTCCGTCACACACCTTTCTCGCGCACACTCTCCCGTTACCCCCTCTGTAACACTCACCACAGGTGGACACTCTTCCTTACTTCTGACAGCGCACTCTTTCCTCATGCACCTGTCCGTCACACACCTTTCTCGCGCACCCTCTCCCGTTACACCCTCTGTAACACTCACCACAGGTGGACACTCTTCCTTACTTCTGACAGCGCACTCTTTCCTCATGCACCTGTCGGTCACACACCTTTCTCGCGCACACTCTCCCGTTACACCCTCTGTAACACTCACCACAGGTGGACACTCTTCCTTACTTCTGACAGCGCACTCTTTCCTCATGCACCTGTCCGTCACACACCTTTCTCGCGCACACTCTTGCGCACACTCTCCCGTCACCCCCTCTGTAACACTCACCACAGGTGTGCATTCTTCCTTGCCTTTGACAGCGCACTCTTTCCTCATGCACCTGTCCGTCACACACCTTTCTCGCGCACACTCTCCCGTTACACCCTCTGTAACACTCACCACAGGTGGACTCTCTTCCTTACTTCTGACAGCGCACTCTTTCCTCATGCACCTGTCCGTCACACACCTTTCTCGCGCACACTCCTGCGCACACTCTCCCGTCACACCCTCTGTAACACTTACCACACCGCGCTTCCATGTGCTCCCTCGCACACGCGCTACGACCGACTCACTCTCGCCAGCACACTCACTCCTCGGCGTGCACTTTTTCCTCACACACCCCAGAGTCGGACTTTCTCGCACACCTCCTCTTTCGCACACCAGACCTGTCACACACTTCACCAACGGCCTCTCACGAACACCCGGGTCCATCTCGACCCCCAAGCTCCTTAAATCCCCTGGCGCATCATACGCACGACCATATTGGTCACCACTTACACCGGGTCCTCTTCCTCTTCGCTTCTCCTCCATCACCTGCGAATCCCTCATCCGGTTAATGAGCACATCATCACGATCCAAACACAGACTTTGGACCAATTCTTTTATCTCCTCTTTTATCTCTTTCTTATCCCCTCTCCGTCGCTTCTTAATTTCGCTCACCCCTTCTTCCACTTCTTCTAATTTGTGCTTCACCTCTTTTATTCCCCGGTACGTCTCCTCAAGCTCGTCCTCCAAGGCTACCTTGACCGTTTCCAGGTGCGTCCTCACCTGCCGGTCCTTCGTCTCCATTACCTCTATCACCTCGTCCAACCTCGTTGTCAGTCCCTCACGTACCATCTGACATTCCCTCTTCGTCGCTACCAAGTCATCTTTGAGTTCTTTCTGTGTCGCCTTTAAACCTCCTAATACCGCAGTGTTCCTTTGAACCTGCTCCACTAACTCCGTCTGTCCCACCGTCAGCTGCTCCACCTCCTGCGTCAGGTCCTCTATGCCCCCTTGTAACTTTACAGTCCCCTTTCTCACCTCCTTTTCCATGTGCTCCTCACAGTGCCTCACCTCCTCGCGCACTCCTCCGACCTCCTCACTCACTCCTCTTCTGATCTCCTCTCCCATCACTTGCATCTCCTGCCCAGATGCCACCCTCATCTGCTCCATTTCCTCCCTGTGAGCATCCAGTTTGGTTTCTACCCCCATTCTGACCCCCTCTATCTGCTGCTCCATTTGTTTAACTTCCCTTTCCGCTTGGTCCCTCATGTCCCTCAATTTGCCTTCCATACTGTTTTCTAACCCCTCTAACCCATTTTTCACTCCCTCTATTTGATTCTCTTGAGCGGCCATTCTGTTTTCTACCCCCGTTAACCCATTCTTTACTTCTTTTATCCCGTTGTCTAACCCCTCAAATTTCTTTTCTAATCCCTCACCGGTACCCCTCATTTGGCCCTCCAATCGCTCACCCTGAGCATCCATCCGGTTCCCCATTACCCCCATTTGGTTTTCCAATCGCTCACTATTCTTTTCCATAAGGGCCGTCATTTGTATAAAAAAAAGTTCCAATCTTCCCAGCGGCGCTACTTCGGTCGCGGGCACGGTGACCAGCGAGGCGCCATTTTGCGCGCCCGCTTCTTCGTGCGTGACGGCGCTATTTTGCGAACCTGCCGCCCTCACTGCTTCGCTCTCCTCCTGTCCCTCATTTTGGTCCTGGATCGACCCTACCTCACTCTCCTTTACCGGACCCCAGCTGTCTTGATCCGCCTTAGCGCGACTTTCAAAATTCGGTTTTTATTTTTTATTTTCGTAAAACAAATTGAAATTTCGCCGTTATAATTTCGCGCGGGAAACGCGCTCCGAATCGATTCGGTCGAGCGCCGTACGCGCTCCGGCTCGATTTTCCCTCCCAAAATTTGGGCCTAACTAATTTAGTCCCGGGTTCGAATTCCACTCCTCGACACCAATTGTTACAGACGTGGCTTGGATGTTATTTACCGAGTGGTTTTATGGTATGACCACGTCTGCACAAGTTACCCGATTGTGCCCGAACGTTGACTAATCGCGCTATGCTAGACCAATGAAGGAAAAAGAAGACACACGGCTGGAATTAATACGACACGACACCAGGGATACGGTTCTCAAAGGTTGTTATTACAATAATGCGGAAGGTTTAGATTACAGGGACAAGAGGGAAACATAGGAAGGTGGGCACTTAAACACACTTATATTAACCCCAACAGACGACAGATAAACGGGACAAGGCTCACTCACACGGGGTTTGATGGCCAGGAAAGCGGGTAGCGATCGCTCCAGGTGCACCTGTGCTCAGGGCAGGATCACGTACGGTCCAGTTTAAGAGATGCGGTGGAGGTATTGCAGCGCTCGAGGGGTGGCGACTTCTCTCTCCAGGCTGGGGGCGCATCTCACGTCACATCCGGCGCGGGGCCGCGTATATCCGGCGGGGAGTGACACGCCCTCGGCTCGTTAGCTCCGCCCCAGATGGAATCGGCACGTTGCTTCTCATTGGGTGCGTGGGGGGGTTACTGGCTCCGCCCCTGACGAGGAGCTGACAGCCAGCCCCTTCGGGGTAACGCCGTGGAGCGCATGGTCATGGCGGGTAACCGAGCCGGTGTGAGGACGCACACTCCCCGCCCCTCTGTTGTAGTTGTTGTTATTGTTGTTGTTTGGGGAAGAAGATGGGAGGAGGTATGGGAAAGGTCCTAAACTCACTACTGATGCCATATAATCACATTCTGGTGCAACGAAGAGTCATAATTAATGGAAACGAGGCCTTAACTGACATAGATTAAGAATAACTAGGAAGATGTCCGAAAGTTGTCTACGTGTGGTGCGGTGGACCTGGGCACGACATTTAATGGGGGAATAAGGGGAAGGTCGGCTCTACTGATTGTTATTTACATGCAATGGGACTAGGGAATGGGGGATCGGGGAAAGTTGGGGAGTATTGGAGAAAATAGGGGAATATTTACAAGCGGATATGGAGGCCAAATTCCATATTCGCAACAATATGAAACCTTGAAAAGGCACATCCTCGGGTCCCCAGCAATATACCTGGCAAGTTAAAAGTATATCGGACCCGTGGTTGTCGAGAAACAGCGGTCACAGACAAACAGACGTACAAACGTACAGACAGAGATTACTGGAATTATAGATAGATTACTGTGATGTGTTATTACTCCTCTTGTTATATGTATTACTGTGATATGTTATTACTCCTCTTGTTATATTGTTACAGACACGACTTTGATGTTATGGTGGGCCGAGCGGAATGGCCGCCGTGTCCGCACAAGTTACCCGATTATACTCGAACGTTGCCGAGTCGCGCTACGCTAAATCAATGAAGGAAAAGGACACAACGGCTGGGATTAAAATGACACGACACCAGGGATACGGTTCTCAAGACCTCCGGAGGAGGTTATATTAGGGCGGAAGGTCAGATTACAACGACAAGAGGGACAGCATAGAAAGACAGGCACTTAGACACACTCTTATATTAGCCCCGACAGACGACAGATAAACGGGACAAAACTGACTCACACGGGGATTGATGGCAAGGAGGGGCAGGTCTTCGATGGCTCAAGGTGCACCTTGGCTCAGGGGCAAAATCGACCCGGTCCAGTCCAAAGATGCGGGAGGTCTCACTCAGCGCTCGGAGGTGGTGACTTGTCTTCTCAAGCTGGGGGCGCATCTGACGTCACGTCCAGTAAGTCGCTGCGTATATCCGGCGGGGAGTGACACGCCCTCGGCTCGTTAGCTCCGCCCCAGATGGAATCGGCCCGTTGCTTCTCATTGGGTGCGGGGGTTACCGGCTCCGCCCTTGACGAGGGGCCGACAGGCAGCCCCTTCGTGGTAACCCCGTCGGCGCACATGGGTAATGGCGGCTAACCGAGCCGGAGTGAGGACGCACACTCCCCGCGCGCGCCGTTGTTGTAGTTGCTGTTGTAGTTGTTGTTGTAGTTGTTGTAGTTGTTGTTGTAGTTGTTGTTGTAGTTGTTGTTTGGGGAAGAAGATGGGAGGAGGTATGGGAAGGTCCTAAACTCACTACTGGTGCCATATAATCACATTCTGGTGCAACGAAGAGTCAGAATTAATGGAAACGAGTCCTTAACTGACATAGACTAAGAATAACTAGCAAGATGTCCGAAAGTTGTCTACGTGAGATGCGGTGGACCTGGGCACGACATTTAATGGGGGAAAAAGGGGAAGGTCGGTTCTACAGAGTGTTATTTACAGGCAATGGGACTAGGGAATGGGGGATTGGGGATAGTTGGGGAGTATTGGGGAAATAGGGGAATATTTACAAGCGGATATGGAGGCCAAATGCCATATTCGCAACATTGCACCCTTCTCTACCCTCGGGGCGTCCCGACCCGATAAATTTTTACCTACTTTAGTGTGGCACGCAGATGTAGTTCCCTCTACTATTAACTCTACCCTGAGTGCGACAGTTTTACAGATATTCACAAATGAGTAAATATGTCCCCCTGCGACGTTGCACCCTTCTCCTCACAGAAACACACCCACAGGATAACCGAATCCGGAAAGAATTCGCAAACTAAACATACAGCCGGTAGGGAGCATTATTTACAAGACTACGCTGATATTTACACTACGATCCAGGACCTGTTTTTGGAGGAACACATGCAGATGTTATGCATAGAGAGAGCACGCATGCCAGCATCGATACACCAACCCACGAGTGCTCTGTGGCCTTACGGCCTTTAATAATGTGCAGAGCACCCCTTCCAAGCACCAAAAGCACCACCCCATCACACAGTCAGCACCATCCGGTGCACCAATAAAGTGTCTATAAATCACCGGTGGTGTCGCAGCCGGCCGATGTTCTGCCGCTGGTCTTGCCTTCATGTGGTGCACTTGGCCTTCTTACTTCTTTAAAAAATAAAGAAAGGCGCCAACCGCGTCCATTTCTTTATTGTGGCCGTCAAGGGGGCCAACTATTAGTGGTTCACCTGTTTGGCATAGGTGCCACGTTGACCCAGAGGTCCATCCACGGGTGGTGCTTGGCCGCAAAAGAACTGCGGTCCATTGTGGGTGGCCACCAAAATTGCGGTCCATATGGTGTATCGATCCAGGCAGCAAGCAGCGAAAGTGCAGGCCCACAACTGCGTAGCCAGCACCTCTCTCTCCTCTCTCTCTGCTCCAAAGCCAGATCCTCGGAGGTGGGAGACAAAAGAAGCAGACAAGTGAGTAAGGTGGTAAGGGCGCAAAAGTGCACGCAACACAAGGTAATGCACACTAGGGGCACATGGGAACCAGGTGAGACAGGTACGTTCCTACCGTACGCTCCCCCCCCCCCCCCCCACCAGGTAACCTACATGGCCCCTCCCTTACCCCTTACTGTATCCACACAACACAACACTACCCATAAACATCTACTTTACCAATCAACAAACGTCCCTACTGTCTTCCCCGTTCCTCCCATAAACCAAATTCGTCTTCTCTCCCTCCTAACCAATCAAATTTGCCATTTTCAACTCTCATCAAAATTTGCCATCACCAATTCATCATCAGTCCCTCCTAGGGAGGGAGAGATGGAATCACCCCAATGTCTCATCCACGTCGTGATGCGTCTCACAAACCCACACAGCAATCCTTACTTCCTGCAACACAAAACAAAGAAAACACAGGTGTGGAGTCATCATCATCACCACAGGTAAGTGGCTGCGTATGGTGCGACAGGTTCATCAATCCTAACTATTTCTTAAATGACTTTAACAACTTTACACTACCCGGGGTCTTTCTCCGGCCAAACCATTGGCCCTCTTACACTATGGGTTCTAAAAACCAATTCCCATTGGCCAAACTGTGGTGCTTTTCAATTTGGGGTCTCACTCCCCCGATTCATCTCCCGGTGCCCTCGCACAATTTCTGGGCTGTGGCGTGTACCTCTCCCAGTGGGTCTACCCACCTGCACACCTCCACCACTGCAGTTGCCTCCGAGCTTACCTGCTCCTTACCCTAACCTAACTACCTGGGGAAGGCCCTCTGGCGCTCTCCCCACTCGGTGCCCTCTCTGGCACTGGGCTACCCGATCCACACCCGGGATCCTCAGGCACCCACTCACAACTACCGGCTCCCAGAGCCCACCTGCGGCCTCACCTGGCCGACATCCTCACAGTGGTGGAGTGCCCAACCAACTACACACACTAACAGGCTACACGCCCAGCCATTTCCACAACACTAATGCACCCATCCACAACACCATTCTGCAACCGCACCACAAATGCCAATATCCAACCACAATTTACCTGTACCCTCTACCTAACACTTACACTACCCGCCCCGGGTACTCGTGAAAGGGGTCCACTCTTCCCCCATCCACACCTTCGCACCATGCACACCACTCCGTACCACTTACTCCAACTCTCTCCACACACCTGTACTTGCACACCTGTGCTCTCACACCTGGTGCCACCTGCACCCTTCTCTCCCCAAGCGCATTCGCGCTGATCCACAACACTCATTACTCACACACTGCTCCACACACCTGTCCAGTTGCACACCTGTGCAATCACACCTGTTCGATCACACCTGTTCAATCCTCACCTGTTCAATCCTCACACACACGGCATCATCTCAGCTAACTACTCCCCTCTGAAACTTGCGCTTCCCAGTCGTCCCTTTAAACTATTGCGCTCCCACGTCATTATCATCCATACTAATCTACCTGCGTCCCCACTACAGGTATCAGTCACTAACTAACCTTAACGTCACCTAATGTCAATCTCTTCTAGATCCCTACAATATAACCTAACCCACCCGGGCTAGTTTTCACTGCCATACACCCCATAAGCTATTGCTCCTTTGCCCCCACCATGGGAAGGGTGGCAGGGATGCCAGCCTTACCCACCGGGCCCATCGCTCACTACCAATTTTGCACATCAAATTTCGACAAATCAAAAATTTGCCAATCACTACCCATCATCTGCCAATCACTACTGCCAATCCTTTGCCAATCATCAAATTTTGTTTTTCTCTAATTTTGGGTCCAAAACACTAACCTCATCACCCAGTCTACTCACTAATGCCTCTCGGTGCGCCAATTCCTGTCCAAAGCCCGGCTTCGTAAAGCCAAGCCATGAATGCGGGTTGTTCTGTGCCAGCGGCTGGATGCGTCCGGCACTCGGTGCAGGGACGGGGGCTTACCCGGGCCGAGATCCCACGCACCATCTCGGCGTGGAGCCATCCAATGTCCCGATCTCGACCTGCCGGACTGCCTCAACAAAAAGTGGTCGCCATGACGACCCTTTCTATCGGGCTGCCCGCTCCGCCTAGTGGAGCACGGACGCGGCCGTTCAAAGCGAGGCCCAGCACGCACCGAGGGCCCGATTCGGCTAAAAGTCGACCTAACCTCTAAACCGGTTACCGTCGATGCTTCACCTGGACGCTTACACCCCGCAGCCCGTTCCTTGCTCACACATCCAGCCGTGCCCATGCTCCTCGTACCTTTCCTTACACACCTCGGTACACTCATTCCACTCACAGCCTTGGTCACACACCTGACCACCGAACACTTTGGCACACATTCGTTGGTCGCACACCTCACCAACACACCTCTTCGCGCCCCCTCCTCTGTCACCTCCTCTGTGACAATCACAGGTGTGCTCTCATTCGCACACCCAACCACGTGCCTCACCACCAACTCCAGCGTGCATTCCCACTCACGCTCTACCATTCCAGGTGTGCTTCCTTTCTCACCTGTCACCACCAACTCACGCTCCGTGTCACTCTCACTACTCTCACCTCCATTCTTGACAGCGCACTCACCCTTACTCTTGACAGCGCACTCTTTCCTCATGCACCTGTCCGTCACACACCTTTCTCGCGCACACTCTCCCGTTACACCCTCTGTAACACTCACCACAGGTGTGCATTCTTCCTTGCCTTTGACAGCGCACTCTTTCCCCATGCACCTGTCCGTCACACACCTTTCTCGCGCACACTCTCCCGTCACACCCTCTGTAACACTTACCACACCGCGCTTCCATGTGCCCCCTCGCACACGCGCTACGACCGACTCACTCTCGCCAGCACCCTCACTCCTTGGCACGCACTTTTTCCTCACACACCCCAGAGTCGGACTTTCTCGCACACCTCCTTTTTCGCACACCAGACCTGTCGCACACTTCACCAACGGCCTCTCACGAACACCCGGGTCCATCTCGACCCCCAAGCTTCTTAAATCACCTGGCGCATCATACGCACGACCATATTGGTCACCACTTACACCGGGTCCTCTTCCTCTTCGCTTCTCCTCCATCACCTGCGAATCCCTCATCCGGTTAATGAGCACATCATCACGATCCAAACACAGACTTTGGACCAATTCTTTTACTTCCTCTTTTATCTCTTTGTTATCCCCTCTCCGTCGCTTCTTAATTTCGCTCACCCCTTCTTCCACTTCTTCTAATTTCTGCTTCACCTCTTTTATTCCCCGGTACGTCTCCTCAAGCTCGTCCTCCAAGGCTACCTTGACCGTTTCCATGTGCGTCCTCACCTGCCGGTCCTTCGTCTCCATTACCTCTATCACCTCGTCCAACCTCGTTGTCAGTCCCTCACGTACCATCTGACATTCCCTCTTCGTCGCTACCAAGTCATTTTTTAGGTCATTTTGTGTCGCTTTTAACCCTCCTATTACCGCTGTGTTCTTCTTTACCTGGTCCGTTAGTTCTTTTTGTCCCTCTGTTAGCTGCTCCACCTCCTGCGTCAGGTCCTCTATGCCCCCTTGCAATTTTACAGTCCCCTTTCTCACCTCCTTCTCCATGTGCTCCTTACAGTGCCTCACCTCCTCGCGCACTCCTCCGACCTCCTCACTCACCCCTCTTCTGATCTCCTCTCCCATCACTTGCATCTCCTGCAAGATGCCACCCAGATGCCACCCTCATCTGCTCCATTTCCTCCCTGTGAGCATCCAGTTTGGTTTCTACCCCCATTCTGACCCCCTCTATCTGCTGCCCCATTTGTTTAACTTCCCTTTCCGCTTGGTCCCTCATGTCCCTCAATTTGCCTTCCATACTGTTTTCTAACCCCTCTAACCCATTTTTCACTCCCTCTATCTGATTCTCCTGGGCAGCCATTCTATTTTCTACCCCCGTTAATCCCTCCTGTATTTCCCCTAATCTATTGTCTAATTTCCCAAATTTCTTGTCTAATCCCTTAAAATTATTGTCTAATTCCTTAAAATTATTGTCTAATCCCTCACCGGTACCCCTCGCTTCGTCCCTCATTACCCCCATTTGGCTTCCCATTACCCCCAATTGGTTTCCCATTACCCCCATTTGGCCCTCCAATCGCTCACTCTGAGCATCCATCCGGTTTTTCAAACCTCCAATTTGGTCTCCCATTTGTTCCATAAAGGCCCTCATTTGCAGGAGGAAAAGGTTCGAATCCACCAGGGGCGCTGCCACGGTCGCGGGCGCCGCGACCAGCGAGGCGCCATTTTGCGCACCCGCAATGTCGGGCGCAACGACGCTAATTTGTGCGTCTGCTACCCTCGCTGCTTCGCTCTCCTCGGGTCCCTCAATTTGGTCCTGGACCGACCCTGCCTCACTCTCCTCTACCGGACCCCAGCTGTCTTGATCCGCCATAGCGCGACTTTCAAAATTCGGGTTTTTATATTTTGTAAAACACAATCAAATTTCGCCTTTATAATTTCGAGCGCGTAAACGCGCTCCGGATCGAATTCTACTTCCCAAAATTTGGGCCTAACAAATTTAGTCCCAGGTCCGAATCCGACACTCCTGACACCAATTGTTACAGACACGACTTTGATGTTATGGTGGGCCGAGCGGAATGGCCGCCGTGTCCGCACAAGTTACCCGATTATACTCGAACGTTGCCGAGTCGCGCTACGCTAAATCAATGAAGGAAAAGGACACAACGGCTGGGATTAAAATGACACGACACCAGGGATACGGTTCTCAAGACCTCCGGAGGAGGTTATATTAGGGCGGAAGGTCAGATTACAACGACAAGAGGGACAGCATAGAAAGACAGGCACTTAGACACACTCTTATATTAGCCCCGACAGACGACAGATAAACGGGACAAAACTGACTCACACGGGGATTGATGGCAAGGAGGGGCAGGTCTTCGATGGCTCAAGGTGCACCTTGGCTCAGGGGCAAAATCGACCCGGTCCAGTCCAAAGATGCGGGAGGTCTCACTCAGCGCTCGGAGGTGGTGACTTGTCTTCTCAAGCTGGGGGCGCATCTGACGTCACGTCCGGTAAGTCGCTGCGTATATCCGGCGGGGAGTGACACGCCCTCGGCTCGTTAGCTCCGCCCCAGATGGAATCGGCCCGTTGCTTCTCATTGGGTGCGGGGGTTACCGGCTCCGCCCTTGACGAGGGGCCGACAGGCAGCCCCTTCGTGGTAACCCCGTCGGCGCACATGGGTAATGGCGGCTAACCGAGCCGGAGTGAGGACGCACACTCCCCGCGCGCGCCGTTGTTGTAGTTGTTGTAGTTGCTGTTGTAGTTGTTGTTGTAGTTGTTGTAGTTGTTGTTGTTGTAGTTGTTGTTGTAGTTGTTGTTTGGGGAAGAAGATGGGAGGAGGTATGGGAAGGTCCTAAACTCACTACTGGTGCCATATAATCACATTCTGGTGCAACGAAGAGTCAGAATTAATGGAAACGAGTCCTTAACTGACATAGACTAAGAATAACTAGCAAGATGTCCGAAAGTTGTCTACGTGAGATGCGGTGGACCTGGGCACGACATTTAATGGGGGAAAAAGGGGAAGGTCGGTTCTACAGAGTGTTATTTACAGGCAATGGGACTAGGGAATGGGGGATTGGGGATAGTTGGGGAGTATTGGGGAAATAGGGGAATATTTACAAGCGGATATGGAGGCCAAATGCCATATTCGCAACAATATGTATTACTGTAATATGTTATTACTCCTCTTGTTATATGTATTACTGTGATATGTTATTACTCCTCTTGTTATATGTATTACTGTAATATGTTATTACTCCTCTTGTTATATGTATTACTGTAATATGTTATTACTCCTCTTGTTATAGGTGTTACTGTAATATGTTATTACTCCTCTTGTTATATGTATTGCTGTAATATGTTATTACTCCTCTTGTTATATGTATTACTGTAATATGTTATTACTCCTCTTGTTATATGTATTACTGTGATATGTTATTACTCCTCTTGTTATATATATTACTGTAATATGTTATTACTCCTCTTGTTATATGTATTACTGTGATATGTTATTACTCCTCTTGTGATATGTATTACTGTAATATGTTATTACTCCTCTTGTTATATGTATTACTGTAATATGTTATTACTCCTCTTGTTATAGGTGTTACTGTAATATGTTATTACTCCTCTTGTTATATGTATTACTGTGATGTGTTATTACTCCTCTTGTTATATGTATTACTGTGATATGTTATTACTCCTCTTGTTATATGTATTACTGTAATATGTTATTACTCCTCTTGTTATATGTATTACTGTGATATGTTATTACTCCTCTTGTTATATGTATTACTGTTATATGTTATTACTCCTCTTGTTATATGTATTACTGTAATATGTTATTACTCCTCTTGTTATAGGTGTTACTGTAATATGTTATTACTCCTCTTGTTATATGTATATGTATTACTGTGATATGTTATTACTCCTCTTGTTATATGTATTACTGTAATATGTTATTACTCCTCTTGTTATATGTATTACTGTGATATGTTATTACTCCTCTTGTTTTATGTATTACTGTTATATGTTATTACTCCTCTTGTTATATGTATTACTGTAATATGTTATTACTCCTCTTGTTATAGGTGTTACTGTAATATGTTATTACTCCTCTTGTTATATGTATTACTGTAATATGTTATTACTCCTCTTGTTATATGTATTACTGTGATATGTTATTACTCCTCTTGTTATAGGTGTTACTGTAATATGTTATTACTCCTCTTGTTATATGTATTACTGTGATATGTTATTACTCCTCTTGTTATATGTATTACTGTAATATGTTATTACTCCTCTTGTTATATGTATTACTGTAATATGTTATTACTCCTCTTGTTATAGGTGTTACTGTAATATGTTATTACTCCTCTTGTTATATGTATTGCTGTAATATGTTATTACTCCTCTTGTTATATGTATTGCTGTAATATGTTATTACTCCTCTTGTTATATGTATTACTGTAATATGTTATTACTCCTCTTGTTATATGTATTGCTGTAATATGTTATTACTCCTCTTGTTATATGTATTACTGTGATATGTTATTACTCCTCTTGTTATATGTATTACTGCAATATGTTATTATTCCTCTTGTTATAGGTGTTACTGTAATATGTTATTACTCCTCTTGTTATATGTATGACTGTAATATGTTATTACTCCTCTTGTTATATGTATTAATGTAATATGTTATTACTCCTCTTGTTATATGTATTACTGTAATATGTTATTACTCCTCTTGTTATATGTATTGCTGTAATATGTTATTACTCCTCTTGTTATATGTATTGCTGTAATATGTTATTACTCCTCTTGTTATATGTATTACTGTAATATGTTATTACTCCTCTTGTTATATGTATTACTGTAATATGTTATTACTCCTCTTGTTATATGTATTACTTTAACATGTTATTACTCCTCTTGTTATATGTATTACTGTGATGTGTTATTACTCCTCTTGTTATATGTATTACTGTAATATGTTATTACTCCTCTTGTTATATGTATTACTGTAATATGTTATTACTCCTCTTGTTATATGTATTACTGTAATATGTTATTACTCCTCTTGTTATATGTATTACTGTGATATGTTATTACTCCTCTTGTTATATGTATTACTGTAATATGTTATTACTCCTCTTGTTATATGTATTACTGTGATGTGTTATTATTCCTCTTATTATATGTATTACTGTAATGTGTTATTACTCCTCTTGTTATATGTATTACTGTAATATGTTATTACTCCTCTTGTTATATGTATTACTGTAATGTGTTATTACTCCTCTTGTTATATGTATTACTGTGATATGTTATTACTCCTCTTGTTATATGTATTCCTGTAATATGTTATTACTCCTCTTGTTATATGTATTACTGTAATATGTTATTACTCCTCTTGTTATATGTATTACTGTAATATGTTATTACTCCTCTTGTTATATGTTTTACTGTGATGTGTTATTACTCCTCTTGTTATATGTATTACTGTAATGTGTTATTACTCCTCTTGTTATATGTATTCCTGTAATATGGTATTACTCCTCTTGTTATATGTATTACTGTAATGTGTTATTACTCCTCTTGTTATATGTATTCCTGTAATATGTTATTACTCCTCTTGTTATATGTATTACTGTAATGTGTTATTACTCCTCTTGTTATATGTATTCCTGTAATATGGTATTACTCCTCTTGTTATATGTATTACTGCAATGTGTTATTACTCCTCTTGTTATATGTATTACTGTAATGTGTTATTACTCCTCTTGTTATATGTATTCCTGTAATATGTTATTACTCCTCTTGTTATATGTATAACTGTAATGTGTTATTACTCCTCTTGTTATATGTATTACTGTGATATGTTATTACTCCCCTTGTTATATGTATTACTGTAATGTGTTATTACTCCTCTTGTTATATGTATTCCTGTAATATGTTATTACTCCTCTTGTTATATGTATTGCTGTAATGTGTTATTACTCCTCTTGTTATATGTATTACTGTGATATGTTATTACTCCTCTTGTTGGAGGTATTACTGTAATGTGTTATTACTCCTCTTGTTATATGTATTACTGTGATATGTTATTACTCCTCTTGTTATATGTATTACTGTAATGTGTTATTACTCCTCTTGTTATATGTATTCCTGTAATATGTTATTACTCCTCTTGTTATATGTATTGCTGTAATGTGTTATTACTCCTCTTGTTATATGTATAACTGTAATGTGTTATTACTCCTCTTGTTATATGTATTACTGTGATATGTTATTACTCCTCTTGTTATATGTATTACTGTAATGTGTTATTACTCCTCTTGTTATATGTATTCCTGTAATATGTTATTACTCCTCTTGTTATATGTATTCCTGTAATATGTTATTACTCCTCTTGTTATATGTATTCCTGTAATGTGTTATTACTCCTCTTGTTATATGTATAACTGTAATGTGTTATTACTCCTCTTGTTATATGTATTACTGTGATATGTTATTACTCCTCTTGTTATATGTATTACTGTAATGTGTTATTACTCCTCTTGTTATATGTATTACTGTAATGTGTTATTACTCCTCTTGTTATATGTATTACTGTGATGTGTTATTATTACTCCTCTTGTTATATGTATTACTGTAATGTGTTATTACTCCTCTTGTTATATGTATTACTGTGATATGTTATAATAATCTTGTTATAATCTTGTTATAATATGTATTACTGTAATATGTATTACGATGTATTACTGTAATGTGTTATTACTCCTCTTGTTATATGTATTACTGTAATATGTTATTACTCCTCTTGTTATATGTATTACTGTAATGTGTTATTACTCCTCTTGTTATATGTATTACTGTGATATGTTATTACTCCTCTTGTTATATGTATTCCTGTAATATGTTATTACTCCTCTTGTTATATGTATTACTGTGATATGTTATTACTCCTCTTGTTGGAGGTATTACTGTAATGTGTTATTACTCCTCTTGTTATATGTATTACTGTGATATGTTATTACTCCTCTTGTTATATGTATTACTGTGATATGTTATTACTCCTCTTGTTGGAGGTATTACTGTAATGTGTTATTACTCCTCTTGTTATATGTATTACTGTGATATGTTATTACTCCTCTTGTTATATGTATTCCTGTAATATGTTATTACTCCTCTTGTTATATGTATTACTGTAATGTGTTATTACTCCTCTTGTTATATGTATTACTGTGATATGTTATTACTCCTCTTGTTATATGTATTACTGTAATGTGTTATTACTCCTCTTGTTATATGTATTACTGTGATGTGTTATTACTCCTCTTGTTATATGTATTACTGTAATGTGTTATTACTCCTCTTGTTATATGTATTACTGTGATATGTTATTACTCCTCTTGTTATATGTATTACTGTGATATGTTATTACTCCTCTTGTTATATGTATTCCTGTAATATGTTATTACTCCTCTTGTTATATGTATTACTGTAATGTGTTATTACTCCTCTTGTTATATGTATTACTGTGATATGTTATTACTCCTCTTGTTATATGTATTACTGTAATGTGTTATTACTCCTCTTGTTATATGTATTACTGTGATGTGTTATTACTCCTCTTGTTATATGTATTACTGTAATATGTTATTACTCCTCTTGTTATATGTTTTACTGTGATATGTTATTACTCCTCTTGTTATAATGTTTTACTGTTATATGTTATTACTCCTCTTGTTATATGTATTACTGTAATATGTTATTACTCCTCTTGTTATATGTTTTACTGTGATATGTTATTACTCCTCTTGTTATAATATGTTTTACTGTAATGTGTTATTACTTATTACTCCTCTTGTTATATGTTTTACTGTAATATGTTATTACTCCTCTTGTTATATGTTTTACTGTGATATGTTATTACTCCTCTTGTTATAATATGTTTTACTGTAATGTGTTATTAATCCTCTTGTTCTATGTATTACTGTAATATGTTATTACTCCTCTTGTTATATGTATTACTGTGATATGTTATTACTCCTCTTGTTATAATGTTTTACTGTAATATGTTATTACTCCTCTTGTTATATGTATTACTGTAATATGTTATTACTCCTCTTGTTATATGTTTTACTGTGATATGTTATTACTCCTCTTATTATAATGTTTTACTGTAATATGTTATTACTCCTCTTGTTATATGTATTACTGTAATATGTTATTACTCCTCTTGTTATATGTTTTACTGTGATATGTTATTACTCCTCTTGTTATAATATTGTTGCGGAGATGAGGACTGTATTTTTTTGATTGTGTGCTGTATTATTATTATTATTGTTTATTCTGCGCCCCCCTACCTCCGGAGCTGTGTTAAGGTGAAAGGGCATCCCATAATTAGTCCACAAGCATACACGTCAGCCAAATAATAGAATACCTCTGTTTGATAGTTATCTCTTATTCTGTGTTTTAGGGTAAGGCTGTGTCTCCCATTAATTAAAGTACTCCATTGCACCAGTGAAAAAGAATAGATCCCCTTTCATTCCCATCCCCAAAATCTCCTTTCCTTCCACATCCCCTTTCGTCATTGCCGAGCCTCGATTGCCAATTACCTCCCCTCCAATAACCGCCATTGACCACGAGGCAGGGTCGGAGAAGAAAGGCGTGTCTCCACCTCGTCATAGAGGGGAAGAGGGGCGTGCCCGCCCGTCGTCATCAAGGGCGGAGCGAGAGGGTCGCGTGACCAACCAGGGCCGAGGTGAGCACCCAGATGGGCGTGTCAGGAAGGCCGGCGGCTTGATCGCTGGAGGCGCTATAAAGACGCGCGCGCAAGAAGCAAAGAGTCAGTCAGTGGAGAGAGTCGTGAGGAGTCAGTCAGTGGAGTCGGTGGTCAGTTGGTTGGGTTGGTTGCGGTGAGGAGTCGGTGGTGGTGGTCAGTTGGTTGCGTTGGTTGCGGTGAGGAGTCGGTGGTAAAGAGTGAGTGGACCAAGAAAGAGTTGAGGGTTTGGACCAGACGAGTCGGACAAGGCCTGGCAAAGCACGCGACGTCCACAGCAGCCACAACAGCAGCTTGGGGGCCTGAACGGCGGTTTGGAGCAGGGCCGTGAAGGAACGGCGGCTGCTAAACGCGCCGGTTGTGCTGCAGGACCCCCTTGGACCTTCCTCTCCCTCCAGCCATCCACCTCCTGCCTTTCCTCCACCCTTCTTGTGTACGTGAGTTTGTTCTGTGTGTCTTGTCCCTGGGATTAATTAAGTCTGTATAAGCTAATAATTGCACTGTGTCTCTGATTCTTCTGTATATTATTTTATTATCTTTCCTTCTCCTTGGTTACTTTGAGCATGTAAATAGTAGGAATAAATTTAGTAGTATTTCCAACCTTTTTGTCTTCTTCTTCTTCTTCACATCCGTGTCGCCTTTGTCTTTTCCCTATTGAATAGCTGCGGTGCGATCCGGCCAACGTTTGGGTGGAATCGGGTTCTAATCGGGGAGTAACTGTTCGGTCGCGGTTGGACCATCCGCTCGGCCCATCATACCATCTAAACCGCGATCAGTAACAATTGTTGTCAGGAGTTGGGATTCGGACCTGGGACTAAATTTGTTAGGCCCAAATTTTGGAACACCAATTGTGTTATTACCAGTAACAATTGGTGTCTGGGAGTGAGATTAGAGGCCCGAACCAAATTTTTTTTTAAAAACATCTAGACAAAAATTTGGTCAAAATTATAAAGTCACCGAAATTGCTTTTGTTTTACAAAACCCGAATTTTGAAATCGCGCCATGGCTGGTCAAGGCGACGGGATGCCGGTGGGAGAGATAGACGGGGTAGAATCGACCCAGGACCTCGGGGAAAGGTATGTGGATGAAAGAGAGGAGGAGAACATTGGCAATGTGGTTGAGGGGGTATCAGGCGCACAAAATGTCGCTCTCGCGCATGTGGTTGAGGGGGCCACGGCCGCGGAACCAATGAGCGCGGCCCAAATGCAAGCCTTCATGACCCAATTCATGGTGGAAATGCAGAAAAAAAACGACAGTATGGAACAAATGGAAAACAGAATAAGGGCTAATAGTGAAAAAATGGAAGACAGAAGGAGGGCTGATAGTGAGAAAATGGAAAACAGAATGATGGGGGCCCTTATGGGAGAAATGGGGAACCGGATGGAGGCTCAGAGTGAGCAATTGGGAGTAATGAGGGACGAAGCGAGGGGTACCGGTGAGGGATTAAAACATGGGTTAACGGGGGTGGAAAATAGAATGGCTGCCCAGGAGAATCAGTTAGAGGGGGTGAAAAATGGGTTAATGGGGTTAGAAAATAGGATGGAGGACAAATTGCGGGAGATAGGGGAGCAATCCGCCCGAGAAATTAAACAAATGGGAGAGCAGATAGAGGAGGTAAAAATCGGGGTAGAAACCAAATTGGATGCTCAGAGGGATGAATTGGGACAGATGAGGGTGGCATCTACAAAGGAGATGGAGGAGATGAAAGAGGAGATACGACGAGGTGTGAGTGAGGAGGTCTCGGGGCTACGCGAGGAGGTAAAGCGAGGTGAGAAGCGTATGGAGAAGGAGGTGAGAAATGGGACGGCAAAGTTACAAGGGGGAATAGAAGATCTGACGGAGGAGGTGGAACAGCTGACAGAGGGACAAACGGAGTTAGTGGAGCAGGTTCAAAAGAACACTGCGGTACTAGGAGGGTTAAAGGCGACACAAAAAGAAATTAAAAATGACTTAATAGCGACACAGAGGCAATGTCAGATGGTACGTGAGGGACTGACAATGAGGGTGGACGAGGTGACAGAGATAATGGAGACGAAGGACTGAGAGGTGAGGATGCACATAGAGACGGTCACGGTAGCCTTAGAGGACGAACTTGAGGAGACGCACCGGGAAATAAAAGAGGTGAAGCAAAAATTAGAGGAAGTGGAAGAAGAGGTGAGTGAAATTAAGAAGAGACGGACAGAAACTAAAAGAGAAATCCAGGAGGAGGTGATGGAATATGTGCAAGGTCGGTGCTCAACTCATAATGTGATGCTCACTAACCAAATAAAAAGTTTGCAGGTGGCAAAAGAGGTGCGGAGACGAGGTGCCAAGGTGAGTGGCGAAATATTCGGCAATGCACATGATGTGAGGAAAGCTTCAGTCGGCTTGGGGATTGGTTTGGATCCGGGTGTTCGTGAGAGGCCGTTGGTGAAGTGTGCGACAGGTCTGGTGTGCGAAAAACGAGGTGTGCGAGAATGTCCGACCATGGGGTGTGTGAGGAAAAAGTGCATGCCAAGGAGTGAGTGTGCTGTCGAGAGTGAGTCGGTCGTAGCGCGTGTGCGAGGGGGTACATGGAAGCGCGGTGTGGTAAGTGTTACGGAGGAAGTAACGAAAGAGTGTGCGCAAGAGGATGCGCGAGAAAGGTGTGTAACGGACAGGTGCATGGGGAAAGAGTGCACTGTCAAGAGTGAAGGAGAATGCACGCCTGTGGTGAGAGTTACAGAGGATGTAACGAAAGAGTGTGCGCAAGAGTGTGCGTGAGAAAGGTGTGTAACGGACGGGTGCATGAGGAAAGAGTGTGCTGTCAAGAGTGAAGGAGAATGCACGCCTGTGGTGAGTGTTACAGAGGATGTAACGGGAGAGTGTGCGCGAGAAAGGTGTGTAACGGACGGGTGCATGAGGAAAGAGTGCGCTGTCGAGAGTAAGGGTGAGTGCGCTGTCAAGAATGGAGGTGAAAGTAGTGAGAGTGACACGGAGCAGGTGAGCGAGGTTGTGACAGGTGAGCGAGGATGTACACCTGGAATGGAAGGATGCACACCTGGAATGGTAGAGCGTGTGTGGGAATGCACACTTGAATTGGTCTTGAGGCACGTGGTTGGGTGTGCGGGTGAGAGCACACCTGTGATTGTCACAGAGGAGGTGACCGAGGAAGGGGCGCGAAGAGGTGTGTTGGTAAGGTGTGCGAGCGACGAATGTGTGCCAAGGTGTTCGGTGGTCAGGTGTGTGACCAAGTCGGTGAGCGGAATGAGTGTACCGAGGTGTGTAAGGAAAGGTACGAGGAGCATGGGAACGGCTGGAGGTATGAGCAAGCAAGGGGTAGCGTATGCATGTAAGCATGCAGGTGAAGCATCGACGGTAACCGGGTTAGAGGTTAGAACGACTTATAGCCGAATCGGGCCCTCGGTGCGTGCCGGGCTTCGCGTGCCGCGAGGACCAGCGGGGATCCGAACCACGGCGGTTTCGAAAGAACCGCCGTACGCGATCCACGCTGTGCCTCGCTTGGAACGGCCGCGTCCGGGCTCCACTAGGCGGAGCGGGCAGCCCGATAGGAAGGGTCGTCATGGCGACCACTTTCTATTGAGACGTGCCGGCAGGTCGAGATCGGGACATTGGATGGCTCCACGCCGAGGTGGTGCGTGGGATCTCGGCCCGGGTAAGCCCCCGTCCCTGCCACGAATGCGGGACGTATCCAGCCGCTGGCACAAAACAACCCGTATTCATTGCTCGGCTGTACGAAGCCGAGCTTTAGAAGGGAATTGGCGCACCGAGAGGATGTAATAAGTAGACGAGTGATGAGGATAGTGTTTTGGACCCAAAATTAGAAAAAGGCAAAATTTGGTGATTAGCAGTAAATGACAAATTTTTGATTTGTTGGATTTGGACGAGCGAAATTGATAGTAGGACCTCCCCGATGTGGAGGGATGGCAAATCCACCATCCCTCACAGGGGGGGGCAAAGGAGCACTAGGTTTATGGGGTTTATGGCAGTGAAAACTAGCCCGGGTGGGTTAGGATATTGTGTGTAGGGCCTTAGAAGATGACATTAGGTAACGTTAAGGTTAGTTAGTGACAAGGATACCTGTAGTGGGGACGCAGGTAGATTAGCGTGGATGATAATGACGTGGGAGCGCAATAGTTTAAAGGGACGACTGGGAAGCGCAAGTTTCAGAGGGGAGTAGTTAGCTGAGATGATGCCGTGTGGTTGAGGATTGAACAGGTGTGATTGCACAGGTGTGCAACTGAACAGGTGTGTGGAGCAGTGTATGAGGGAGTAGTGGTGATTGCGTGTTGTGTTGACCAAATGGTCCAGGAAGAAAGGAGGGTGCAGGTGGCACCAGGTATGATTGCACAGGTGTGCAACGACAGGTGAATGGAGAACAGGTGTATGGAATAAATGGTATGGAGTATTGGAATGGATGGTCGTGGAGTGAGTATGGTGGAAATTGTGGAGTGGAGTGGATGGTGCGAAGGTGTGAATGGGGGAAGGATGGACCCCCATCACGAATACCCGGGGCGGGTAGTGTAAGTGTTAGGTAGAGGGTACAGGTAAATTGTGGTTGGATATTGGCATCTGTGGTGCGGGTGAAAGAATGGTCTTTGGATGGGTGCATTAGTGTTGTGGAAATGGCTGGGCGTGTAGCCTGTTAGTGTGTGTAGTTGGTTTGGGCACTCCACCACTGTGAGGATGTCGGCCAGGTGAGGCCGCAGGTGGGCTCTGGGAGCCGGTAGTAGTTGTTGTGGATGGGGCCCGAGGATCCGGAGGACGGACCCGGGTAGCCCAGTGCCAGAGGGCACCGAGTGGGGTGACAGAGCCAGGAGGGGCTTCCCCCAGTTAGTTAGGTTAGGGTGAGGAGCTAGGTAAGCTCGGGTGGCAACTGCAGTGGTGGAGGTGTGCAGGTCGGTAGACCTGCTGGGAGAGCTACACGTCACAGCCCAGAAATTGTGCAAGGGCACCGGGAGATGAATCGGGGGAGTGAGACCCCAAATTGAGAAGCACCACAGTTGGGTCAATGGGAATTGGTTTTTAGAACCCATAGTGTAAGTTGGCCAATGGATTGGCAGGGAGAGACCCCGGGTAGTGTAAAGTGTGTTAAGGTCATTTAGAGGATAGTTAGGATTGGAGTCTCCTCGCACCATCTGCATCCACTCACCTGAGGTGACAGGTACTCCGCACCATGCCATGTTTAATTATTTTTGATGCAAATGTTTTGGATTGTGAGACGCATCATGACGTGGGTGTGACATTGTGCTTTGTTGTTCCATCTCTTCCTCCTTATGAGGATTGATGACGAATTGGGTGATGGCAAATTTTGGATAGAGGGATTGTGGAGACGAATTTGGTAGAGGAGAAATATGGGGAAGACGTGACAGTAGTGACGAATTTGTAAATGGGTAGATTTTGTAAATATGGGGTAAGGGCAAGGGTAGTGTAGGTGACAGGGGGGTGACGTACGGTAGGGACGAGCTTTCTCACTTCGCCCTCCGTACGCATTTCGCCTTGCATTGCCTTATTGACGTGTACCCTTGTGACCTTACCCCTCGCTCATTTGTCTTTCCCCTTTTGTCTCCCACATGACCTGTGCGCCATTGGGTGCCGAGGGGAGCGTGCGTGAGTCCTCCATTGTGCGCCCGGAATTCCCAGAACCAGCTGTCTGCATCGATGCACCACATTATGGACCACAGGTCTGTGGCCGAGCACCACTTATGGACCCCATGGGTTGGGGCATGGCCCCTCTGCTGGAACCGGCCATGAGGGCCCGAAATCTTGCTGGCGGACCTTGGCCACAGGGCACCGATGCCCCACAGGTGAACCACACGTAGTCGGCCCTGTTGGCCATAAATAAAATAAATAAAAATGGACACATTGGGTGCAAGTTTTAATACAAATAGGCCGCCAGTAAGCAAAGCAAAGGAATGACAACAACTGGAAGAAATGATAATAGCCAGCAGAGGGAGCCAAAGAGCAAGAGACCACCTGCAGGGTTAGGGGTTGTTGGTTTATTTTTATTGTTGAACACTGATGAACAATGGTGACTGCACCGATTGGTGCTTGAGGGTGCTTGTATTGGTGCGGTTTTGGGTGCTTTCATGGTGCGTCGATGCAGAGCAGACTGTCTCCCCCCCAGAAAGAACAATCACAGGTCCTGGGTTAGTTTTGTAAATAAAAATAGCGTCATTGTAAATAATGCTTCCCACCGTCAGTGTATAGTTTGAAGACCATTCCGCAATTCGGTTAACTGTGGGCGTAAGTCTGTTAGGCAGGGTGCAATGGAGCAGCGGGACACATTTATTTATGTTTTAAAACTGTCGCACTCAGGGTCAGGTTAAAAGTAGAGGGAACTACACCTACGTGTCACACTAAATAAAAGTTGTAGGCCCGGGACGTGCCTAAGAGGAGGAGGGTGCAGTGTTGCGGAGATGAGGACTGTATTTTTTTGATTGTGTGCTGTATTATTATTATTGTTGTTTATTCTGCGCCCCCCTACCTCCGGAGCTGTGTAAAGGTGAAAGGGCATCCCATAATTAGTCCACAAGCATACACGTCAGCCAAATAATAGAATACCCCTGTTTGATAGTTATCTCTTATTCTGCGTTTTAGGGTAAGGCTGTGTCTCCCATTAATTAAAGTACTCCATTGCACCAGTGAAAAAGAATAGATCCCCTTTCATTCCCATCCCCAAAATCTCCTTTCCTTCCACATCCCCTTTCGTCATTGCCGAGCCTCGATTGCCAATTACCTCCCCTCCAATAACCGCCATTGACCACGAGGCAGGGTCGGAGAAGAAAGGCGTGTCACCACCTCGTCATAGAGGGGAAGAGGGGCGTGCCCACCCGTCGTCATCAAGGGCGGAGCGAGAGGGTCGCGTGACCAACCAGGGCCGAGGTGAGCACCCCGATGGGCGTGTCAGGAAGGCCGGCGGCTTGATCGCTGGAGGCGCTATAAAGACGCGCGCGCAAGAAGCAAAGAGTCAGTCAGTGGAGAGAGTCGTGAGGAGTCAGTCAGTGGAGTCGGTGGTCAGTTGGTTGCGTTGGTTGCGGTGAGGAGTCGGTGGTGGTGGTCAGTTGGTTGCGTTGGTTGCGGTGAGGAGTCGGTGGTAAAGAGTGAGTGGACCAAGAAAGAGTTGAGGGTTTGGACCAGACGAGTCGGACAAGGCCTGGCAAAGCACGCGACGTCCACAGCAGCCACAACAGCAGCTTGGGGGCCTGAACGGCGGTTTGGAGCAGGGCCGTGAAGGAACGGCGGCTGCTAAACGCGCCGGTTGTGCTGCAGGACCCCCTTGGACCTTCCTCTCCCTCCAGCCATCCACCTCCTGCCTTTCCTCCACCCTTCTTGTGTACGTGAGTTTGTTCTGTGTGTCTTGTCCCTGGGATTAATTAAGTCTGTATAAGCTAATAATTGCACTGTGTCTCTGATTCTTCTGTATATTATTTTATTATCTTTCCTTCTCCTTGGTTACTTTGAGCATGTAAATAGTAGGAATAAATTTAGTAGTATTTCCAACCTTTTTGTCTTCTTCTTCTTCTTCACATCCGTGTCGCCTTTGTCTTTTCCCTATTGAATAGCTGCGGTGCGATCCGGCCAACGTTTGGGTGGAATCGGGTTCTAATCGGGGAGTAACTGTTCGGTCGCGGTTGGACCATCCGCTCGGCCCATCATACCATCTAAACCGCGATCAGTAACAATATGTTTTACTGTAATATGTTAATATGTTACTGTTTTACTGTAACTGTCTCTGTGCTCTGTCCCCCAAATATTCCTACAGGTCGCACAAGATCTGCCAGCAACCCTCTGATGGTTAAACTGCCGAAATCTCGGCTCTCTGCTCACCTTCACTCTTTCATTCCTCTTTTCTCCCGCCTGTGGAACAAACTCCCACACTCCCTTCAATCCCTCTCCTCCCTCCAGGTCTTTAAAACAGCTGTTCACCACCATCTCTTATCTTCCCCCATCCATAACCTTGATCTTTTCTACCCCCACTAATTCACCCCAGATCCACCTTGTTTGAAATTCCAACTTATTTCCTGGAAATCCTGGCAGTGTCCATATGTTTATACCTCTCCCACCCCCCCCCCCCCTTCACATGCCTCCCCCCCTTCACATGCCTCCCCCCCTTCACATGCCTCCCCCCCAAAGCCCTCTCCCTCCCACAGATCTCTCGATGTCTCCATGTCTCTCGATCCCTGCTCTCAAATGTTGTGTTTGTGTCCTTCCCCCTCTCTCCCCATCTTGTCTACCGCTCCCGATGTTATTTGTTTTATGTGTCTGTTTGTCTTTCTGTGTGATTAATGTTCGCTCTTTCACGAGCCTCGATCTTGTATACAACAAAAAAAAAAAAAAAAAAAAAAAAAAATGTTATTACTCCTGGTGCTTCCTGCACCCTCCTTCCTCCAGGACCATTCGGTCAACACAACACACAATCACCACTACTCAGTCATACACTGCTCCATACACCTGTTCAGTTGCACACCTGTGCAATCACACCTGGTGCCACCTGCACCCTCCTTCCTCCCAGGTTTCTTCAATCATTCCATACAATGCACAACCACAGTTGTTCCTCATGCACTGCTCCATACACCTGTTCTCAAACACACGGCATCATCTGATCTACCTGGTGCCCTGCTAAAACTCGCGCTTCCCCGTCGCCCCTTATATTATTGCGCTCCCTCGTCATTATAATCCAACTACCCTCTCTTTGTCCCCGACTACCTGTCCAATGTCGCTACTTACCTTACCGTTACCTATGGTCCTTTTTCTCTAGATCCCTATCATTTTATCCTAACCCTCCCTCGGCGAGCTTACACTGCCATAAACCCCATAGCTATTGCTCATGTGCCCCGGATGTGAGGGACGGTGGATTTGCCATCCCACCACATCGGGCATCTTCTACTATAAATTTTGCTCATCAAATTTCAACCAATCGAAAATTTTCCAATCACAAATTCCCTATCCCTACCACATGTCCTTTCACTGGAGCCTCGGTGCATCGTTACCTTCGCAAAGCTCGGCTTCGTGAAGCCGAGCAATGCCGAGCAATCCCACTCCTGACACCAATTGTTACAGAACCCAACGTCGGCCTCTGTTCCCCTTATCGAGGGGGGATTAATCCCCTCGTCTATGACTGACCGACGTGGTCCCGGGGGTATGACGTCACGCCCGGTCGGCGCTGGGTAGGGTATTAGGCCCAACCGTCCTATGACCTAAATACCAGCACCTCTCGGTACGCGAGGAAATACTCCCGCTCACGGCCGCAGCGTAATAGATTGGTTGCGCCGAGCGAAGCGAACTGCGGCGTGAGCCGTTTATCGAAGAGGCTAAACCCGATTCCTATGCGTCGGCCGAATTGCGCCACGTATACTCAATTTGGAAACCTCTAAAGCGACCGAATGTGAAGAAGAAGACAAAGTAGGAAGAACAGGGATTTATTATTATTTACACACAACTAAAGGAAGAAAAGCAATCAAAGTAATATACAAGGAAATGGAAGAATCAGAAGGACACAGGGCAATTTCTAGCTTATCTTTGCAGTCTTACTTAAACCCAGGGACAAGACACACAAAACAAACTCACGTACACGAATGGGGAATTTCAGAGTGGATTGGCTGGAGGGAGAGGAAGGTCGGACCACAAGGCTGGAAGGTTTGGGCAGGGCGCACAGCAAGCAGGTCCTTTCCGGGCTGGGAGCGAGCAGGGCGGCGGCGGCACATGTATCTCGTCCTTCCTCGACACGCCATGGGCTCTTTTGTCATCTGCTGCAGTCCTCTCCTCCCTCAAAATCGTCTGACGCGTCTCTCTCCCTCAATCCTCGTCTGACGCGTCTCTCTCCCTCAAATCTCTTGCGCGATTTTCGCACGCATATATCATACCTCAAGCGCGGGTGTGACACGCCCTCGTCTGTTTCGGTACCGCCCTCCCCCGTGCTCTGTTTCGTGACCTTATATGGCAATGCCACGGGCTTGTCTCCTTATTTGGGCACGGGGCCGAACAGCCCCGCCCCTCCTGTCCAAACAGAGCACGGAGCACATATTCATTATAGCAACGAACGCCGCTTCCAAAGCCAGGCCAGTTGAGGGGGCGCGCACCCCACGCTTGTTAAGTTGCGTTACCCAGAGAGGGAGAGTTCGGCTGGGAAAGGTAATTATTGAAGGGGAGCTATCCTTATTTGATTCGGTGCAACGCAATGAATTAGTGGACCACAGAGCCTTATACTGACATTTACTAAGGACATAACTACTGAGGGGAAACTTATGATTGGCTACATGTGTGCGATGGCCTAACAAAGGACGACCTTTGACCTTTACAATTGGAGGTATTTACAAGGAATATTTACAGCAAATTACAGACACAGTTCCCAAATCCTCAACACTGCACCCTCCTTCCTTACGGGACGGCCCAGCCCAAAAACTTTAACTTTAGTGTGACACGCAGGTGTAGTAACCCTCTACAATTAACCTGACCCTGAGTGCGACAATTTTAAAACACAAATAAATATGTCCCGCTAATTGCGTTGCACCCTGCCTAACAGTTTCACACCCACAGCTAACCAAATTGCAGAATTATTTTGAAACTAAACATGAACGGTGGGGGAGCATTATTTACAGTGACATTATTTTGACTATTTACAAAACTGCAACCCAGGACCTGTGATTTTTCTTTTCGGGAAAAAAAAAAAAAAATTCCTGTTGGGAGGGAGGAGACAGCATGCATTGCATCGACGCATCAGCACCAATAAATACCAAAGCACCAATCACCAAAACCGCACCAAAAGCACCATTTGGTGCAACAGTCACCAGTTCATAGTAATGACACACAAAAAAAAACAACTGGTGGTGGTCTACCTCTTCTCTGCTGGGCCGATGTTCTTCCTGATGCTTTCTCTACTTGCGGCCTATTTGGAAATAAAAGGGCACCAACGCGTCCACTTTTATTTAGGGCCACAGGGGCCAACTAAGGGTGGTCCACCTGTTTGGCATAGGTGCCACCTTTACACTGGGCCGCAAGTAAGATTACCTGGCCACCATGGCCGGTCCCCAGCCGAGGTGCCAGGCCCCAAAACGTGGGGTCCATAAAGTGGTGCTTGGCCGCAGAATGGCGGTCCATAAGTGGTGCATCAATGCAAGCATGCTGGTTGCGGGACTTTCGGGCTCACAGACACGGCCCCCCGCACGCTCCTCTCAGTGCCCAGAGAGCACAGTCCTCGGGTGGGAGACAGGGGGACAGAAGACAGGTGAGTAATGGGTCAGGGCGCAAGGGTACACATCAAACGAGGTAATGCCGGACGAGGTGCGCATGGAGAGCGAAGTGAGAAAGCTCGTCCCTACTGTACGCCCCCCACATGTGACCTACACTACCCCCCCCCCCTTGCCCCTCCCCGTATTTACAAAAACCTACACATTTACAAATTCGTCACTACCGTCACGTCTTCCCCATATTTCCCCTATACCAAATTCGTCATCACAATCCCATTGTCTAAATTTGCCATCACCAATTCATCATCAATCCTCATAAGGAAGGAGAGATGGAACACAACACAATGTCACACCCACGTCATGATGCATCTCACAATCCAAACATTTGCACAAAAAAAATAATCAAAACAACCATGGCATGGTGTGGAGTTTTGTCACCTCAGGTGAGTGGATGTAGATGGTGCGAGGAGATTCCAATCCTATCTACCTTCTAAATGACATTAACACACTTTACACTACCCGGGGTCTTTCCCTGCCAATCCATTGGCAATCTTACTCTATGCGGTTTTAAGAACCAAATTCCCATTGACCAAACTGTGGTGCTTCATCAATTTGGGGTCTCACTCCCCCGATTCAACTCCCTGTGCCTTTGCACAATTTCAGGACTGGGTCGTGTGGCTCTCCCAGCAGGTCTACCCACCTGCACACCTCCACCACTGCAGTTGCCTCCGAGCTTACCTGCTCCTTACCCTAACCTATCTAACTGGGGAAGGCCCTCTGGCGCTCTCCCCACTCGGTGCCCTCTCTGGCACTGGGCTACCCGGGTCCGTCCTCCGGATCCTCGGGCCCCATCCACAACAACTCTACCGGCTCCCAGAGCCCACCTGCGGCCTCACCTGGCCGACATCCTCACAGTGGCGGAGTGCCCATTCAACTACACACACTAACAGGCCACACACCCAGCCATTTCCACGTCACTAATGCACCCATCCAAACACCATTCTTCCACACGCACCACAGATGCCAATATCCAACCACAATTTACCTACTCCCTCTACCTAACTCTTAAACTACCCTCCCCGGGTATTCGTGATGGGGTCCATCCTCCCCATACACACCTTCGCACCATCCACTCCACTCCACAGTTTTCACCATACTCACTCCACACCATCCATTCCATACTCCATATATTCCATACTCCATGTATTCCACACAACCATTCTCACCTGTATTGGCACACCTGTGCAATCACTCCTACTGGTGCTTCCTGCCCCCTCCTTCCTCCCAGGCTCATTTGCTCAACACAACACTCAATCACCATTACTCACTCATACACTGCTCCATACACCCGTGCACTTGCACACCTGTGCAATCACATCTGGTGCCACCTGCACCCTCCTTCCTCCCAGGCTTCTTCAATCATTCCATACAATGCACAACCACAATTGTTCCTCATGCACTGCTCCATACACTTCCACGCTCAATACAACTCACCATCACCTCACACTTTTCACAATACACTTCCGAATACACTTCCAATTCTCAAACACACGGCATCATCTGATCTACCTGGTTTCCCTCTAACTTGGTGCTCCCCATCTTCCCTTTAAAGTTTAAACTAAGCACATCCCACGTCATTAACAACCATTCTAACCTCTCTATGTCCCCGACTACCTGTCCAATGTTGCTACTTAAATCTACAGTTACCTATGGTCATCTTCTCTAGATCCCTGTCATTTTATCCTAACCCTCCCGGGCTAGTTTTCACTGCCAAACCCCATAGCTATTGCTCATGTGCCCCGTGTGAGGGATGGCAGAGTTGCCATCCCACCACATCGGGCATCCTCTACTATCAATTTTGCTATCAAATTCCAACCAATCAAAAATTTGCCAATCACTGCCAATCCTTCTACCAATCCTTTGCCAATCATCAAATTTTTGCCAATCACTTCTGCCAATCCTTCTCACTATTCCAAATTTCGGATCAAAACACTATCATCATCACAGTCCGCTATAGCTGAGCCTCGGTGCGTCGTTACATCATTAAAACTCGGCTTCGCAAAGCCGAGCAATGAATGCGGGTGGTTTGGTCGCCTGCAGGTTGAATCCGTCCGGCATTCGGTTCAAGGGAGGCGGTTTGGTCGGGCCGAGATTCCACGCACCATCTCAGCGCGGCACCTTCCGGTCCCCGGCCCGATGGCTCAATCTCGCCCGGTCGGAACGCCGCCCCCACAAGGGGGCGCCATTCCGATCCCTCTTATCTGTCCTTGAACCGGACCGGTCGCCTTGCCCGACAAGGCCCGGACTCGACCGTGCTGAGCGAGGCCCGGCACGGATCGCGCACGGCGGTCCCTTGGAAACCGCCGTGGTTACGATCCCCGCTGGTTCCCGCTGCGCACAAAGCCCGGCACGAACCGAGCGAGCGCTTGCTTCGGCTAAAAGTCGATCTAACCGCTGCTCCGTTTAACGTCGATGCCTTACTCGCATGCTCACATGCATACGTGACCCTTTTCACACTCACAAAACCCAGCGTCTCGGCGCCTCCAGTGCATCCGACACACTCCGTCCATTCCACCACCGCACTCCCTGTTACACACCTTTCTCGTGCATCCTCTTGTGCACACTCGCTGTTCGCACACTTCCTTAACACACCTCGCGCACCGTCTTGCGCACTCTCCCCGTTCGCACACTTCCTTAACACACCTCGCGCACCGTCTTGCGCACTCTCCCCCGTTACGTCCTCCGTAACACTCACCATTGGCGTGCACTCTTGCATCCACCCACTAACGCGCTCCGATGTGCCCTCCTGCACACGCGCCACCACTAACTCAGGTGTACCCTCTCGCACACGTTCGACCATTCCAGGTGTGCATTCTCGCACCCGCTCCACCACCAACTCACTCTCCGTGTCACACTCAGTACACTCTGTTTCACACAGACCCTCTGACGTGCATTCGCTCTCGCACTCGGTATCACTCCCATACTTTATAACACGCTCATTCCCCGATGCACACTTTTTTTTCACAAGCGCGCCATTCTTTCGTACACCACGCCCCTCGGACCTCCCACAAACGCCCGGGTGCCATATTGACCCCAATTGCGCGACAATTCTCTTCGCGCCGAACACTCTGCCGAAAAACCTCTTAGCACCATACACAGCACGACTCACCTTTGGGATCCTCTTCTCCACGCGCACCTGCAAATCTTTATAAGGATTAGCAAGTACGACATCAGGATGTGAACTTAGACTTTGTGCACAATCCATTTGTCCCTCCAACTGGTGCTTTTTAAATTCTGCCGTCTCTACAAGCCCGATTTTAACTATTCCTTTTTCTTTAACGACCGTTGGCTTTAATAAAATTCCCTCTACCTCAGCGGTCGCCGGCTGCCCCATACCCTGGGTCGCGATCTCTATACCCGTCATTTTACCCGCGCTTTTCTCCGCTTCGCTCAACCAGCGCTTTTCGACCCGCTTTACCTCGTCGTGCCCCCTTGGGACCCTCTCGCCCATCCTGCGATCCATGGTCTCCCCACATTCGTCTATTTTTGCCATTAATTGGTCCATAAAAAATCGCATGTACCCTGGTATCTCGGGCTCGGCTGCCGCAACCACGTGCGAAGTGCCGCCATTTTGTGCACCTGATACCCCCACAACCCAATGTGTATTGCGCTCCTCCATTACTCCCAAATCCTCCCCGGGGTCCTGGGTCGACTCTAAACCCTCTAACTTTTCTCCCACCGGCATCCGGTCGCCTTGATTATCCATGGCGCGATTTCAAATTTGGATGTTAAAACTAAATTTTGGCCGCTCCAAATTTTGACCCAAATTTTTTTTTTTTTTTTTTTAGATGTTAAAAAATTTGTTTCGGGCCTCGAATCCCACTACTCCTGACACCAATTGTTGCGGCCAATAATACAATTGGTGTCCAAAATTTGGGCTAAATAAATTTAGTCCCAGGTTCCAGATCCCACTCCTGACACCAAATGTTACGGAACTCAACGTCGGCCTCTGTTCCCCTTATCGAGGGGGGATTAATCCCCTCGTCTATGACTGACCGACGTGGTCCCGGGGGTATGACGTCACGCCCGGTCGGCGCTGGGTAGGGTATTAGGCCTAACCGTCCTATGACCTAAATACCAGTGCCTCTCGGTACGCGAGGAAATACTCCGGCTCACGCCGCAGTTCGCTTCGCTCGGCGTAACCAATCTATTACGCTGCGGCCGTGAGCGGGAGTATTTCCTCGCGTACCGAGAGGCGCTGGTATTTAGGTCATAGGACGGTTGGGCCTAATACCCTACCCAGCGCCGACCGGGCGTGACGTCATACCCCCGGGACCACGTCGGTCAGTCATAGACGAGGGGATTAATCCCCCCTCGATAAGGGGAACAGAGGCCGACGTTGGGTTCCGTAACAATTGGTGTCAGGAGTTGGGATCTGGAACCTGGGACTAAATTTATTTAGCCCAAATTTTGGACACCAATTGTACTATTGGCCGCAACAATATGTTTTACTGCGATATGTTATTACTCCTGGTGCTTACGGCTCACCCTGTAGAATGTAGTCATGTAGATTGGAAGGACTGATAAAGGAATTTTAGAAAAGTTCACAAGTAAACAATTTACAAAAGCAAATTATGATCTGACACTTTTATGAATGAATGAACAGCTGAAACAAAACTGGACTCAAGGTCGACGCAACACTTCCACAAATTGGAGAAAAGGGGGATTAAGAATTGGAGCTGATGGTGTGAGAGCAATAGTAGTGCTGAGAGGGATTATATAATAACATGAGCCAAGATCCAAGCACAACGACTTGTAATTATAATCATTCGCAACCCTGGAGGACTTGATACCGGAAATGATGTCATCGGCGGTGCCGAATTTATTATTGGATATCTTTATGCAATGCACCAAAATTCAACAAAATACATTTTTAAATACTCAAATGGTTAATAAATCGTCGTGTTCATTAGGCGGATGCAGCGATCAGTGAACTTTGCGAAAACACCGTTATAATCAAGAGAAAGTGACGCACTTCCGCTTTGTGGGGCCCAGTTGGAAATACTCCTGAGCTTAACGTGTTCGATCTGCTCTTCTTCTTTTTTTTACTATTTCTGTATCTGTTTCGCGGTTCCGGTATATTTTTCCCTTTTTAAACCTGACGTTGCTCTCTTGATCGGACGACCTCGAGGTACGAATTGCGAGTCCGGGGTGCATAATAGACGTTTCTTTCTCTCGAGGCTGAGTTCCGATCTTTTCTTTTTCCCGTTGCGATTTAATCTTTGCCTTTGTACGTTTTAAGTGTTCGCTTCACTCGATGCGCTTCCGTCGTTGTTCCTTTAGCATGGTGGCGCGTACTTTATTTTCGGCTTTCCCTCTAATTTCGTTTCGTGTATGGTTGCCATGACGGTGTAGTTGGTGACAGTGTTGCTGTTTATTGACTTTTTATTTTTACCTATCGTATTTTTGTTTCCCCACATCTATAGGACGTACGTTCGTCATTTGTTTGACGTTGCTCTGACGCACATCGATCCGTTAAAAAATAAATTGCAAATTTTATTGTGACGGAAGGAGAAGCTCAAAAAAAAAATCAGGTAGTGCTTCCGTTTTTAACGGTAGACCCGTGTCCAGCTTTTTTGAATATATTTTTTGACTCGACTTGAGATTTCGTTTTGTCGCATTTTACTTGGATTCGGTTCACATTTAATCCGCTGTTGATCTTCGTGCGTTTGTAATATGTTACGTTTGTTTTGATCGAATGACGGTACTTCCGAAACTGGTCATGAAGAAGTTCCACATGACGTGGTGTTTGATTCTGCTTTATAGTTTATGTCGCTATTCATGGTTATTTGGCGTCGCATTGCGTGTTGGAAGTGGACGTATCACCCCTAGCAACGGGCGCCATTTTCTGGCTCGTCACTTGCCAGTTGCACCTCATCTGCCCAGGCGCATCCGATAGCCCAGGCTACCACACTTTGATATTTGTGTTGATCTTTGTGTTCACAGGTGCGATGGAGGCTCTTCGTGCTGCCTGCGGTGCAGGTGCATCACTGGAATCGAGGGAGCAACTCTTAGCGTCAGAACAAAATGAACGAGGTTATGGAATTGTCCTTCAATTTTTAAATAAAATAACTCTTTAACTGTGCCTTTTCCCCATGGTTAAGGAAGATGGGAATGTCATCAAGTTGCAATTACTGCTTAATGGTGCATTTTAAACTACAACGGCACTAGGTAGAGCGCAAACCTCCGCCAGGCTGAACAGTTTACGTTTTGAATCCCACTGATAGGCCGGATCTGGATTCGGGCCTGAACCAAAATCGAATCGATTAGTCCTTGTCACACACACAACCTCTCCACCAAGTTTCGTCCAAATCCATCCATAACTTTGAGATATCCTGCTATGTATCATTTTTAGGTCCAATCTCCGAATGGTGAAGAATCACTTTTAAAAAATTCTAGTAGCCGGATCCGAATCCGGGTCTTCACCAAATCTAATCATTTCGTCCTTGTCACATACGCTACATCTCTGCCAAATTTTGTCCGAATCCGTCCACAACCTTTTGAGATATTATGTTCACAGACAGATAAACAAGGGTGAAAACAACTTCCGTCCACCTTTGGTGGCGGAGGTAATTTTTGAAGTGAAATGAATAACCCAATAATTGTCAATTATACGCGTTCTACTTCTGGATATTCTTCTTGAACTTCGTCTTTTTCTGGATCTTGAGCTTCTTCCAGCACAAGGATGAGCCTGGTGTTGGCTTAGCAGTTAGGGTGCTGGTTTGGGATCCTAGGATACTGAGTTCGAATCCCGGTCGATCATTGAACCAACGCCAGGGGGGTTGACTCAGCCCGTCATCCTTCCGAGTTCGGCAAATTGAGTACCAGCTTGCTGGGATGAATGTGCCGGTGTGTGCCCAGGCTAGAGGCGAGTGTGCGTACATCGAGGTTACCCTGTCAGCCTGTCAGTCCATAAGTGTAGTAATTGTCAGTTTTTAAAATTAGACTTTTGTTCACAATCGATTTAATAATGTTGTGAAATATTAGTCGGCAGCGCATTCTCTTTTAACCGTCACGGACTTATTACCTGCAGGTGATTTGAACACTCAGGATCGCATCTGTGTTTTTCCTGTGGAATATGTGCTGAGCGACAGCTGCGAGGAAGTCATTCGGCTTGATATCGATCCGATTAAGGTGGAGGAAGGCGTAACTTATCCTTTTCAAACTGGTAAGGAAAATTCTTCTGCGTTGCTCTTTATTTAGTCTTTCTTGTAGAGCCAACGAACAAGTCATTTCGATGTACTATTTCCGCACAACAGATGGGGAGGATTAGATGTAGAACAGCAGCAACAACAACAACAACAACTACACCTCCGATAACATGATTGTTTCGGAAAAAGGAAAAAACTTGGGCAGTGTATAAGCAACAGAGCTGTTCGTTGCCTGAAGGCCAAAAGCCTGAGGCCTTAAGGTTTGTGACAGCTATCGGCTGCAACCTTTCAATATGTGTTTGATGATCCTTGCTTTACACTGAAGGGAAAAGTTGTAGGCTAGGCATAACGATTGTCAATACTGTATAACGCTTCCGCTGATGACTTGGGCCTAACCAAGCAGAAACATGGCGGCCGTATTATTTTTTCCAGGTTACAGTTGTGGATGGAGTCAGGCCAGCTGTCCAGCCAATATGTGTGAGGCAGTCCTTTGATTCTCATTCTCATTCAAATCCACCCACCGCTTTACTAATACTGTGCATACATACATACATACATACATACATACATACATACTACATTGTCCATACACACCTAGATTGCAATTTTGCGTCGAGCGTTTACTCCAACTCGTGCGTGCATAGGTGGCCTTTCAGTAAGATGAGTAGTCCGAGGTGGAATTTGACACGATATGGAGCCAATTACAATACCCTTTTCCCCCTGGCCTTTTCAATAAACATGGGGCAATAAAATAAAATAAATAATATAAAATAAATAAATAAATAATAAATAAAAACCAATAAATAAATAAAACACATTGGTGTTGTAACTTCTGAGTCCCGGTAATGCCATATTTGTGACGTTTTTTGTCTGCACACAGTGGGGCAATAGAGAAGAAATTTCCTACCCCTCACCCCTCCCCCTCATGGATGCCAATGCTACGGGGATTGTCCACACTTTACCCCATAATTTCTGAGCGTCAAGTGAGGAAACGTCACGTACCATTTGTCGTCGGTATTGCTCCGGCGGGGTCAGGTTTGAAGCGGCGACCCCCCAGACTCAGAGCAGACCCTCTACCAAAGTCTTTCCTCCAATCAGGATATTTGATTTGTGGGAAATGTTCTGTTGAGCTGCGTCCTGTATGTACTTGTCTTGCCACAAACCACTCACTGGTTCCTCAGAAGTCTCAACTTAGTTTTGTGTGTAATCTAAACAGTTAATTGACTTTATAAACTCACTTGGTCTGCATTGTTGTTTCCAATTGCCCAAGAGATTAATGTTCATGTCTCCGTCGACGAAGCCGCAGGAGGCATTATGTTTTCAGGTTGTCCGTCCGTCCGTCCGTCCGTCCGTGATAGGTTTTCGTTGCCGCGATAACTTCAGAACAGCTAAAGGGATCTTAGTCAAACTTGGTGCAGGTGTGTATAATGAGGTAAAGATGAACCGATTAGATTTTGGAGTCAAAAGGTCAAATGGCAGACATCCTGTCCGGTAAAGATCATGTTACCGTAATAACTTGTGAACCAGTGATGGGATTTTACCCAAACGTTTTGGCATCAAAGGTGAGGAGTGAGGTGGTTTTGTGATTTTGGTGAGGTCAGAGGTCATTTCAGGTAGAAATGTGATACTTGAAAACAGCTGCATGGATTTAAATCAAACTTGGTACAGGTATGTATGATGATGTAATAATGTGTGTGGAGGCATATTGGTCGACGTCACGATTTTTCAGTGAATTCAGAATGCTGTGACTTGCCATGTGACCAATTACCTCTGCCAGTAACTCTCCTCTGTGAGCCAAGCTGAGATTATGATGAGCTCAAACGGCACAGCCAAGATACCCATAAAGTTGTTGTTGGCATTTTAAAGTAATGAATAAGTAGTAGTCCGGCTACAAGATAGCCATAAAGTAATGAATAAAAATATTAATTGACGTTTTGCTTTTTCATACAGATGAGCCGATGGCTGAGATTGAAGTTTTTGTTCCTCCTGATCAAGATGTGCCAAGTCCCAGCTGCGAAGAAGTCATTGAGCCTTTTGACAAAGCGGAGTGCGGAGGGGTTAGTTCTTTTTTCCAAACCGGTGAGTGCATGTGGTTCTGTGGTTAATACAGTGGACTCTTGCCAATTTGAATATGTGCCACTTCAAATTCGACCAAAGAGCTACTCTAGGCCACGGTAAAAAAAAAAAATTGAATTGGCTCGGGAGAAGGCAGGGGAGGGGGGGTTATTCGGTGATCAGGTCATGTTTTAATCCGTCCTGTGAGCACGATTGTATCTCAAAAATATGTGCATGGGTTATGACAAAACTTGGTGGACAGGTTTGGTGTGTGACTATGATGAATCGATTATATTCTGTGGTTGCTCAGTTGTGGAATTGTGTTGCTCGGTGATGTTCTATCCTGTGGCATTTTGAAGCAACCAATTTTTTTTTCTTCTATTTTTCTTGTGGGTGCCTAAAACACTTCCCTACACCGTCTAGGGAAAATATTACACACACACACACACACACACACACACACACACACACACACACACACACACACACACACACGTGGACGAACTACAAAGGCTCAGGTACTTTCAGTTGTTTTTTGCCTAAAACACTCCACGACACTCACTGATGAACTTCTGAAAGTTTGACGAAGATCTGTTCAGCCGTCTGAGAAAAATGGCAACACACATACACAGACGCACAGACAAACGGGGCTCGTGGAGGAGCTAAGAACACAGAACAGATGAGGACGTAATAGAAGGAAAAGAAAGTGCGTTGGGGGAAGGGAAGACGTGTCAACAAGAAGGTTCAGGGACAAAAATAGAGGGAGACTTGGAGTAACTAGAACTGCACTAGGGAGGGCACATACCTCTGCCAGGCTGGACAGTTTACGTTTTGTATCCCATTGACAGCCTGGATCCGGATTCGGAATATTCACCAAAATATAATAAATTAGTCCGTGTCACACACCCAAGCTGTCCACCAAGTTTTGTCCAAATCCGTCCACAACGTTTTGAGATATCCTGCTCACAGACAAACAGGGGTGAATGCATAACCTCTGTCTGCCGTCGGTGGCGGAGGTAATAAGGAGCGTGTGGAAGAATGGACGTAAGAGAGCGAATAAGCTGCATGCAGGCACCAATTCTCAATCACATAAATGGAAGGAAACACCGGGAAAGAGGCAGAAATAGAACACAAAGGGGGGGAAAAATTTCGAAGAGGAAGCTGAGGGAGCAAGGAGAAACCTGATAGCCTGGAAACCCGGAAATAGTTCATCTTGGGAGGGGGGTGGGGGAGGTTAATGAAGGCAAAGGAGAATAGCTTTCTGGTTATTTATGAAATATTAGTACTTTTTTCAATGACCATTTTTATGGCTTGAACCGTTTAATTGCCTTGTGTTTGGACATTTATTTTATTCCAGCTGTTCCTTTAAAGGTGATATTTAATGGATGTCAACATGTTTAAATTTTCACAGCTCTGTTCCCATGCTCGTGTGCACAGAGTTGGAAGTGCAGTTGGACTGTCCTCGGAGCAGCAACGCAGAGAACGATCCGAATGCTACCGATGGCGTTCAAAGCTGCCATCTTTACTGTAAGCCCACGGAGGGGCAGCCGACGCAGACCGTATTGATCTTGGTCAAAGACTCGCAGGCCGCAGGCGGACGAGAGTCCAACATGCTGAACGTGATTTCGAAGTACAGGTCACGCTGGCGGGCTCGTGGTGAACTCCACCACAAAATGAGAACGACCAGGAAAAGAGAGAATTACTCCATGCGCAAAAAAACATTCGAGTGCAAAGAGTGCAGAAAAGTTTTCATTTACCAGTCGCACTTCGTGAAACACATGAAAGGCCATAACGGTAAAAAACCGTTTGAGTGCAAACTGTGTTTCAAGGGTTTTCTACACAAATCCAGCCTCAAGTTTCACGTGGAAAATCACACCGGCGATTACAGCTCCAGACCGTACACGTGCGCAAAATGTGGCAAGGCCTTTCCCAACAAATCGAGCATGAACATCCACATGCGGTACCACACGGGCGAAAGGCCTTTCAAGTGCCAGGAATGCAAAAAGACGTTCCACGAGAAATCCAGTATGTTGAAGCACTCTTTGTGCCACACCGGTGAAAAACCTTTCTGCTGCAAGCTGTGCGGAAAAGGATTCACGTACAAGCCCGGCCTCGAGACGCACATGGAGCATCACACCGGTGAATACCGCTCGAGGCCGCACAAGTGCGCGTACTGCAACAAGTCGTTCCTGAAGAAATCGGTGCTGGTCTTGCACATGAGATTTCACACCGGGGAAAAACCGTTTGAATGCGGCAATTGCGGAAAGAGGTTCGCGCGCAATTACCATTTGGCGCTCCACAGTGAGGTCCACAAGGAGAAACGTGAAAGAACCTTTACGTGTAAGGAATGCGGTAAAGGTTACATGACCAAATCGACCCTCAGGCACCATCTCACGTGTCACGTCGTCGGCGAGAACGCGAGGCCTTACAAATGCACCGACTGCGACAAAGCCTTTCGAGAGAGAACGGCCTTGAAAGAGCATCAGAGGATCCACACCGGTGAAAAACCTTTCAAATGCCAATATTGCAACAGGGCCTTCAATAGGAGTACGAATCTCGAAAGCCATCGGCGAAGGTTGCACACGGGTGAAGGTCGATTTCAACAGAAATCCAACAAACACGACAGGCCTTACAAATGCGACAAGTGCACCAAGACGTACACCTCGAAAGCACGTCTGATACGTCATCAGAACCTAAACGTGTGCGAACGACCGCGGTACGAATGCATCGAATGCGGCAAGATGTACCTCCAGAAACTGGGCCTGGTTGAGCACATCAGGTCTCACACCGGCGAGAAGCCGTTCGAGTGCGCAAAGTGCGGCAAATGCTTCGCCCGCAAGACCATCCTCAACATCCACCAGGCGTGCCATTCGGGTGTAAAACCGCACGAATGCACCGTATGCGGCAAAGGCTTCAGTCGTAAAAACGGCCTGAAAAAGCATCTGAAGATCCACAGCAGGATTTTTCGTGCAATCGAACTCGGTAAGGTCGATGGATATGAAGAAAGCGACTAAACTTTAACATTGATTTTTTTGTTGTTGTTGTTGTTGTGTCAGAATTTCAGTCATAAAGAACAGTTTGTGTTTATTGAACCAGATAATATCTGAAATTTTAATATTACGTGAGCGTAATTTGGGACGAAAGAATATCTTGCTGGGCGGAAGCGAGTGAAACCAAAGCATCCACGCACTGTTTTGATGTACGAGGTACAGCTGCGTATCTAGTTCCTCTTCCTGGCCTACAAGTGGCATCCGTTTTCAACCTCGTCGATTATAGTTGAACGCGATGAGCTTCAAGTTTGCAGCGGTAAAATCATGCGCCGTTCACTTTGAAAGAGCCGTGCTCTGTGGACGATCGATGTTGATAAAATAGAAAATCCCAACGCACTTGGGGTTGAGGTGTTCCCGTCCTGAACCCCTGGCTCATGACAGGAGGACCCAACTTCAAATCCCATATACCGTCACCGCCGTGTGATCGTCTCCTAACGTCCTTTGTGTCAATGGTAAGGTATATCAATCCTTTTGACCTACATATGATTTGTGTGAAAGCTCCCATAGGGTATCATGAATTTTTTGCAGCGCATTTTCGGAATTTCGTGTGATTTGTAATTAATTCAAGGAATGTTGGTGCAAAAAAAAAAAATGGTCTAAGGCCACATCAGTGTGACTTGCAAGAACATTAAAGGACAGTAAACAATGGTCTTGCAGGATACCCTGGACCTACAGATATGCACCCTAACATCTGGCCTTTCTATCCTTGGTTCAAATGTCCACCCAGCTTAAAATGTCGTACTGATGTTCACACGAAGGGCGAGTCATCAGTGTGGGTGGTGTACGTTTGAAGTATGTTAAGCCGAAGGACCCCTTTGACAGCACCGGTCATGGGTGGGCGTCAAAGATCCCATGGCATCGTTCGCAAATTATCGTTCCTTTGTGTTCTATTTCTTCTTCTTTCCCAGTTTTACCCAGAATTGGCGAATTATCGCCGGCAACCTGAACAGGTTGGAGATTCCGCCCAAATCCCCTTCCTTCCGAACATCCCGGCCTGCCGGGCCGTGAAAAGACTTGTCAGGAAAACATTCCCCGGCCGACCCCACAAGGCTTTACCAATTGCGGCCCTGGAAGAAATCATGGTGGACAACAAGGACGTGTGATTCAAACCCGGGATCTGAGCATCACGGGTGAGAAAACAGACAAAACCAACGGTTTTGTTGAAATTGTACTTTTGGTCCATATTATATGCCTAGCTGTGTGTGTGCTTTAAGCGAGAATTGTGAATATTCTTGGATAATGAAAATTACCATAACCTGTTGATCCGATGTATGTGTCTTGCGATGTGAGAGGCTGGTTCTTGTTTCCCCAAAACGCATCAAATGCTCACGGGTCGGTAAGTGTGCGTTTGCTCACCTTTAGTGCTGTCATTTACCATTGTGAATCCTCATTACAATATGTGTTTGTGTGCTCCTTTGTTTATCTAACATTGCTTTGTGGAGTAGTTTAACCACCTCTATTACGTCAACCAAAGCGGGTCCTTGTTCACCCTTCCGCGTCTTCTTGAGTAAGAGATGATTTTATCACGTTGAGTGAAACACTCGGTTGTAGTGTTGTAGGTTCTTTAAAAACTTTTTTTTGCTCCTCGTCAATGTTAAGATGTATCGGTTTTTTTTGTTTTTTATTTCTTGTTTTTTCTTCAAAAATCTCGACTTATTGTTTCTGCAGTGTTTGCCTTCCAGCATAAAGTCCAAACCGTTGTTTGTGTTTTTTGTTTTGTTTTATTCAGAGACTGGCACTCCTTGGTTATTTGTAATAACACAAAAACCCACCGCACGTTTTACGCTTTTCTCAAAATTTACTTTCCTCTTTTTGTATCGGCATCGAGGCTCCTGGAAGGTTCGTTTTTAATGACCTTGTGGTGTCAATAGGCTGCTAGGTTTCATTTTAAACCCCCTTCATCGGTAACCTTTAAATTGTTAAAACAGCAGTACAGTACTGACATTTCCATTGGCGTGCCAGCCCAAGAGTTGCCCTTGACATCACACATTGAGGTGGTGGTTTTTTTCATTGTTATGCCTCTGCCGCCAAAGTTTCCGGAGGCGTTATGTTTTCAGGTTGTTCGTCCGTCCGTCCATCCTGATAGGTTTTCGTTACTGCGATAACTTGAGAACGACTGACGGGATCTTCGGCAAACTTTGTGCTGGTATGTATAATGAGATAAAGATGAACTGATTATATTTTGGGGTCAAGAGGTCAAAGGTCATGTTAAGTAAAAATCCTGTCACCGCGATAACTTGTGAACCAGTGATGGGATTCTTACCAAAGTTGGGACAAGTATGTATTGTTACGCGTTACCTCCCCAAACTCCGGTTACGGTGCCCCTCAAAGTCTCGAGAGGGAACACGGCAGAAAGATTTGTTATTCTGAGTGTTCTAATAAACCATGGTAAAACCACACCAATGCAATTGTGTAGAACAAAATCAGTAATTGTATTAAGAACTCTCACATAGACAATAATAACACCACGAAAGTACCATGAAAATATCATTTGCATCTCATGAACAATACATATGATGGTCCCATCATGCTCTCAAAGCAATAAACTCACGATCCGCCAAACATGAGTGGAATGCAACAATCCCAAAGTCCGTGCACGAATCCCCACACTGGGCAAAGGTCGAAGTCGTGCAGAACGACAAGAACAACAGGCAGTTATCGGCGCGGCTGCGGACAAGAAGTTGCGAGGTGAGAGGTCGGAAAATGGCGGCGCGGGGTAACGATCCCCCAAAACGTGAGTGCAGTCCATGCCCCACATCCACCAACGATTAAGCCTATATGGAAACCAACGGCGATCTACGATGATGTTGACATGGGAATCCCCAACGACAAAACAAGATGCACCAGGCAGACGGCCTCTTCGAGGGAAAATGGCGGATCGGCCTGTAATGGAGGCGCTTGCTTTCCCGCCAACAATAGTTCACGCTTGGTATCAAAACCCGAGACGCAGGTTTAATTGTAATCGCAATATTGGATGATGTCGCGGGCAATCCCTTTCACGGGAAGCCTCAATTCATTCGCGACCAATATCGAGGAAGTCCGCTCGCAGCCTCGATGCAACTCACGGCTCTTTTCCCCGCCGATTTTCCTCCTCTTCTGGTTTCTTTTTCCCTTTTTCTTTTTCTTCCACAAACAATTATTTTTCCTTTTACTAAAGTCATCTCCATTTCACACAGAAATCTTAACAATTTCTTCTTTTTTTTTTCTTTTTTTTCTTTTGTATACAAGATCGAGGCTCGTGAAAGAGAACATTAATCACACAAAAAGTCAAACCGACACATGAAACAAAATAAGGGGAGCAGTAGACAAGATGGGGAGAGAGGGGCAAGGACACAAACACAACATTTGAGAGCATGGACATCGAGAGAACTGTGGGAGGGAGAGGGCTTGGGGGGAGGTGGGAGGGGTATAAAACATATGGACACTGCAAGGACTTCCAGGAAAGGAGTCGGAATTTCGAAAAAGTGTATCTGGGGTGAATTAGCGGGGGTAGAAAAGACAAAGGTTTTGGATGGGGGAAGATAAGAGATGGTGGTGAACAGCTGTTTTAAAGACCTGGAGGGAGGAGTGGGATTGAAGGGAGTGGGGGAGTTTGTTCCAGAGGTGGGAGAAAAGGGGAATGAAAGAGTGAAGGTGAGCAGAGAGTCTTGATTTTGGCAGTTTAACCATAAGAGGGTTGCTGGCAGATCTTGTGCGACCTGTAGGAATATTTGGGGGACAGAGCACAGAGAGAGCTGGGGGAGCAAGGCCGGAGAGGAGTTGGTAGAAGACAGAAAGACCACCAACCTGCCTGCGGTGAGTGAGTGAAAGGCCCTCTGAGTTGGCTTCATCGCAGGAGATTCCAATGATTCTGAAAGCTTTGGCTTCAACAGCATGAAGCCGAGCTAGGTGTGAGAGAGGAGCACCAGTCCAGAGGGGAGAACAGTATTCCATTGAGCTGCGGATGAAAGCCTTGTTTGTGGTGAGGAGCTCAGGTGTGCCTCGGAAGGACTTCGCACGATGGAGGATGCCCAGTCCGCGACTGGCTTTGGAGGCCAGCTTGGAAATGTGGTTTTCCCAAGAAAGATCATGGCAGATAGTGAGACAAAAAAGCTTGAGCGACAGAACTTCTTGGAGAGGATTGTTGAGAATGTAGATGGGAGGGTTTTCCAGTCGGTATTTTCGGAGAGACATAGTGAGAGTGTGAGATTTGTCAGGATTTGAAAGACATGTTACACTTGTATGCCCAGTCTGTGGATTTTTTTCCAGGTCTGCAGAGAGTGAGGAGGCTGCAGACTGCCGATCTGAGGGATGAGGAATGGAGCGGCAGATAGTGGAGTCATCAGCAAAGAGATAGAGAGGATTTTCAAGAGAGTCGGAGAGATCATTGATGAAGACCAGAAAAAGCACAGGGCCCAGAACACTGCCTTGGGGAACTCCAGCCAGAACAGGAAGGGGCGATGAGAGAAATCCATTCAGGGCCACACGTTGACTACGACCAAAGAGGAAGTCCGCAAGCCAAGTGTGGAGATTTCCATGGATACCATAGGACGAGAGTTTGGTGAGCAGAGCGGGGTGCCAGACCCAGCAATAATATTACCTGAACTAAAAATCCTACAAGTATATAATAACAAAGGCGGAAGTGACGAATCCGTAACTTTGATGATGCAAAGGTGAACTGAATTGATTTTGGGGTCAAGAGATTAAAGGTCAGAGTCTCTAATAGGTTTTTGTTACCCTGATAACGTAAGAACGGCTGAAGGGAACATAAGTGAAATTTGGTACATGTATGTATAATGATGTAAAGATTAACTGATTTAATTTTGGGGTCAAGAGGTCAAAGGTCAGACTCATAGGTTTCCATTACCACGATAACCTAATGGCTGAAGGGAACTAAGTGAGATTTGGTACAAGTATGTATGTATTATGATGCAGAGATGAACTGATTTAATTTTGGGGTCAAGAAGTCAAAAGTCAGAGTCTAATAGGTTTCCGTTACCACAAAAACTTAACGGCTGAAGGGAACTAAGTGAAATTTTCTCCAAGTATGTATAATGTCGCAATTATGAACTGATTAGATTATAGGGTCAAAAGGTCAGGGGTCATGTTTGGTAAAAATTCTGTTACTGCGCTAACTTGTGAACCAGTGATAGGATTTTGACCAAAGTTGGTACAAGTATATATTATGATGCAAAGATGAACTGATTAGATTTCAGCATCAAAGGTCAGAGGTCATGTCAGTTAAAATGTGATACTTGAGAAAAGCTGAAGGGATTTAAATCAAACTTGATAAAAGTATGTATAATGATGTAATAATGTGGGTGGAGGTAATACCGGTGTACCTCGCGACGTCGAAGAGTGCAGTTTTAGTTTTAACTTTTGTGGTGCTTTGCTTTCACTGAAAAGTACAAGTCTTGTTGAGGAATGCCATTTGTTTATGTTGAAGATAATTTTGAGCTTGTGCGGGACCCGGCTTGCCCATTGCCTGCCACCCTGTCGGGGTCATCAACTCCATCAAGCTGAACAAAGGTAGCGACTCACTTTGATTGGAGAATGCACTTCCTGATTCCATGGCTTTGCACCATCCTGAAGGACCTCGTCTCTAGCTATCCCTTTGACATCGCCCTCTTTCATTCGCTACGCTTCCTCCACGTTCCCATATTAATTCGTTCAGTCGCTTCTACTTTTGTGGATGCCCAGATTGGTACGTTGACCGTCGATCTCGAGATGAATGTTTGAAATGGTCTCGTATGGAGGTCGTGAGACGTGGTTGTAAAATGATCATTTATTGCTTTTCTTTTTGGATGCAAAGTTTTACAAACTCGTTCAGCATACACAATCTGATGCCTTTGCGCTGCATGCAACAATACTAACAAATAGTATTCACCCTTAAAATTACTTTATATATCAGCTACAAGCCATGCACTCTAACAATCTTGAGATTAAATTAAATAATCAATATGTAAGACAAAATAGTTATTAATTACTGATAGACAGACGCCCCTCCTGAATTTTGCAAGGAAAATGCGCCACGTGATCTGGAATTCGAGAAATTATTTCAATCGGAGTTTGGAACGTTATTGGAATGTATAAACGAAACTGATTGATACGTGAAATAGTTCTGTGGGACTCCTATAAGCTTTATGACATTGAATGATGGATAACATACTCTTAACGATTAAGCCTATATGGAAACCAACGGCGATCTACGATGATGTCGACATGGGAATCCCCAACGACAAAACAAGATGCACCAGGCAGATGGCCTCTTCGAGGAAAAATGGCGGATCGGCCTGTAATGGAGGCGCTTGCTTTCCCGCCAACAATAGTTCACGCTTGGTATCAAAACCCGAGACGCAGGTTTGGTTATGTGTTGAGGAAGGATGAAAGTGACTGGTTGAGAAGAGTGATGGAAATGAATGTAGAAGGAAGTCGAGGACGGGGAAGACCGAGAAAGACTTGGCTCAAGATGGTGGAAGAAGAAATGCGGGCAAGGGGGTTAACAAGGGGAGATGCAGAAAATAGGGCAAAATGGAGAAGATTGTCATGGGGACCACAAGGCTAACCCCCGCTCTAGCAGGGAAAATGGCCTAAAAATGCATGTTGTAACAGGGATGCGTTTCGGGCGGCTGAGAAGCAATCCTGGATACGGCAATGGAACCCACGGCTGAGGACGACTCCATGAGCCTTTACCCGCTCGACGACCAAGCAGCTCGCACTACCCACAAATGAGGGAGGAAGGCAAGTCGCTAAAGCTTGCAAGATGATCCGACTTTATACTCACGCACAATGACTATGTGTGTCATTTTTATTATGGACGAGTACATTTTGATTGATCAACTTTGAGAATACCGTTTAGTCTTTGTACCTGTTGATGAGCAATGAAAATGCAAGAATTGGGGATTTTTGACAATTAAATTGACTGGAATTGTGGGGTTGGAAAGGGGGGGGGGGGGGGGGGAGTGGTACCAACCAATCACTGCCCCCTCTTACCCAGCCTCCCACACAACATCATTGTTGACTTCTGGACTCCACGGAAGACTTTGTTCCTGATCAATGAAAGTAAAACTGGCAACAGCAAAGGTACCATAGATAGAATGCTGGGATTCTGGTCGACATGAATACCAACGAGGAGAGAGGCGTTCCCTCCGGTATTGTTCAATGACACATATCGGGTATCTGTAAAGCCAATCGGTGACCCTGAAATGTGGAATACCTGTATCGAGAACGCAAGAGCCGAGGCCATGGAGAAGACGTCTAACCAATGGAACCAGCATTGCCGTTTGCTTTCAAGTGCACCGACCTTAACACGGCACAGGCCTCGTTTGAAGACATGACCCACATCATGTTTGGCACGTCTGATATTGGCGAGTTTTAAAGTGCTCCGAACAGTTGTGAACCCCTTAACGCAGCGTAACCGTTTCCGAAGACTGCTCTTCGGACCGAACCATTTTTCACGTGCACAGAGGCTTTTGGCCGTCAAGGATTTCTTGACCGCAATTGCGTTGGCGAGGACTGTTTTGCACCGTGATAAACTCGAGTGAACGCAAGTTGACAAAAAGGTTGCCGTGCCAATTACACATTTAAAAACTGTCACCGATCTTTTAAGGAGGCGTGCAAGACTGGCTGCGATCGCGTGGAACCCGGCGACGCAAACGAGGAAAGCCGCGTTCTCCTTAGGGCAAGGCAGGTGTCTCTTAAAGAGGTTCGCAGATGCAACGGCACGAGCTGAAACTTGTCTGGGAAGGCCAAAGTAGCCCTGAAGAATATTGCTCAATGAACTGAAATATTTCCATAACAAGTGGAAGCATCTTTGGAGTTTGTCTAACAGCACATTGCAGTTTCTCTTTAGGCAACTCGGGTTAAGCCATTCCGTGCGAACCTTGCCCTTAAGAAGTGCGAGTACCGTTGGTGAAAGAGTGGTAAGACCAGCCAACAGGCCGTAAAGTGATCCGATTGTCACCATCACCGAGAAGGTTACGGCCAGTGCTATAGCCAATGTCAAGAAGAGCAAGAAGCTGCCCCAGCAATAAGTGGGTGGGGAAGGTTGCGGCGGATCTTTGGGACAAGGAAGTGAAGGTAATGGAGCAGCCTAGGGTGGAGATGGGCGGCAAAGAGAAACACTTCTTTCATTCATTAGGGAAATCGATTACGTAAAATCTAGAGTTGCATTTAAATTTTTGGGGGTGGTGGGTCCTAAGTGATAGCAGAGGTGGTGACCCGTTTGCCAAATTCTAAAATTGATTTGGAGCAGCCCCATTTCTGGCCTATTCCGAGCACAGCGACCACTCTTTTCTCATCACAGTTAAGATGTATAGCAGTTACTTGGGTTCGAGGCTTTACTAGGTTCCTGGGTACTGTGATGTCATTTAATGCAGGAAAGAGATGAATCCAAAACATTCAACTGCTCCTGCACCCAAAAAAAATTTGTACATGCCACTCCAGCTTTTTGCAGATTATTTGGTGCCGCTTTGATGGGACAATGGATGGACCCAAAGTAACTAATAAAGCGTTTAAGTTCGCTGCAAGATGAAGACATTTATAGCTGATGACAAAAAAGATTAAGTTTATCTTTTATTTTTCTTCTGACCTGTAGTTCTGAAATGCTGACACGACACCAGGCTGACTGGATGAACTCCATCGCAGTTGGAACATCGGTGGGCTGGTCGGCTGCCTCTCTCGGACCAGGCCCTGCAGCCAGAGACTCGGCACGAGCCCAAAATGGCTCGAGTTTCTTCAAAAAGGATGCTGCGTTGTCCACATGGGATGCCTCGGCCAAATCTGTGGCTTCTGCGACGGCTGCCGTATAGGCCTCGGCCCTTGCCCGGAGCCGGGCTTCCGCTTCGTTGTAGCCGGTGGCGAGCCGTCCGCGGGCCTCCGTAAGATATGAAAGGACAGCCAAATGTTTGTCAGCCATGGCCATGCTCAAAGCCTGAGGAATAAATGAGAAGTAAGCGTGGTGATCTCCATTTGTTGTGATCAAAATGCCTTGGTGTGATTACTTGAGCTGAAGTATCTGTTTTAAATGGGTATCATTTGCTTGCGCAGTGTCCACATGGGATGCCTCGGCTAAATCGATGGATTCTGTAACGGCTGCCGTGTAGGCCTCCGATCTTACCTGAAAGAACTCCTCGACACGCTGGGCATCCTGTGCCAAGGCCTCCTCTGACGAGCGGCGCTCGGTCCTGAGATCATCCATTGCTTCCGGCCATGAGGGTCCAGCCACCGCGAGCAACTTGAGTGTCGCTTGCTCCAGCCGCTCTCTCTCCCCACAGACCGCTTCCTGTAACCAGAATAGTCGTCAAAGGTCATTGAGTTTGCTGAGTTTTTGACAACAACATAATTCTTCCTAAACTTCCTCGGGTGTCCAGAAGCTGGGATTGCAGTTGGAACTGCGTTCAGGTAATGCTGCGTTCAGTCATTTTCGAGGCCACGGTGCTTGGTGTACCAGAAATGTCTTCAGCACTCGGTCACCACTCTACCCATCGACCGTCTACTGAATAATGCACTTTTGTTATAAAACACGGTTTATGTAATCCCGTTTAGCATGCACCTGTGGGGCTTTCACATTGTGTCGGAGATGCACCCCCACAGTCACGCACTGCGCGCACACCAGACGCCGATCCCGCTCGCACCACAAGTTCAGAGGTTCACTGGGGTGCTCGGTACAGGCCAAATCACCGGCGGCGGTTCCGTCACGTCCAAGCTCTCGAGCAGATAGGTGGCCCTCTGGTGGGTAAGGAAGGTAACAGCAAAGCCGAATGTGCTGAGAGATTAGAATTTAGATTTTAGATGGTTCAATTTCAGATTTGAGAAGAACTTAAACGCTATTTCCAAAGCCAGTACTCATTAGGACAAAAGGGCACTTTGGGTCATTGTGTTGGAATAGCATTCACTTTGCAGACAAAGTCTTATGTCTTAGATATTGGTATTTTATTACCCCGCACATGCGGAGCAAAAAGCGCGGTTGGAAATCATTCCAAACAGGAAACTTACTGTTTTTAAGGATGGCATGAAGGACACAAACAGGCACGTATAGCTAATGTAACGTGTTAAATAAGGTGGTGTAAAAGACGCTGCATCATCGGCGGTAAACTTCCGGAATTTTTTTCTACAACTTTTAAAATCTTAATTCAAACTGAATTGCTGTATTTACTTGAACACTGGTGAACACAAGTCACCTTTTTATCACTTTCAACCCCATTCCGTTTAGCGGTACTTGGACAAAACGTTACGGCATTTTACGTCATCACGACCAATAAAATTTGCAGCTCCAAGACCCCACCCATGTCCTTGTTTTTTTTAAGATTGTGCAGGGTGAGGTGTTCTCCGAACTATCTAGTATGAGCGCAACTCGGACAAAAGGTTTCATTTAAAATAGTTTATTGCAACTTCTGGTATGGAGGGAGAAGCTTTACCACCCCCATCTTTTACCCCTTCCTCAAGTCCTTCCTTCTGTCTTTGCTGTTATGATTTGGAAATTGGAATCGGTTGAATTTTTATGTCTCCGCCGACGAAGTCACCGGAGGCATTACGTTTTCAGGTTGTCCATCCGGCTGTCTGTCCGTCTGTCCGTGATAGGTTTTCATTACCACAATAACCCGATAAAGGCTGAATGGATCTTACTCAAACTTGGTGCACGTACGTATAATGAGGTAAAGATGAAATGATTAGATTTTGGGGTCGAAAGGTCAAATGTCAGTCGTCCCGTCAGGTAAAAATTCTGTTACCGAGCTAACTTGTGAACTAGTCATGGGATTTTCACCAAACTTGGTATAATTATATATTATGATGCAAATACGAACTGATTATATTTTGGCATCAAAGGTGAGGAGTGAGGTGATTTTGTGATTTTCATGAGGTCATGTCATGTAAAAATGTGATACTTCATTCATACAGCTAAATCTATTCATACAGCTGAATAGATTTAAAGCAAACTTGGTGCAAGTATGTATAATGACGTAGTAATGTAGGCGGAGGCATAATCGGTCGACGTTGTGACGTCAAAGAGTGTTGTTATAGTTCGAAATAATTTAAATAATCAATTCTAAACTTTTTTTGAGACAGGTAGGAGCAATAATCACCGCCATTTTTATGGACTGGAAGGGAGCTGCGGAACTTGTCAATGATGGCCAGGAGTGCGAAATTGACAGGGAGGGTGGTAGTGGCGATCGGCGGCGGTGCAGGTGGAAGGTGAGTGGCGTGGCGGCAGGTTGGGCAGCGGAAGGGGAGACGCAGAGGCCTCCAGAGTGGAAAATCTGCAAGGGAGGCCTATGCACAGTAAACACGTTTGGGTCAGTCTGGTGTACAAATAGGTATCAATACCTGTTTGCTAATTAATCAGCATGCTAATTAGATCGATACCCCGAGAAGAAGACAAACTTCCAATGGAATAATGTGGTATTTGTGTCACGTGTTGAAAGGCAGGCAAATAGGTTTCCAACAAACACACCTGAATGAGTTTTTCAAGGCAACCGCAACAAAAGGTGTGCGAGCAAGGGAGCACACGAGGATCCTCAAATATCCCGAAGCACACGGGACATGTCAGGTCCTCTTCCAACCAGGAGAGCTTGGGATATGGGGCAGTGGAGTTCATACCCTGTCAATACACCATACATGTGGCAAAACTAAATGTTTATGCACGTTTACCTTTCGAAGCTCGTCTTTTGTACTCGGGGTGGTAAACACCCTGGGTTTGATACCCCGATTGAGGTGAATCAGAGATTTATTTAAATGATGAAGAAGAACTACCTTTGGAGGCCATGTTTCCCTGCAGGGCAGGGGTTGGCACTTTTTTGGGCACCATGGTCCCCTTTTTGAAGCAATGTTTTATGGCCGGATGCCCTTCCTGCCACCAACCCTGTTGGTCGCATGGCCGGATGCCCTTCCTGCCATCAACCCTGTTGGTCGCCTCTTGCAACACGCAGGGAATTACCAGTGAACTGGTACTCAATTTGCCGACCTCAGAAGGATGACAGGCTGAGTCAGCCTCCCTGGTGTTAATTCAGCAATTGACCGGGATTGCGAACCCAGGATCCTAGGTATCCCAAGCCGGCACCCTAACCGCTAAGCCAACACCAGGCTTTCACATCTTTAAATAATCTTAAATTTAAATCACATCTTTAAATGTGAGTAAATAAATAACTATTGTAATTAAAACAGAGCTGTTTTTAATGTGATTTTTAAATTTATTGTAAAAAGAGCATTTCACATTTTTAAAATCACCCTTTCCATTGCATAACGAACAAATACTTTACCTTGTATAAAGTGTCTTTAGTGTTTGTTTCTGAGAATTTTGTATTTTTATCGCTTTCTTTCTTTCTTCTCTCCCTCCCTTCTCACTGTCTTTTGAGGGTGGGGGTAAAACTTTTGGGGGGGGGGGGGGGGGCACTTACTCCCCCATTTCTGTCATGCTTACCTCAATGTTTGATTTGTTTGTCCGATGTATGAGCGTAAATAAAAACCGGAGGAGTCCATGGCACACCATCGCAAATCCCAAGCTTATCGCCTAAAGCAAAATTGACAGATGGCAAAAACTTCCACCAGCAATGAATGACTCAGTATATCCAATTCTGAGTTTAAAAAAAAATAAAATGGGGGAGGGGGAGAGGGGAGGGAGGGGGGTGAGAGATGCCCGATGTGGAGGAATGGCAACAAAAAAAATCTTCCGTTTTTGACCGTTGTGATCAAGTCCCCACCCCCTGGGACATGAGCTGGAGGTGAATTCCAAAAAATTGTTACATATTTCATGCATCCCCCAATGTTGATTGCATATACAAAGTTTCACTAAAAATGTTTTACAATTTGCCCATAATTGCATTTTCTGGTATTTGACTGGGGTGGCGGCAAAAATGATACTGCTGTCGCACCTTCTTTCCACTTGGTGATCGTTTCGGAGATAGCGTGGTGGACGGACAGACAGAAGGAGGCGATTACAATATCCTCCAGTTTTTTTAAGCATGGGGATAAAAATTAGGAACTTTGACAGAGGAGGACGTCACTTGGCCCATCCTGTTTGTGCTGCACCAACAGATACATGTCCGACCAATATCCCTGCACCTCCCTCTCTAATGCTTTCAGGTACCTATAATTCCAATTCAAACATGTCCAGCATCATCATTAACATATCTTATTTCTCATAGAGAGTACTTGACAATGAGCCATGTTTCAACTTTTTCTATTGAGTGGTTTTGGATATAATTTTTTTCCAAGATGGCGTCCGTACCACGCCCTCTGTCTATGTGTCTGTCCTTCATGTCTCACCCATGAAGGCAAAGTCACTTCTCCTTCAGCTGATCTTCAGAGTTCGGTTAACTACATGGTAATCATAGAATACTTACCCTGCGCAGTCGACTTGGTGGGAGTCAACTCTTCTTTTTTTTCTTTGATCCAATATGGCTGCCAGACCACGTGAACGATGACATCATAAATGTATATTCTCAAATATAATTGTTGCGTAGATCACGCTCAAGAAATTTCAAACCAAGCCTTGTCCCTGTCGAATTATGACGTCATAATAAGTCATCATTGACATCACCTATTCCCCATGCGTAGTTCTTTACAATGAGCCATGTTTAGATTTTTCCCACGTAGCGGTTTCGGAGATATAGAGGTGCACCGTTTTTTCTAAGATGGCGCCTGTACCACGTGACCTATGACGTCATAATTATTAACATATTATACAGGAAGATGCGCTCCTATGGTGAAAATTTCGTGTCCATCAGACCAACAGTAGCAGAGAAAAATTTTTTCATACTGATCGAATCAAGCGTTGTACTCGTCGAATTACGATGTAATAACGAAGCCACCGATGACATCATCATTAACATATCTTATTTCTCATAGAGTACTTGACAATGAGCCATGTTTCAACTTTTTCTATTGAGTGGTTTTTGAGATAAAAAAAATTCCAAGATGGCGTCCGTACCACGTGCCCTATAGGGGAGTGACCTTTGTGAGTCGGTAGAATAGTGGGTGAGAGTTGGGTGGGCAGGAGGGGGTGGGGGAGCAGGTAAAAATAAACAAAACACCAATTACCCCAGAGAAAAGTAAGTGTTCAACAGCTCTTCATGTTGTGTTAGCATCCATACTTCCCGAGTTGTTATTGGATCATGGAGTGACACGAGTACAGCACATTGCTGTTGCTGAGGTTTTCAATTTCACACCTTCATGTTGATAAAGAACTTGGCACCATCATGAAGGCGACTGCTGCCATTACCCTCATTCATTAACCACGATTGGAAATATAATATTGTTATATGGAAAGGGGGACAAGGCATAGTTACATTGTGGTGAGTGTGTGACATGGTCGGTGTGTTTTGAGGATGGCTCCTCCCAGAAGGAATGGTGTGAAGAAGAAGCACGGAGGACGAGTTCAAAAGAAGGAGCTTGTGTGAAAAGACTCTGGACAAACACAGATCTGAAGAAGAAGTGCAGGGAGTATTGGGTGAAGATCGGCCAAAGGGAAGTCTTCGCCTGCATTATCCCAGTGTTGTTTGTGAAAGTGCGATCTGTGGTGCCGAAGTGTGGGTTCGAATTTATTTAATTCTTATTTGTTTCACTGTACATAAGTTTACATGTCTCTCCTCCCTCTTCGTGGCTGTTGAGGCCATGAATCGAATTTACGAGCTGCAGACACCAAATATTAATCAAAGAACTCAACAGTTTAAAACCCACATGAAGCCTTCTTTTGGCCTGTCCTCCTTCCTCTCTTTCCTTTCTCCTACCCATCCCCACCCGTTACTCCTCCCCACCCCCTACTCCTCCCCATCCCCTACTCCTCCCCACCCCCTACTCCTCCCCACCCCCTACTCCTCCCCATCCCCTACTCCTCCACATCCCCTACTCCTCCCCATCCCCTACTCCTCCCCATCCCCTACTCCTCCCCATCCCCTACTCCTCCCCACCCCCTACTCCTCCCCACCCCCTACTCCTCCCCATCCCCTACTCCTCCCCACCTCCTACTCCTCCCCATCCCCTACTCCTCCCCACCTCCTACTCCTCCCCACCCCCTACTCCTCCCCACCCCCTACTCCTCCCCATCCCCTACTCCTCCCCACCCCCTACTCCTCCACATCCCCTACTCCTCCCCACCTCCTACTCCTCCCCATCCCCTACTCCTCCCCACCTCCTACTCCTCCCCATCCCCTACTCCTCCCCACCTCCTACTCCTCCCCACCTCCTACTCCTCCCCACCCCCCTACTCCCCCCCACCCCCTACTCCTCCCCACCTCCTACTCCTCCCCACCTCCTACTCCTCCCCACCTCCTACTCCTCCCCACCCCCCTACTCCCCCCCACCCCCTACTCCTCCCCACCTCCTACTCCTCCCCACCTCCTACTCCTCCCCACCTCCTACTCCTCCCCATCCCCTACTCCTCCCCACCTCCTACCCCCCCCCCCCCTCTCTCGCCTCACCCACTTCCCACGCTCCCACCTTTCTTCCCCGACTTGGAATTTGTACAGCTTGTTCATCGCAAATAAGTGATCATGGGAAATAAAAATGTCATACAAATTATGTTTTAATACAAACAGAACAAAATTAAGCTGGAGAGTGAGAGGTAATGAAAAGGCAAAGTACCAAATTGGACAAAACACAATCAGAAAATACTACAGGTAACAAACTGGGGACATGAGAATGGGGATTTGATATTTAAGGAAAATTTGTCCTTCAAGATACATCCAAACATTTTACACCTTCTTGTGCTGCTGCAGCTGTCATTTCATAGATGCATTTTATCCACACACCCACTAAGTCCATACACGTGCCCCCAATTCACTCTTCACCCACCCAACTCCCTCCACCAATCCATCTACCCAAGTCCCACCCATCCACCCCCCTCCCAATTTCCTCCATCCACCCCCCCGCCCCCACTTTCAATTCCTCCATCCACTCCCATCCCCAATTCCCTATAGCACGCACTCTCTATCCATCACCCCCAAATCCAATTCCCTCCATCCACTCCTCCTCCTTCCACCCACCCCCAGATCCCTCCCCTCACCCATCTCCACCAATTTCTTAATCCAATCCCCCCCCCCCCCCCATCTCCCCTTCACCAACACCCTCCAATTCCCACCACCCCCCTTCACTCCATCCATCGTACCCCAACACCCGAAATAATTTTCCCCTCTTCCACCCCCCTCCTTCCCCATCCTCGCTCTCGCCTCCTGCTCCCCCATTCCTCCCTCTGTCGATATTTGACAAATCACATTCTGCAATCAAATAACGATTCATTTTGAATGCAAGAAGCAGATGATCAGCGTCACGAAGCTCGATGCTCAAGCACAAATGTAACCACGTGGCGATCACGAGCGTGGTACTCGTTACACGAAGGAACGAAAGGCTGTAATCGTAACCCGTTCCTCTAGCTTTGTGCGTGTGGGTGATGCGCTCATGGTCACCAGACGAGGTCTGCCCCTCGGGAACACGACCGCAAGGACCGTGGTGGAGTAACGTCCGTGACGTCACAATGGACACATCACCGGTCCGCCCCGTCTCGTGTATCGGCACAAACAATAGCGTCCTGGGCCCGATGATCCCCTTTGTTCTTCCTGTTTGGCAAAACATTCCGTCTTGGCGAAGAGTCCGTCCGCGTCTCTCGCTCCGTTTGCCAATGGACATTCGTCATAATGCCGGGATTGTTTTTCCCTGTTATTGAACTCCGGCGTTTGGGAACGTTTCTCTTCCATTCGATTTCTGCAATCGAAGAAGTTGTAACCGTCGTTTTTAAGATGCAGCGAACGAGCATAACGACACCTGATAATATACAATACAACAATACTTAGTACAACGACCTAAGATGGGAAATTTAGGAAGATGGTACTCGTCTATTTTTCTTCTTTTTAAAGAAGTCTTTCCGTGACGCACGTTTTCATGGAAGACGAACCAACAAAGACCGTAGTTCCCGGTAACGCTTTGTTTTTAAGTCTTACCTGCGTCCGTGTCAGAGTCATCGTTCACACGTGCGCACGTCCCCCCTTCTCTCTGTTTATACCTTCCTTCTACCGCCCGGAGCAGAGAATGTCCCCGCCTGTCGCAGCCAACAACTGCAGCTGCTTCTCCATCCCTTTGTTTTCCAAACACTTTTATCTCCTCCTACTACCATCCCTTCCCCACCACCCTCACCCCAACCCACTTCGATCCTTTCTATCTACCTGATCCCAATCCTACAACACCTTATGAAAGCATAACTAGCCCTTAACCTGTCGTACCAGTTATTCCTTCTTTCAACCTCTATTTTAATCAATTCTACCCATCACTCACATCCCAACCTAAAATTGCTCTTCCTCTTCTTTAAATGATAAACATATGGGCAATACCCCTGGTGCTCACCTGGTAGAATAAACAGTATACTGCACCGACTAAAGGTATTTTAAACCAATTTCAATGGTTTCTAGAAGACAGGGCAGCACGTAGAATCATACGAACATAATCATAACACTTTAAACAAAAAAAGAAAGAAATGCCGTGAACAAACATTGGTACATCACGGGTGACGAAGGTTGTGGTGAAGTTTCAAAGAAGAAAGCAAATATCTATTTTTCAGGGGTCCAAGACCCACTTTGGCCTCCCTAGACCCCAAAAGGGGCAGATTTTTTTAAATGCCGTGAACAAGCTTTGGTACATCATGGGTGGTGAAAGTTGTGGTCAAGCTTCATCGAAATTGTGTGTGTACTTTCAGAGAAGGCAAATATCTATTTTGGGGGGGAGGTGGGGGGGGGGGGGGGTCAAACCTGGATGCACTTTGACCCCAGTAAACCCCCTTAGACCCCGATTTTTTTTAATGCCGTGAACAAACTTTAGTCACAACACAACAAATATCATTTGTGCCAAATTTGTTCACAATCCCATCAGCGGTTTCGGAGAAGTGTTTACAGACGGACGGACAACGCTCATCGCATAAGCTCCCCTGAACTTCGTTCCAGGTGAGCTAAAAAAAATCGTCACTACAACACACGATCCTTTAAAATCCTCATCTCATCCACCTCTAGACATTATTTATCACACCTTTCCTCCCTTCCCAAACCTTACAAAACTCCTTTAAACACCAACTCCTTACATCATTGCAACATCCTCATTCTGCCCTGTATGCGGGGCTTGTTAATGGGACTAACATGAGCTAATGTATAACAAACAGACTCACACATTGCTCTATGTAAAATAGCTTTTTAATACCTGACTATCATACAAACTAGAGGACACATGACAAAACAACATGACATCTCCAGGTAAGGGGTAACAGTGTGGCTTCTTAGCATCTCGAAAAGAAAACAAGGAACGGAAGTAATTTGTACAAAAAGCACTTGGTAATCGGAGTTCGTGGAAGTCAGGTTGAGACGACCGGCGAAGCAGACTCCTCTAGTTCAACGTGGCGGCTCTTCTGTCAAAGCCGCCGTGAAGTTCTTCTCCAGTGTGGGACCATCTACAGGGTCCAGGAAGGAGAGGGATGGCAAAGGCTGGGAAAAGAGATTGGCAATCGATATCTTCAAGAAAAAGTGGTTTATCTTTAGTATTTCTCCGAACTCGTTGCTTGTAAATCCTATACCCGCGGACAATGTCGCCCAATTGTTCACACAACTGGGATTGCGAATCAGATGTACCTGCACTTAAGATTTACCTACTCACATTGGACATTCTTAGGGAAACCTACGCAATCAAATGAATTCTTTGTTTCACCATCTCAACTCACATCCCAACATATTTCAAGCTCCATTCTGAGCGCAAGCTACTCCGAACAAAATAACACAAGATGCCACAAAACATTCGATTCTTATCATGAATATTCCTGAAGGATTGCTGTTCCATGAAGCAAATGGAATTACCTAGAACGTCCCCCAAACAAATCAAGGCTGCGATCATAATCTAACCTGCGCAGGCATTCCAATGGTCGTGGTCACCTGTGCACGCATTCAAATTTGGTTCCAGGAACCCGATTCTGAAACCACATCTCATCACCGGTTACTAGATGAGTAACAAAGTTGGCTGCATGATCGCTGAAAAGATAGTGGAGGAGCTTGTGACCTTGTATGTGACGAGCGGGCATTTCTCGGCCCACCTTCGGTGAGCAAAGTGCTTCTTTTTTTTTTTGTATACAAGATCGAGGCTCGTGAAAGAGCTAACATTAATCACACAAAAAGTCAAACCGACACATAAAACACAAAATAAGGGGAGCGGTAGACAAGATGGGGAGAGGGCACAAACACAACATTTGAGAGCTGGGACATCGGGAGATCTGTGGGAGGGAGAGGGCTTGGGGGGAGGTGGGAGAGGTATAAAACATATGGACACTGCAAGGACTTCCAGGAAAGAAGTTGGAATTTCGAAAAAGTGAATACAACAAACAATAACAGGCATTTTAAGGCCATTTTCCCTGCAAGAGCGGGGGTTGGCCTTGCGGTCCCCATGACAATGTTCTCCATTTTGCCCTATTTTCTGCATCTCCCCCTGTTAACCCCCTTGCCCGCATTTCTTCTTCCACCATCTTCAGCCAAGTCTTTCTCGGTCTTCCCCGTCCTCTACTTCCTTCTACATTCATTTCCATCACTCTTCTCAACCAGTCACTTTCATCCTTCCTCAACACATGACCAAACCATCTCAACCTGTTCCTCTTCACAGCATCAATCACAGACTCTATTCCCATCATCTTTCGCAATTCATCATTTGTCTTCCTCTCTCTCAACGATACTCCGCACATCCACCGAACCATTCGCATTTCCACACTTTCCAGCCTTCGTTGCTGCTCTACGTTCATTACCCATGTCTCGCTCCCATAAATCATAACACTTCTCACACATGCAGCATACACCTTTCCCTTCACTTGTTGTGGGAAAGACTGTTGTGGGACTTGTGGGAAAGACTGATAAACAATCAAGAACAGTGGTGAATTTGTCAAAAGGATAAGAGATGTTAGAATCCTAGAAGATGAGACAATGGTACCTTTTGATGTGATTTCACTTCACCAATATCCCCGTCGATCTGACGTTGAGTGTCACACATGATCGTTTGAAACATTGCAACGATTTTAAAATGGCTCGTCAGAACAGCCAACTAACACCTGAGGATGTTACCGGCCTGCTGGAGATGTCTAAATAGCACGACCTTCATCTACGATGGTATCCACTGTCGACAAATATTTGGCACAGCCATGGGTCCACCGGTCTCTGCTGTGGTGACTAACTTCGTGATGGAGGAACTTGAACAAAAGATATTTGAGTCCAACGAGAATTGGCTCCCACAATACTAGAAAAGGTACGTGGATGACACTTTCACCAATGTGCATAAAGACCTGGTAGACCACCTACTTAGGCAACTTGTCCAGATATTCCCCAGCATTCGTTTTACAATTGAAATGGGAAAATAAAGCAAATTGGCCTTTTTGGATGTGGAGGTACACCGTAAACCTGATGGCTACCTATATACATCGGTCTACAGGAAACTAAACCACACCGACAGCTTAATGGATTTTCATTCCTGCAACCCAACCTCCCACAAATTCAGTGTCGCACGGACATTGGCAGCTCGGGCATGGACTGTGTCATCTTACAAAGACGATACAATTAAATAAATCAGATTAGTTAGAGGAGTCTGGCTCAGAAATGGGTACAACAAAGGGATACTTCCTAACCTGAAAGAACCAAAACAGACAGAACGGAAGGAGTCAGACACGCTTGGGCACCGTGTACTGCCGTACTACCCGGGCATTTCTGAAAGGATTGGCAAGATAGTACGCAGCGTACGGATTGGTGTGGCCTACAAGCCTCTATGCATCATCCGCATTGTCATTTCAAAACTGAAGAACACAATATCAACTGGTGATAAATCCGTAGTCGTTTACCAATCATCATACAAAAACTGGGACCAATTCTACATTGGTGAAACTGGAAGAAATTTGAAACAAAGGCTAGATGAACATGATGGAGCAGTTAGGATGGGAAAGGTGACACAGTCAGCCATAGCATGTCATTGCCTGCAATCTGGCCACAAATTTGACAAATTTGATGGGGCCCGTGTCCTAGACGCGACGTCCAACAAACAACAGATTGATACCGGAAGCATGGCATGTGAAGAGCCGAGGTGCTGGTCTAACTGGGGAGACTGTGGACATATCCACACAATACACACCTATCTTACTATAATTCACAAAATGTCCGTCCGTCTGTCTGTTCGAAGGTACCGTAAAAACTGCTGAACCGATCGCAAAGATATTTTGGGTGGATAATCCTGGGATCTCCAGGAGTAAAATAGGCTATTTAGTTTTCCCAATTTCAGCTTTCGTCTCCAGAATTCTCAGGTTTGGACTCACGCATAACATTCGCGTTCGCATGACGTTCATTGTTCTCATTGTGACGATGTTGTTTTCCCGGGTGCCGCACAAACGGCTGCACCGATCGCTGCACGGACTCGATCAGACTCGGTGACCTCGGACAAAGACCTTTCATAAGGACACGGGTTGAATCCCTGCTTGGGAGAATTCTAACCCATTTCAACTGAAGGAAACACGTATCGGGAGTACATACGACATAGCGATTGTGAACACGATTATCGATCACGATTCACGATCACGATAATCACGATCATAGTGTATCGATCAGTGTGGGAAATTTGGTGAATTATAGTAAGATTGTTTAGATTTTGATGATTTGCGTGTGATATGATTTAACGGATGTTGATTTGAATCATTTAAAATAAAAAAAGCCTTCAATTTCTGATATTTTACCTTTTCATTTGGGCCTCCCAATTGAAGCCCCGCCCGCAGGGCGGCGGGTACCGTTGTGGGCGTTGAATCCCTGCTTGAGAGAATTCCAGCCCATTCGCCGCCATCACGTCACGACCGTCTATCCAACTTACAATCCCACGAGATATGCGGAAAGGACGACCCAAAACCAATATAAACATCATTCGTATATATACATCATTAAAAGTAAATAATGACCTCGGGAAAAGTTCAAAGACATTTTATCTCTACATGAGAGAATTCCACATAGCTATTTGGGCAGTGTATACGCTAACAGATCGCTGTCTCCATTGATCTTGCCAAGGCCGTAACACATATCGGCTCAAAATCCTTTTAACTGTTGATTTCGTAGTTTTTACAATGAAGGAAACATTAACAATGTTGTTAAAAGTTTATTTTGTGATTAATTGGAGTTATGTTGTTTGGAATGAAAAAAGAGATATCGAGTTCAAGTGAATGATGACATGCCGTGATGGTTTCTACTTTCTGAACGTGAACTTCACGGATCGCCATATTCAGATTCGCCACGGACCCACGATCGATGTTTCTATAAGTGAACGAGCCCGTTTGTTTGCGAACGGGTACCTTTTTCATGAAAGTCCTTCACAAACTTGCTGTCCATGTCTGACGTGCGACTGAAGGTGCTACAGGAATGTGGAATTTATTGGTTTCATGCTTTAGCATTCGCCGTATCTGCATTGCCTGTTTGCCTCTGGCCTCCCACCCGTGCATAGCATCCACACACACGGCACACAGACGTAACATCCATACACGTGATTGTGTGGATGTGTGGAATGTGGGACATTTGGTGAATTGTGTGGATGCACACATGTTTGTAAGATACTGTTTGTAAGAATGTTGTGTTTGTAAGATACTGTTTAGATTTTGATGATTTGCTTGTGATATGATTTAACGGATGTTTATATGAATCGTTTAAAATTTAAAAGCCTTCAATTACTGGTATTTTACCTTTTCATTTGGGCCTCACAATTGAAGCCTCGCCCGTGGGGCGGGTACCGTTGCTAGTTATACAAATGGCAAAAACTGGATGGTACAAACAGCTGGATGAGGTGAGCAACAAACAAAAACTAGAGGTTCCAGGGAACCTGAACTCAACTGGTCTATATCAATATGGTTAGAATATGCATAATAGAACCACAAACTATATAGTTTATATGTGCTAGGAGGTACAGTACGTTTTGCCTTTGCCTCTTGGAAGGCGAATACAACTGAAGGCAATCCCAGTTCCTTCCACCAAGCTCGGAACAAGTGTGTGTCTACTGTCTACCCTCAGGAGTGCCAGGAAGCACTATCTCTCCACACTCAAGACTGAACTCTCAAACCTGTCTCCTTCCTCCAAATCCTGGTGGCATCTGGTCAAATCCGTTTTTGGTGTTTGTTCCCTCTCCATCCCCTCCCTTACCTCAAATGGCTACACAGTTGACACCGCACGTGACAAAGCCGAATGCCTCAAAATCTTGTGTCCCAAACCCATCTCTCTCTGTTCCCACCTTACCCAGTCGAACCCAACTGCTCCTGGACTCTGTGTCCTTCTCTCCTGACAAGGTGGAGAAGTTCCTGTCAAACCTCAACTCTGATTCTGCAACTGGACCAGACGGCATCAGCCCACGGGTCCTAAAATCCTGCTCTTCCGCTCTATCTCACCCTCTCTTTTGCTCAAGGTCATCTGCCAGCATCTTGGAAATCAGCAAACATTACCGCTTTACACAAAAAACGTGCTAAAACAGATCCTTGCAACTACAGACCAATCAGCCTGCTCCCAATTATCAGCAAAGTCATGGAATCCATCATTGCTTCGGATATCAAATCCTTCCTCTTCTCCAATGGCTTGATCTCCGATCATCAATTTGGATTCAGACCAGGTCATTCTACTCTGGACATGCTGCTTCTGCTGTCTCAACAATGGATGGAGGTCCTCAATGCCAAACAGGAAATCAGAGCTGTCGCCCTTGACATATCACGTGCCTTCGATACGGTCTGGCACCCAGCTCTGCTCACCAAACTCTCCTCCTATGGTATCCATGGAAATCTCCACGCATGGTTTGCGGACTTCCTCTCTGGCCGTAGTCAACGTGTGGCTCTGAATGGATTTCTCTCATCTCCCCTTCCTGTTCAGGCTGGAGTTCCCCAAGGCAGTGTTCTGGGCCCTGTGCTTTTCCTGGTCTTTATCAATGATCTCTCTGACTCTCTGGAAAATCCTCTCTATCTCTTTGCTGATGACTCCACTCTCTGCCGCTCCATTCCTCTTCCCTCAGATCGGCAGTCTGCAGCCTCCTCACTCTTTGAAGACCTGGACAAAATCACAGACTGGGCAAACAAGTGGAACATGTCTTTCAATCCTGACAAATCTCACACTCTTACTCTGTCTCTCCGAAAAGACCGACTGGACAACCTTTCCATCTACTTTCTCAACAATCCTCTCCAAGAAGTTCTGTCGCTCAAGCTTTTGGGTCTCACTATCTGCCATGATCTTTCCTGGGGAAACCACATTTCCAAGCTGGCCTCCAAAGCCAGTCGCCGACTGGGCATCCTCCGTCGTGTGAAGTCCTTCCTTGGCACACTTGAGCTCCTCACCACATACAAGGCTTTCATCCGCAGCTCAATGGAATACTGTTCTCCCCTATGGGCCAGTGCTCCTGCCTCACACCTAGCTCGGCTTCACGCTATTGAAACCAAAGCTTTCAGAATCATTGGAATCTCCCACGATGAAGCCATCTCCGAGGGCCTTTCACTCACTCACTGCAGGCAGGTAGGTGGTCTTTCTGTCTTCTACCGACTCCTCTCCGACCTTGCTCCCCCAGCTCTATCTGTGCTCTGTCCCCCAAATATTCCTACAGGTCGCACAAGATCTGCCAACAGCCCTCTGATGGTTAAACTGCCGAAATCTAGGCTCTCTGCTCACCTTCACTCTTTCATTCCTCTTTTCTCCCGCCTCTGGAACAAACTCCCACACTCCCTTCAATCCCACTCCCCCCTCCAGGTCTTTAAAACAGCTGTTCACCACCATCTCTTATCTTCCCCCATCCATAACCTTGATCTTTTCTACCCCCACTAATTCACCCCAGATCCACTTTTTTTGAAATTCCAACTTCTTTCCTGGAAGTCCTTGCAGTGTCCATATGTTTTATACCTCTCCCACCCCCACCCCATGCCCCCCCAAAGCCCTCTTCCTCCCACAGATCTCTCGATGTCCCAGCTCTCAAATGTTGTGTTTGTGTCCTTCCCCCTCTCTCCCCATCTTGTCTACTGCTCCCCTTATTATATGTTTTATGTGTCGGTTTGTCTTTCTTTGTGATTAATGTTAGCTCTTTCACGAGCCTCAATCTTGTATACAAAAAACAACCAAAAAAAAAACTAACGTTGAAGGTATCTCATATTTAAACAGGAAACTAGAAAAAATTTAGTTTTAAGTGCGGCATGAAAAGTAAAACTACAATTACTTTTCTCAGATTTCAGACTTGAATTTATTATATGTGTTGAGGTTTGTTACATACTGTCTACACACCAAGTTTCAGCCTTCTAGCTACAGTAGGAAGTACCAGATTGACAAAAATTGATTTTTCAATATGGCCGCCCTGCCACGACCATTTTTGGGCGTGCAACGCCCAAATGCAATCCCAAACTAGTTTATGTCTTAAAGATGCTGCATAAAAAGTTTCATCAAATCTGATCAATATTTGTGACTTTTAGAGCGTAGACGTCGAATTGTTTACAGACGACAGACAGACAGACGGACGACGGACACTGGGTGTCGACAAAAACTCAGCTGGACATAGTCCAGTTGAGTAAAAAAAAAAAAAAAAAAAAAAAAAAATAATAATAATAAAACAAGCGCCACACACGCATGCTCACGCACATTCAATACCAGACCACGTGAGTAATAACGAAAAGAAAAAAAAATGAGCAGAGCAACCCATCAATCATCAATGCTTGACGTTTGCAAAATTTAAAAAAAACTCCAACATCTAACATCGAGCGCTGTCACGTTACCAGAAACGGCCAATGGTCAATAAAATCCGGTACGTGCCAGGGCTCATGGTCTATTGGCTTGAGGAAGCCTGCTGTGAAGTGGGTGAAACATAGCCTGAGACCGGGTCTGCTCGTTTGATTGCTCAAAAATTTGTGGAGTAGATCTAGTTTTTACTTTCTGGTTGGAAAGGCCTTCTTTCTTAAGAAATATATATATTTTCACACCAGAAAGCCCACAGAATCTTGTTTCTCACAGTCTGAGAGTCCTTTAGGTGCTTTTTTGCAAACTCCAAACGGGCTTTCATGTGTCTTTCACTGAGGAGAGGCTTCCGCCTAGCCACTCTGCCATAAAGCCCAGATTGGTGGAGTGTTGCAGTGATGGTTGTCCTTGTGGAAGTTTCTCCCATCTCCACACAGGATCTCTGGAGCTCAGCCAGAGTGACCATCGGGTTCTTGATCACCTCTCTTACCAAGGCCCTTCTCCCCCGTTTGCTCAGCTTGGCCTGGCGGCCAGCTCTAGGAAGAGTCCTGGTTGTTCCAAACTTCTTCCCTTTAAGAATTATGGAGGCCACTGTGCTCTTGGGAACCTTCAATGCAGCAGAATTTTTTTTGTAGGTTCCCCAGATCTGTGCCTCGACACAATCCTGTCTCTGAGCTCTGCAGGCAGTTCCTTCGACCTCATGGCTTGGTTTTTGCTCTGATATGCATTGTCAGCTGTGAGACCTTATATAGACAGGTGTGTGCCTTTCCAAATCATGTCCAATCAATTGAATTTACCACAGGTGGACTCCAATCAAGGTGTACAAACATCTCAAAGATGATCAAGAGAAATGGGAGGCACCTGAGCTAAATTTAAAGTGTCATAGCAAAGGGTATGAATACTTATGTAAATGTGATATTTCAGTTTATTATTTTTAATAAACTTGCAAAACTTTCTAAAATCCTGTTTTCTCTTTGTCATTATGGGGTATTGAGTGTAGATTGATGAGGGAAAAAATGAATTTAAACGATTTCAGCATAAGGCTGCAACATAACAAAATGTGAAAAAAGTGAAGGGGTCTGAATACTTTCTGAATACAACAACAACAACAGGCATTTTAAGGCCATTTTCCGAGCAAGAGCGGGGGTTAGCCAATGCACTGAATCTGAATGCACTGCATATATATATAAATAATATATATATCATAGCCAAAGATCCAAAGGAAGACAAAGCAGATTGAAAGAAAGGTTAGCCAAGTCCTTTACATGTCACCACATTCACAAAATGAGATGATCATTGTCCTGGGCATACATGTCATCCAGCTCAGGATTATTAAAGAAGTCCAACAAAGCAAATATTTTGCAATCATGGCGAACAAAGTGACAAGCCATAACTCCGAACAGATGCCGCTCATCTTGCGGTCCATGGACGCGGAAAAGACCAGAAGGGAGGAATTTATCGAGTTCATAGATTTGAAGGTGATAATCGGAACTGGACGTAGTTTGCTGGGTGGGTGTATATCTCCAGTACTCGAGCGCTCCGGGCCCCCAGACACAGCGTTGTGCGTGTTTTTCTCTATTTTTACCTTTAGCCTCGTCAATCTATTGGGCGTTGCTTCCAAAGATTCATTGTTCTCTGCTATTCCTGACATGCTAAGGCAGAGGGAAATGTTTTTGGGTTCTTCCGATACTTCCCCGCTGCACCTGGGCCCAGAGCGGCTCGTGAGTGGTGTGTGTTCCACATTAAATCAGGGGGGAGGGTGCTTGTGGTCATCATCCATAGAATACCAGAGTTCAGCGAATTCGGTTTGAGCGAAAACGATTGTGATTGGAGGATACGTGATCACATGAATTCAAAGCACCATCTTTTTACTCATCTTCGATCTCGTCATCATCGTTTTTCATTCTGTAGTCAGTTTTGGGGTAGTAAAGGATGCCTGCCGTGCTGTTCAGCATGAGGCAGTTCCAATCAATCAGACAAGGAAGGAAGATGTATCTTTATCCTCGCTATCCAGAAAAGAGGAAAATATGTCAAGGCAGGGCAGAGGTTTGGTACCATTGGACCTCCAGCCTTATAAAGGGAAGAGGAGGAGAAGAAAAAGAAGAAGAGGAATGAGTCATGTACTTGCCAGGGAAAATATTTAAAGATCTGGAAACGGCACAATTTTGCATGTTCGTAACGTTCACGGGTCGAGGTATGTTGGCGCAGCGGCAATGTCAAGTTAGCGTATTGGTTTTCAGCCCAGGGGCGAATAAGAGAACAGTCCTCTCGGGCGATAAACATGCACTGCTGTGCGCATTGCCTGAATCTTGTCATTGTCCATTCCAGCAATTTACCAAATGTACGGACTCCTCTTGATGTGCTGGAACATGTGTGCTTGGTTTTTCAAACAGCCCTGAGAAAGAGGGGTTACTTAAATGCATCATCAATGAGCACGTCACCGACACCTCTTCATGAAAGCCGTTGCTGGACTTGTGCAAAACAAGGTGGGTTGAACAGCACTCAGATTTCCACCATTTCTGCCAGGTCTATGTTTACCTGGTAGCTGTTATGGAGGTCATTGCCCACAGATTACACCAGGATGACTATGATAAACTGTTCACCCAAAGTCAATAGGACCTGGATTCCAAAGTAAAAGCATGCGGAATGATAAAGGCCTTGACAAGTTTCGACTTCATCTTCAATGTGCTTACAATCGATACATGTCCAGCCTTTCACATTTCTATGGCGTAGCGGTGATGCTGCAGCAGAATCAATGACGTTGTCAGAAGCAAAAGCGCCATATGGCACGATGCAAACCAATGCGGAAACCAAAATCGACAAGATATCCAGGCCAGCACTACGGTTGGCCCAGAAGTGTTAGGTGTCGAGCAATCCCTGCCAATAATTGCTGGACAGTCGCATAGATCCAACACACCTGCTGACACTTCCAGGGAGTATTATCTGAGGAATCTGGCCATTCCACTGATCGACCACACCATCGTCAAACTTGCTGGAAGGTTCTCGGGCTTTATCCACAACAGCCAGCAAAATGTTGCACACCATTCCCTCAGTGATGTGTGACTCCACGATCACAATACAGGATTTGGAGGCATGATGTAGTTGTACACCAAATACTTGCAATCACCTGAATTATTTCAGAGTGAGCTGTTGAGATGGAGGGTTATTGTGGAGCAAAAGTATCTGGAGTCGAGAAATGAAAAAATCAGATTCCAGATATGGTTGACGAGGCCCTCAGGATATGCGATGACTTGATTGTCTCTTTTCAAACATCTTTACCCAACTGAAGATATTTGCTAGCATTCCTGCAACATGTTCAGAATGTGAGATCAATGCCAGACTACCATGACGGAACAGTGTTTGACGGCATCTAGGGCTGCTGGACGTTCATTACGACATGCATCAAATGCAGCTGTGGGAGATTTTGAGCTGAAAGATTGGTCTAGGCTACCCTAATTGGATCAAGTGCTCCAGTGACATCCAGGCAAGTATTATGAGAGAGGGGCGGACTGATCTGAAGACTGAACACTTCAACAAAACAAAAAAACAACTTTCATTTATTCATTATCACCTCCACCACCAAAGGTGGACGGAGGTTATGTTCTCACCCTCATGCACCATTTGCATGTGTTTGTGCACCAAACATGTCTGTGTCTGTCTTCTATGTCTGTCTGTGAGCAGGATACCTCAAAAAGTAGATAGATTAGGCTAAAACGTGGTGTACAGGCTTGGTGTGTGACAAGGATGAATTGATTCGATTTTGGTGAAGATGTTCTGTTCTTTAGCGATTTAGCGAATCAGCGAATCAGCGATTAGCGAATCGGCTTTAGCGAATCAGCGATTTTTGAAAAAAGATCTTTAGCGATTCTTCACTATTGAGTGATTGGGCCAAAAAACCGATATATTTATGATATCTCAAAAGGTTGTGGACGGGGTATGACAAAACTTGGTGGATGAGTTGGGTAGGTGACATGAACAAGCCGATTAGACTTTGGTTAAGGTCCGGATGCAGATCCGGCCTATTCATGGGAAAGAAAACGTAAGCTGTTCAGCCTGCAGAGGTATGAACTCTACCAAGTGCCAATCTAGTTAACTTTATAACTCTTATTATTTGAGCTTACTTCAAATCATGCAGCCAATTCAGTGGCAATCAATTGCGTAATTGTTATTTTTGTGAATATTTTAAGTGCCAGTAAGTTATGAATATAGCAGATCTGCCTCGTTTTGCAAGGTAATGTGGAGAATTTGACAAGCTAAATGCAAACCTCTGAAATATTAGGCCTTCGATCAAAATGAAAAGGTGGTAGGATCAGAGTAATCAGGATTAACATGTTTCGGGCACTAAATGTAATGTTACCTCAATAACATTTTGTTATATTAAAACTGAGATTTCATTTGCCGTTACGTTCAATGTCAAGGAAAGTATATGTAAGTACATATAAGTTGCAGATGATTGTGGACGAAAGGCATGCCATATATAACAAAGAACTTTTGATTAAAGTAGGCCACAATTTGCATTCCTGCAGCAATGGAAATGTAGATATTAATGTGATGGTGGATTGTTGAAATTTTAAAATTTTCTTGACATATTCCATCCCAAATAATCTCTAAAATGTGGGGAATTATATTGAAGTCGAGAATTTCAAATTTTCCAGGTGGTAGTTGTAGGGATGCCCCAGGACTCGCCAAGCAGGGCCTGCTGTATTGCAGGAACAATAAAACACTTCCATCTTCTGGATTCGCATCCCCCCCAGTCGCCTTGGGAAATCCTAGTGACGGGCCTGACATCCTTCCTTATTCAGAACCTTCACGGCGATTTCCAGACGATATCTTGGAATGGTTTCTAATTCAGCATCATGAGTAAATCAAATGCTACACTAGTCAAGGGATCGATTGAAATATTTGCGAGTTCTCAATTTGGTAATACACCTATTGCCATCCAATCAGATGTCACTCGCGTTATTACAGCGACCATTGATGTAACAAACAAATTAGTCGTCGGTCACCATTTTTTTTTTTAAACAAAATTGCCGACCCTTTTTTTTTTTACCCTAGCCAGAGGATAGGGTAATGCATTTGAGTCCGTCTGTTTGTCTATCTGTCTGTATAATGTACTGAAGTAGGCCACAAATGCTGCCTCTCAAATGACAAAGAAAAAGTCCAAAGGAAAAATTTTGTTAACCAAAATAATAAGGTGGAATTAGGTAAGAAAGGATGAATGGAAGTGAGAGTGGTTACCAAAGATGTGTAGATGGACAATTTAGAAGCAACAATATGTCAGCATTGACTAAATGACTCCCACGAACCGAAGAATGTAGAATCGCGAAATTTGAATTTTGAGCAAAAGGACAAATGGAGAATTTTGGCCCAAGTCCTTCACAAACTGGCGGGCCATGCATGACATACGACTGAACGTGATTTTACAATGTTTGCAAAAGGACTATGCAGAAAAAACCCATAAATGTCAACAATTGACTTCTTGCATCTTAGTGATGACCCCTCAAAATACCTTGCATCATATATACTTAAGAACGTTCAATGTAAAACAGACAGATGGACGGACGCATGCACGGTGGGTACTTTGAGACCTGGGAGGGCTCCGTTCCATCTCCTGAAACCTGCATATGGAGATAACAACTAATGACACACACACCGCACCCTGAGATAGCAAGTAAGGTAACCTGCTGTCGAGGAGCCTGTGACAAGACCAGACAGATCCACTTGCTATCAGAAGTGCAGGCAAGGAATTTGTAATTTGTTCCAGGGTGCCTGCTCTAATTTGCCTACTCTTCAAGAAAGACACCGTGGAATCTTTAGCGTCCAACAACTAACGGTAGCAGATGGAACATCCAGTTTAACTTCCATCCGAGGGACGGCGCACACCTTAATGCAAAACATCAGGATGGCCGTTTATAGCTGGGCCGAGATTGTGCTTTGTTGACTCTGGCCTTCAGGCAGCATTCCAGGATTGTCCACAGTGACTCCATGGCGTTTACATCCTGGCTCTGTGCTGGCCAGTGTCTTATTTCAAACAACATTGTGCCGAAACAAATTCCCATCGGAGCGAGCATTTCATATGGCAGGTGTATCTGCCCAACCGGTGTATCGGCAAACTAGGTAAATGCAAAGGCCCTCACCGTCGTATTACATCAAAGCCAGTGATGGCGTATAAAACTGTACAATGTCACGGACTAGCCAGTGGCCTTTCTTGCACCCCTTACGTCTTTACAGCTTCTCCTAGTTCTTTCACGTCTGCCCAGTCCTCATTGCCCCGTTCCGAACGTGTTCATTGTCCGTACTTTATCTTGCTTCATCGTGATTCACGAGCTGTTTAAAACTAACAAACGTTTATCGTCGTGGATTAGACTTCCCAGCCTCCATCACCTCTCTTACTCTATTCCCTCCACCTTCACCCTGCCAGGCACAAAGTTCTTGCCTCCGGTATGCGTCTCCACCAACCCATCAATGTCCACCAAATCGCAGCCGCTCTCAGAGTCATTGAGAGCACTGAGGGTGACATCTGAAACATAAGAACAAAATTAAACAGCGTCACACAGCTTTAGTGTATAAATCCATGAAAAGGGAAACGTGTCAATAAAGGCAAGTTCAATTTTGATGCATAAGTGCCGTTATTCGAGAGTCGATTGAAATAGTGAATGCACCCTCCAATGGTCGAGTGTGCGTGAACACAGTGCATCAAGGTTCATTCATCCAAGAATAAAAAATAAACAAAACGATTTTAATGGCAGTTAATGGTTTACCAGACATCGTTTTTTGTCTCTTCACCGTTGCAGCCTCGGCACCTGATCCCCCAGAGAGCTGGACAGCAGTTGCACCGGAAGTGGATAAGGCAGACATGGCCGAAGCACCCAAACCGGTACCGCCTTTCCTCGGAGATTTCGCTTGAGCATCTACAACTGCGGATCCGAGGCCACCATCTTCATACGTCTTCCTCTTCAGAGCCACTTTGATCTGGGCTCTAGGAACAAAAAAATGTTTTTAAAGCCGATGCTTACGATGATTCATTACACTTTTGTTATGCTGATGGGTGCCTGTATAGTACAAGTACAGGAAGACTGAGCATTCAACAATGCAGAGGCTTGTCCGGATATATAAATTATTGAAGACTAAAATAAAATGTAGCTTATGAATGTCATAGTAAGTCCAACATGCTTTTATGGTTTAAGAAAGCACAACTATATTAAGCATACATGTCCTCGCATGTGTGCACCCCTTCACTTTCAATATTAATGTTGTCGCATAGTTAGCTCCAAGCTTCATCTTCTTCTTTAATGCCCACAATTATTCCCATGTTCATGTGGAGTTGGTTGGGAGAAGCTTGGCCCAAGTCTTTGACGAACTGAATGGCCAGGCTTAATGTTTGGCGAAGGCACCAATTTGTAATTTGTTCATGGTGCTGGCGATAGCTCGCCCACTCTTCGCAAAGGACACCGTATGATCGTTCACGTCCAAAACAGCCATGAAAACAAGCGTTACGCCTAGGTCCCCCGTCGGGGAAGTGATGTGAGTTGACAAAGTGGAACACGCAGAAAACATGCTATGATATGATATTTCGCTCACAAGGGTCAGACATACATGGAGGCGGCCATCTTGGATTTTGACGTGGCGACCCAATTTTCAATAGCGTTCTTCCTTATGCCTAGATACACCCATACACCAGAAGGTACTTCGCTTATTTTTCAAGATATTTCGCTCACAAGGTTCAGACATATATATGGTGGCGGCCGTCCTGGATTTTGACGTGGCGACCCACTTTACAATAGCGGTCTTCCTTATGCCAAGATACACCCACACACCAAATTAGAAGTTGGTACTTCGCTTATCTTTCAAGATATTCTTCTCACAAGATTCAGACATACATGGCGGCGGCCATCTTGGATTTTGACATGGCGACCCAATTTTCAATAGCGTTCTTCCTTATGCCTAGATACACCCACACACCAGATTAGAAGTTGGTACTTCGCTTATTTTTCAAGATATTTCGCTCACAAGGTTCAGACATATATATGGTGGCGGCCATCTTGAATTTTGACGTGGCGACCCAATTTTCAATAGCGTTCTTCCCTATGGCGAGATACACCCACACAGCAAATTAGAAGTTGGGACTTCGCTTATTTTCCAAAATATCCATCTCACAAGGTTCGGACATACATCGTGGTGGCCATCTTGGATTTTGACGTGGCGACCCAATAGATACACCCACACACCAGATTAGACGTTGGTACTTCGCTTATTGTTCGAGATATTTTGCTCACAAGTTTCAGACATATATACGGTGGCGGCCATCTTGGATTTTGACGTGGCGACACAATTTTCAATGGCGCTCTTCCTTATGCCGAGATACACCCACACACCAAATTAGAAGTTGGTACTTCGCTTATCTTTCAAGATATTCATCTCACAAGGTTCAGACATACATGGCGGCGGCCATCTTGGATTTTGACGTGGTGACCCAATTTTAAACAGCGTCCTTCCTTGTGCCTAGATACACCCACACGCCATATTAGAAGTTGGTACTTCGCTTATTTTTCGCGATATTTCGCTCACAAGGTTCAGACATATATATGGTGGCGGCCATCTTGTATTTTGACATGGTGACCCAATTTTCAATAGCGTTCTTCCTTATACCGAGATACACCCACACACCAAATTAGACGTTGGTACTTCGCTTATTTTTCAAGATATTCATCTCACAAGGTTCAGACATGCATGGCATCAGACATACATGGCAGCGGCCATCTTGGATTTTGACATGGGTTGCACCCACACCAAATTTGAATGCGGTCCTTCGCTTACGCACGCACGCACGCCCGCCCGCACGCCCGGACAGGAAAGCCATAGTCCCCCTTTCGCTACGCTGTGCGACGGGGGACAACAACCAAGGAGAAGAGATGGACATGCACAAGGAGGAAAGAAGGAATAACACAAAAACAAAGAGCAATGGCCGAGAGAGAAAAAGAATGGGAAAGAATCACCGTGTGTAGAAGAGATCGAAGTTAAGTCGAAGTTAAGTTAAGTTAAGTTAAGTCGAAGTTAATCTAAGTTAAGTAATAAATTGTTCCCATTTGTATTTTCGTTATAACTATTTATTTTATGGTGTGCGTACGTATATTGTGTCCCGAGGAAGATTTTCGGTGCAAATCTTTCATACCTGTATTGAAAATCGTGTTAATTCGTGTCGTGTCTTGAGGCCTTGTACAGTGTACAACCTTGAGGCTTTGTTTCTTCTCTCAGCGGTCCGTCGTTTGTGATCCAATAACTTTCGTTCTCTGTTTTCCCAGTCTTTTCACCCCATAGCCTACTTCCTTGTGTAAATCTCAACTAAAAAAAAACAAAAAAAAAAACATTTCCTTCTCTGTTCTCATTCGTTTATTCATTCTTATTCGTTCGTTCGTTCTTCGACCACGTGTTTCTCCCCCATTTCCCCAGATAGTTTTCACTGTTATTAACCTTCAATGTTTACACTTTCCCCTCAAGTTATGTATTCCGTCATATATTATAACACCTTTTTCTTCTTCTTCTTTAAAAGGCTGCTTTCGACTTGCTCACCAAATCTATTCATCCCAAAAAAAAATTCCATCTCCTATAGTGCCTTTTTTCTACATTCCGTAAACTCTCCTGCACTCCATCCTCCATCCAGCGTCCTTAAACGTATTTTTAACTCGAAGGTCACAAGAAACTCATTTTGCAATAAATGTTCGTTTCCCATTAATCGTACACTTTCTAAAATCCAATCTCACCCCTCCCCTCCAAATCTTCCCCATAACCCCTCCCCTCCAAATCTTCCCCATCACCCCTCCCCTCCAAATCTTCCCCATCACCCATCCCTTTCAAATCTCCCCCCTTGCCCCCTCCCTCCTAAACTACCCCCTCACCCCTCCCCTCCAAGACTCCCCCTCGCCCCTCCCCTCCTAGACTCCTCCCTCACCCCTCCCCTCCAAATCTCCCCCATATCCCATCCCTTTCAAATCCCTCCCCTTGTCCCTTCCCTCCCAAACTCCCCCCTCGCCCCTCCCCTTCAAATCTCCCCACCCTCATTTCTTCTCAATTTCCCCCCTCTCACCCCCCCTCCTCAAAGCGTCCTCCCCGCTTCTTCCCCCTTCCAACTCTCACCTCCATCTCCCCCAACCTTCTGCCTCGCTCTTCCCCCTCCTCAAATAACACCTCATTGTGCCTCACCCAATCACCATCAAACCTTTTGTCCGCCCCATCCTTCCCTTTCTCCGAGCTATTCTGAAATCTCTGACACACCTTCAACAGCTCTCCCTACCTCTTCCACATCTTACCCTACCCCTGTTCCCCCCTGTTCTGTATCCGATGCTCCCCCTTCCTCTTCATTAACGGTATGGACCTCAAACATCCGGGGCCTTCGTTCAAACTTAACTGATCTCTCCATACAGGTTGCTTCTGTCAAACCAGACGTGATCTGCTTAACAGAAACTTTCCTCCTTCATGATGTCTCTGATTCCTTAGTATCTCTCCCGGGTTACTCCCTCCTCCGGTATGATAGACCTGAGCCTCGTCCTGGAGGTGGGGTTGCTATCTTTATCAAAAACTCTCTTCCTCACTCGCCCTGCACTGCACTCTCTCCACCTCACCCCCAGGAATACCTCTGGCTATGGCTTCCCCTTCGCTCCCACCTCTTGTTCATATGTGTGTTGTACCGTCCACCAAACAGTGATGACTCCATCTACATCTCGCTGTCTGATAATATGGACCAACTTCTATCGACTCATCCCAACTCTCTCTTCCTCATATGTGGTGATTTCAACTGTCATCATGCCAGTTGGCTGGGTGTGGGTACCTCTCTCACCAGCCATGGCTCCTCAGCAAAGGACTTCTGCGACTCACTGGGACTGACACAATCTGTCAATTTCCCAACCCGGATCTCAGTCAACGGAGCATCTTCTCTTCTGGACTTGGTTATGACTAGCTTCCCTGAAAATGTCTGCTGCTCTTCTTCTGCTCCAATCGGATCATCTGATCATGTCCTTGTTAAAGTGGACATCTCTCTGACCATTCTCAGGGAGCCTGCTCAGCATCGACGAGTCTGGCATTTCACTCAGGCCAACTGGCACGGTCTTCAAGCAGCCATCAATCATCTGGACTGGTCTCCCATCTCTACCACCTCTGACATCAACTCATCCTGGGAATTCTTCCAAAGTAAATTGCTCTCTCTCATGCACAGATTTATCCCATCTCGTCTTCAGTTGTCATACCCTTCCTCCCGTCCATGGTACATGGAATCTTGTGGTGAGGCTGTTGCCCAGAAACAACTTGCCTTCGTCTCCTGGAAAGCAAATCCAATGGAAGGAAATCTCATTTCCTTTCACATAGCCCGAAACAAGTGTGTGTCCACCCTCAGGAGAGCCAGGAAACAATATCTCTCCGTTCTCAAGACCAAACTCTCTTATCTGTCTCCCTCTTCCAAATCCTGGTGGCGTCTGGTCAAATCCGTTTCTGGTGTTTGTTCCCCCTCCACCCCCTCCCTTACCTCAAACGGCTACACAACTGACTCCGCACGTGAAAAAGCTGAATGCCTCAACTCTGTGTTTGCCTCTAAATATTGTGTCCCAAACCCATCCCTCTCTGTACCCACCATACCCAGTCGTACCCAGCTGCTCCTTGACTCCGTGTCCTTTCCTCCTGACAAGGTGGAAAAGTTTCTGTCAACCCTCGACTCTGATTCTGCAACTGGACCCGACGGCATCAGCCCACGGGTCCTAAAATCCTGCTCTGCCGCTCTATCTCACCCTCTCTCTGTTCTCTTCACCCTCTCTTTTGCTCAAGGTCAACTGCCATCTGCTTGGAAATCAGCCAACATCACCGCTTTGCACAAAAAAGGTGCAAAAACAGATCCTAGCAACTACAGACCAATCAGCCTTCTCCCAATTATCAGCAAAGTCATGGATTCCATCATTGCTTCGGATATGAAATCTTTCCTCTTCTCCAATGGCTTGATCTCTGATCATCAATTTGGTTTCAGACCAGGTCACTCTACTCTAGACATGCTGCTTCTGCTGTCTCAACAATGGATGGAGGTCCTCAATGCCAAACAGGAAATTAGAGCTGTCTCCCTCGACATATCACATGCCTTCGATACGGTCTGGCACCCCGCTCTGCTCACCAAACTCTCCTCCTTTGGTATCCATGGAAATCTCCACGCATGGCTGGCGGACTTCCTCTCTAGTCGTCGTCGTGTGGCCCTGAATGGGTTTCTCTCATCTCCTCTTCCTGTTCAGGCTGGAGTTCCCCAAGGCAGTGTTCTGGGCCCTGTGCTTTTTCTGGTCTTCATCAATGATCTCTCTGACTCTCTTGAAAATCCTCTCTATCTCTTTGCTGATGACTCCACTCTCTGCCGCTCCATTCCTCTTCCCTCAGATCGGCAGTCTGCAGCCTCCTCACTCTCTGAAGACTTGGACAAAATCACAGACTGGTCAAACAAGTGGAACATGTCTTTCAATCCTGACAAATCTCATACTCTTACTATGTCTCTCCGAAAAGATCGACTGGACAACCCTCCCATCTACTTTCTCAACAATCCTCTCCAAGAAGTTCTGTCGCTCAAGCTTTTGGGTCTCACTATCTGCCATGATCTTTCTTGGGAAAACCACATTTCCAAGCTGGCCTCCAAAGCCAGTCGCCGACTGGGCATCCTCCGTCGTGCGAAGTCCTTCCTCGGCACACCTGAGCTCCTCACCACATACAAGGCTTTCATCCGCAGCTCAATGGAATACTGTTCTCGCCTATGGGCCGGTGCTCCTGCCTCACACCTAGCTCGGCTTCACGCTGTTGAAACCAAAGCTTTCAGAATTATTGGAATCTCCCGCGATGAAGCTATCTCTGAGGGCCTTTCACTCACTCACCGCAGGCAGGTAGGTGGTCTTTCTGTCTTCTACCGACTCCTCTCCGACCTTGCACCCCCAGCTCTCTCTGTGCTCTGTCCCCCAAATATTCCTACAGGTCCCACAAGATCTGCCAGCAACCCTCTGATGGTTAAACTGCCGAAATCTCGGCTCTCTGCTCACCTTCACTCTTTCATTCCTCTTTTCTCCTGCCTCTGGAACAAACTCCCTCACTCCCTTCAATCCCTCTCCTCCCTCCAGGTCTTTAAAACAGCTGTTCACCACCATCTCTTATCTTCCCCCATCCAAAACCTTGATCTTTTCTACCCCCGCTAATTCACCCCAGATCCACCTTGTTTGAAATTCCAACTTCTTTCCTGGAAGTCCTGGCAGTGTCCATATGTTTTATACCTCTCCCACCCCCCCTTCCCATGCCCCGCCCCCAAAGCCCTCGCCCTCTCTCAGATCTCTCGATGTCTCCATGTCTCCATGTCTCTCGGTCCCTGCTCTCAAATGTTGTGTTTGTGTCCTTCCCCCTCTCTCCCCATCTTGTCTACCACTCCCGATGCGATGCGGTTTTATGTGTCGGTTTGTCTTTCTGTGTGATTAATGTTCGCTCTTTCACGAGCCTCGATCTTGTATACAAAAAAAAGAAGAAAAAAAGAAAAGAAAAAAAGATCAAGGATGTGCAATTGTGCATGGGTGAGTGCACGAGTTAATGATGGGGAACAGCATTGGAGAGACTGAAGTGCAGAGCATGAGAACTGACACAGGAAGTAATTCCATAATTGGGCGAACAAGGGGATGAATGAGTGCAGTTGGGAAACCAGTCCGGACGTCGAGAAGGTGGAAGCTGAGGGAGAGTGCGTATTACTTGAATACGTGCAAATTAGTGAGAGCAGAGGTAGAAGATTTATATATCCCGACAAGATTTAGGTAGTAGGTTGTAGACAGCAACCGCCCAAGGTGGTACTACCAACCTGACTTTGGAGCGTTAAAGTGGTGTCCGGAACCATCTTGCACTCTCCGTGTCAGGATTGCTGGACTTACTTTCTGTCTCAATTATATCAAACTATATCTACCGGGCTAGCTTAAACCTCGCTCTCGCAAAAAACATCATACACTTTTCATCATACACTTTTCTTCTAATTTAAGGCCTGGCCTCGATGAGGGCTATATAGTCCGTGCCTGGAGCCTTCAACATAAAAATGTTTAAAATAAATAAATAAAAGAAGAGAGCAGGAAGAACAAGGTCCGATGTAAGCTTGTACAAAATAAAAATCCCAACGACGAAACTTATCACCGGTGGGAGAATGACAGCCCTTTGGACAAATACAACCAATCCAAAGACGCCCATGCATGCACACAAACTCCCTCTCTCCCTCCAAATTGACTTCGAGCATCAAGTTTAACCAACCATTGACGACATGTGATGCATTGAATCGTCATGCAATCGATGTGTTCAAAGTCAATCCCGGAACTAAACGTCTAAATTTCATTAGATTCTGATTTTAAAAAATAAAATAAAAATCCAGGCCTCAAACTCTACATTTTACAGGCGTGAATAAAAACAAATCAAAAGCAAAACGACAAACGAACAGAGCACAGAATGAACGCTATGGCTCTCGTTTTGATGACGTCTCCCTAACGAAGCGATGTAACAAGTAATCTGCTAAAGTCAATGGGCCTCAATAAAATCTCATCTTGCGGCATTGCCAAGCTCGCAAGTCGAGGCTTGCGAGCAGGACAAGGTAAATACGCGTCGAGCAAAATGAAGTTATATTTATTCATGTAGACAAGCTGAAGATGTGTGATAAAATAAATCAAACAACGCAGTGTGAGTGGACGCATGGCAAATAATACGCATTAATGTGTACTTTTCCTTGCAAGCGTTCAATAACTGTATCTCCCTATTTATCACTGTTATTTGTTTTTAAACCACGCCAAACGTTTCAGAAATGGGCGATGAACCGGGGGTCAATTCCCAAAAATCGTTTCATATTTCACTTGTCTCCCGATGTTGATTGCACGTACAAAATTTCATTTAAAATGTGCCTGTAATTGCATTTTTGGTATTTGCCCTTTTGAACCCGCCCCAGGTTCGGGCCAAAAATGAGACTGCTCTTGCACCTTCGTGCCATCTTGTGATAAGAACACCGAGGTTTGGTGAATTTCTGCCCAACCGTTTAGGAGACAGCCGGACAGCGGACACGATTACAATAACCCCAGGTTTATTTATTTATTCATTAAGTGTGGGGATAACAACAACAACAACAACAAAAATCACAGCGATGCAGATAATTGCAAAAACTTGGAGCAAAACTACGTGAAGTTGTGGGCGTTTTTTTTTTTTTTTTACATAGTACTACAGTTAATGGAAGAGCTTGTAGATGTATATCATAGGCAGGGCCTAGATATGATTACAACTCAATGTACCTTCACTTGACAAGGACATGAATAGACAATGGGCAAACACATATTGATTATGAAAATACATTGGTGTACTTTTCCACAACAATAACATTCGTAGACAATGCACAATGGGATGAGATCAGTTGTACTTTTACATGACGAGCATATTAGTAGACAATGGACAAACAGATCCTGGGGTATGGGATATGGCATAATAAACTGGGAACCCCCCTGAGCCAGGGGTTCTGACGGGAACACCAACGAGGCAACCCGATTCGTATGAAACTCTGTTCCAAACAGAATATGACGGAGAGTCGTAAACTCATGAATGTTAAAAGGTGATGAAGAACAAAATAAGAATAAGAAGTCTGATGGCATTTGCGTGCATCCTTACAAGCTGTACGCATCACGGGTGTTACATCAGCATTGTTGATGTGGAACACACGGATGATAACTTGAGGAAACAATTCAAGATGGGACGTAAAATTCAAATAGAAATTAGAGTTTGTAGGGAGATGTTAAAAATCGAACTTTAATGAAGTGATTAAACTGATTTGATTTATTATTGGTATATAAATTTATTTGAATAGGGACATAAAATATTTAACTTGGTATGTGAAATACACAGATTGTGTGCTTTGTAATCAAATTGGATTAAAAAATAACAATAATCAGAATATTAAAATTCAATGTGCATACTGCACACAGTTTGCTCCGGTGGATTATTCTGCTGCATCTTACTATAATTCACCAAATGTCCGTCTGTCTGTCTGTCTGTCTGTCTGTCTGTCTGTCTGTCTGTGCGTCCGTTCCCAGGTACCGCAAAAACGGCTGAACCGATCACAACGACATTTTGGGTGGGTAATCCTGGGACCCCCTGGAGTAAAATAGGCTATATTGTTTTTCCAATTTCAGCTTAGGTCTCCAGCATTTTCAGGTTTGGACTCCCGCATAACGTTAATGTCCCGGGTACCGCAAAAACGGCTGAACCGATCGCAACGATTTCCTGGAACCTCTGCAGTAAAATCCTACGATAATTCACCATAAGAACATGACATGAAAATTAAAAACGGCTGAACAGTATTGCATGAACATTTCATTGGGTAATTGAGGAAAATCCTGATGAATTACGAACTTTTAGCGAATCCGGAAATGAACAGATGACGGGAATGAGCTGGTTTGATAATATCCAAATAAAACCATCATTTAAAACAGTATTTTGTTGAAGAATCAATTGAGTGAATACAATTACGATTTTGAATTCGTAATTGTATTCACCCAACCATACGGAACTTCACATCAAGATTTAAATATTTGTTTGTCACGAATGTTGTTAAAAGTTTATTTTTTATATTAATGTTTTTAAATTTGTGATTGGAGTTATGCTGTTTGGAATGAAAAAAAGGAGATATCGAGTTCAAGTGAATGACGAAATGCCGTGACAGTTTCTACTTTCTAAACGTGAAATTCGCGGATCACCATATGCAGATTCGCAATTGATTGGGTATGGAACAAACGTACCCGTTTGTTTGCGAATGGGTACGTTTTTAATGGAGGTCCTTCACGAACTTGCTATCCATGTCTGACGTGCGACTGAAGGTGCTACATTAATGTGGAATCTATTGGTTTCATGCTTTAGCATTCGCCGTTTCTGCATTGTCTGTTTGCTTCTGGCCTCCCACCCGTGCCTAGCACGGGTACTTCACTAGTTATCACAATTTCAGCAAAAGTATACCTTTTGCAACAACAACCAAACTACATACGAGGGAGGGCCAGTCAATAAGTAACTTTAAAGTGACGATATAAATTTGAGAATGTAATATTGTAATGTGTGTCGTTGTAGACCACATATGTTATATCTATGGGTAAGAGTCATGTTTTGCCTGTTTTAGATCTGGCAATATTGAGCGCATGACATCAGTAGAGCAGTTCCAAGATGACGGCTCCCTTAGAAGCATGCACCAGAGAGGAGCAACGTTGTCATCCGTTTCTTGGGAAGTGAGGGTGTGAATCCCAGTGAAACCCATCGCAGAATGAAGATGCAATATGGTGACGCATGTTTATCGCTGCAGTAGGTGTACGACTGGGACAGGAAGTTTAAAAGTGGAGTATCCAGTGTGGCAGACGCTGCTCGCTCGGGCCGGCCTCACACAGCCGACACACCAGAAATGCTTGCAGGAGTTGAGCGCGCGCCAAGGTAAAACCGTCGCATCATGCTGGATGAATTGGTCTCCTAATTGAACAGTAGCCATGGTTCAGCAACACCATATTATTCAGAACGTGCTGGGGTTTCCCAAAGTTTCTGCAAGGTGGGTGCCGAGACAACTCACACCTGACTGAAAGAACGGCGAGTGGAGGCATGTGAAGAACTTCTGCGATGTTACGAAACAGAAGGCAACGTTTTCTTACAGCGCGTAGTGACTGGGGATGAAAGCTGGGTCCACTACTTTCCACCAGAAACGAAGAGGGCAAGCAAAGAGTGGTGCCATTCAACTTCACCGAAGCCCAAAAAATTCCGCACATAGCAGTCCACTGGAAAAGTGATGCTGACGCTCTTCTGGGATAGCCGAGGCCCAATTGTAGAGCATTATATGCCCAGAGGGACCAGTCACCTGTGCATCATACTGCGACCTCCTTAAAAATCATCTGAAACGAGCAATCAGATCAAAACGTCATGGACTACTCACTGCCATTGTTTTGAAGCAGCATGACAATGCTCGGCCCCATACAGCACGCGCTACAGCTGCAACAATCGAGGACCTGCATTTTCAGTGTCTTCCACATCCACCCTACTCGCCAGACGTGTCGCCCCTTCGGATTACCACATCGTTGGGCCACTTAAAGAGGGGCTTGGTGGAACCACTTTCAGATCCGACGAAGAGGTCCAAGAGGCAGTGCACGAATGGCTACACGAGCAGCCAAAATATTTTTTTTCTAGAGGAATCCAGGCCTTTGTAAAGTGCTGGAAAAAAATGTATTGAACTCAATGGAGATTATGTTGAAAAATAACAGTCGTTACACGTGTACATGCAATAAACAAGCTGTGAAAAATATTTTAAGGTTACTTATTTAAGGTTACTTATTGACAGCCCCTCGTGTGTGTATTTTTGTATGTATGTATGTATGTATGTATGTATGTATGTATGTATATATGTATGTATATATATATATATATATATATATATATATATATATATATATATTGTTACAGACACGACTTTGATGTTATGGTGGGCCGAGCGGAATGGCCGCCGTGTCCGCACAAGTTACCCGATTATACTCGAACGTTGCCGAGTCGCGCTACGCTGAATCAATGATGGAAAAGGACACAACGGCTGGGATTAAAATGACACGACACCAAGGGTTCAGTTCTCAAGACCTCCGGAGGAGGTTATATTAGGGCGGAAGGTCAGATTACAACTACAAGAGGGACAGCATAGAAAGACAGGCACTTAGACACACTTATCTTATTCCCTGACAGACGACAGATAAACAGGACAAAAACTGACTCACACGGGGATTGATGGCAAGGAAAGCGGGCAGTCGATGGCTCAAGGTGCACTCTTGGCTCAGGGACAAATCGACCCGGTCCGGTCCAATAGATGCGGGGAGGTCGCTCAGCGCTCGGAGGTGGTGACTGGCTCTTCTCAAGCTGGGGGCGCATCTCTCGTCACGTCCGGTAAGTGGCCGCGTATATCCGGCGGGGAGTGACACGCCCTCGGCTCGTTAGCTCCGCCCCAGATGGAATCGGCCCGTTGCTTCTCATTGGGTGCGTGCGGGGGGGTTACCGGCTCCGCCCTTGACGAGGGGCTGACAGGGAGCCCCTTCGTGGTAACCCCGTCGGAGCGCACATGGGTAATGGCGGCTAACCGAGCCGGAGTGAGGACGCACACTCCCCGCGCGCGCCGTTGTTGTAGCTGTTGTTGTTGTTGTTGTAGTTGTTGTTTGGGGAAGAAGATGGGAGGAGGTATGGGAAGGTCCTAAACTCACTACTGGTGCCATATAATCACATTCTGGTGCAACGAAGAGTCAGAATTAATGGAAACGAGTCCTTAACTGACATAGACTAAGAATAACTAGCAAGATGTCCGAAAGTTGTCTACGTGAGATGCGGTGGACCTGGGCACGACATTTAATGGGGGAAAAAGGGGAAGGTCGGTTCTACAGAGTGTTATTTACAGGCAATGGGACTAGGGAATGGGGGGTTGGGGATAGTTGGGGAGTATTGGGGAAATAGGGGAGTATTTACAAGCGGATATTGAGGCCAAGTCCCATATCCGCAACAATATATATATATATATTGTTACGGATCCGAGGGACGGCACTCCCGTTAGCAAGGGGGGGGGTTAATCCCCTTGTCCTGTTAAGCTGGCCGTCCGACCGGTCCTGGGGGTATCTCGCCACTCCCGGTCAGCGCTGAATAGGGCAGTAGGCCAATTCGTCCTATGACCTAAGTACCAGCGCCTTCCGGTAAGCGAGGAAATACTCCCGCTCGGGCCGCAGCGTAATGGATGGATTGCGCCGAGCGAAGCGAACTGCGACGCGGCCCGTTAACCAAAGACTAAACCCGATTAAAAATGGTTCGGCCAAAATCGCGCCACAGGTACTCAATTGGGAAAAGACAAAGACGATCGGACGAGAATGAAACCAAAAGAATAAGGAGGAACAGGGGTTTATTAATTATTTACCACAAACCAAAGGAAGAGCAGGAACGAAAGTAATATGAAGAAGAAGACACAGCACAAATCCTTAAACAGTCTTACTTATACCCAGGACAATACAGACAGCACAAACTCACGTACACGAATGGGGATTGCAGGCAGGAATGGCTGGACGGATGAGAGGGGCAGACGGTCCACCGAGCGGGCGGGCAGGGAGGTCCGGGGATCGCGGCACAATGACGAGGTCCCGCTTGAGCGTCCACGCTCCGGTTCAGTGGCGAAAAAACCCGGCAGGCAGCGCGGTTGGTATCGCCCACGAGCGTGCCGACTCTCACACGCCGCAGGATGTTCGCGCCAAGAATGAATGTCCGATGTTCGCTCCTCTCTCCCTCCTCTCTCTTACTCCAACTCAACTTCTCGGTTCGTGCTCCCTCACTCCTCTCTGTAAGCAGTCCCTCGCTCCTCCTTTTATTGCCCTCCCCTAAATCAAGCCGCGGGCTACGAGGGCACGCCTACCGGTTCGCTCACCGCGGTGCTGATTGGTGGTTAAAGGCTTTGACTCCACCTTTGATGACGATGAGGTGCCACGCCCGTGATCTGGCGGCTCCTCCCCCCTCTTCTCCGAGATGGAGCACATGGGCAATGGCGTCTGGGGCGAGCGCTGAGGCGACTGCGGTGGGCAGAGGCACGTACCACAATTTGGAGAGGGAGAGCAAATGGACCGAATGGGGCCTATCTTATTTGATTGATGCAACGTAGAGTCAACTATTGGAAACACAGCCTTACCTGGAACACATAACGGAATAACTATGAAAAGGGCTTATGATTCGCTACGTGTTGCAATGTGGACTAACTAGGGGACGACCTTTGACCTTTACAATGGATGGAGGTATTTACAAAAAGAATTATTTACAAAGGGCATATTTACACAATTTACACAGTGCAGGGTTCTCAAAACCCCAACAATATATATATATATATATATATATATATATATATATATATATATATACAGTGATCCCTCGTTTATCGTGGGGGTTACGTTCCAGAACCCTCCGCGATAGACGAAAATCCGCGAAGTAGCGACCATATTTTTATTTTATTATTTATATATATTTTAAAGCTTTATGACCCTCCCCACACTCTTATTAACCTTTCCCACACTCTTATTAACCTTTCCCATACTCTTATAAACACTTCCTATACTCTTAAACACTTTTTACACTCTTAAACATCCGTAATTTTAACAACATATAAAATTATAATGGGTACTCACCATTGAAGATACTGTAGCGACCCATGGGTCCCCCAAGCAAGACCAGCATCAGAATCTCCTTGCTCCAGCCGGTGACGTCACCGGCGGGGATCCGCGACACCAGAGTGGCTGGTCACGTGACCACCAAAGCGTGCCGCGCGTGCGGGTATAATCAGCTACACCTGTTGATCACGTGACCACCGAAGCACGCCACGCTTGAGAGGCGTGGCTTTCGGTTTCGGTTTCTGGTTGTGCTTTATAATGCAACCCGATAAACGGGCTTTTCAGTGTTCCCGAGTTGGTTTTGAGAATAAATATCTTCTCGGACGAGTTTGTGTCTTGCCCGTCATTTCGTCCGTATCAAGCAAGAGCCCCGGCTCTTCAATACTACAACTTGCGTGATGAAGATGATGATGAATTAGCTGTGCAGTACTGATGACGATGAAGGTGATGACGATGATGAATGTACTGCACAGCCAGAAAGAGCATTACAGTTACCCATTACGTGGGTAACTAGCGCAAGTGGAAGCTGCCGCATCTATGTTTTCCATACGCACGACTCTTTGTCTCTTTGTCTACTCTTCTACTGTACACTATGTACAGTATTTTATTTCTTGTAATATGTTTTAATTACTGTATTTTTCTTATTTTTTTACGTTTTTTAATTTTTTAGGCTAGAAAATGCTTATTTTACCACAAAAATATTTAAAATAATAGTATATAAAAATACATTTATACCACAAAATCCCGCGATACAGCGAAAAATCCGCGATATAATTTTACATATACTAGCGAGAAAAACCCACGATGTACCGAAGCCGCGAAAAGTGAACCGCGATATAGCGAGGGACGACTGTGTATATATATATATATATATATATATATATATATATATATATATACAGTGATCCCTCGTTTATCGCGGGGGTTACGTTGCAGAACCCCCCGCGAGACGAAAATCCGCGAAGTAGCGACCATATTTTTATTTTATTATTTATATATATTTTAAAGCTTTATGACCCTCCCCACACTCTTATTAACCTTTCCCACACTCTTATTAACCTTTCCCATACTCTTATAAACACTTCCTATACTCTTAAACACTTTTTACACTCTTAAACATACGTAATTTTAACAACATATAAAATTCTAATGGGTACTCACGATTGAAGATACTGTAGCGACCCATGGGTTCCCCAAGCAAGACCAGCATCAGAATCTCCTTGCTCCAGCCGGTGACGTCACCGGCGGGGATCCCCGGTGCCAGAGTGGCTGGTCACGTGACCGCCAAAGCGTGCCGCGCGTGCGGGTATAATCAGCTACACCTGTTGATCACGTGACCGCCGAAGCACGCCACGCTTTAGAGGCGTGGCTTTCGGTTTCTGGTTGTGCTTTATAATGCAGCCCGATAAACGGGCTTTTCAGTGTTCCAGAGTTGGTTTTGAGAATAAATATCTTCTCGGACGAGTTTGTGTCTTGCCCGTCATTTCGTCCGTATCAAGCAAGAGCCCCGGCTCTTCAATACTACAACTTGCGTGATGAAGATGATGATGAATTAGCTGTGCAGTATTGATGACGATGAAGGTGATGACGATGATGAATGTACTGCACAGCCAGAAAGAGCATTACAGTTACCCATTACGTGGGTAACTAGCGCAAGTGGAAGCTGCCGCATCTGCGTTTTCCATACGCACGACTCTTTGTCTCTTTGTCTACTCTTCTACTGTACACTATGTACAGTATTTTATTTCTTGTAATATGTTTTAATTACTGTATTTTTCTTATTTTTTTACGTTTTTTAATTTTTTAGGCTAGTAAATGCTTATTTTACCACAAAAATATTTAAAATAATAGTATATAAAAATACATTTATACCGCAAAATCCCGCGATATAGCGAAAAATCCGCGATATAATTTTACATATACTAGCGAGAAAAACCCGCGATGTACCGAAGCCGCGAAAAGTGAACCGCGATATAGCGAGGGATGACTGTATATCTATATATATCTATATATATCTATATATATCTATATATATCTATATATATCTATATATATATATATATATATATATATATATATATATATATATATATGTATATGTATATATATATATATATATATATATATATATATATATATATATATATATATATATATATATATATATATATATATATATATATATATATATATATATATATATATATATATATATATATATATATATATATATATATATATATATATATATATATATATATATATATATATATATATATATATATATATATAGTTCCGGAACCCGATGTCGGCCTATGGTTCCCCTTCGAGGGGAGATTAGTCCCCTCGTTTGTTACTGACCGACGGGGTCCCTGAAGCTGCACCGCGACCTCCGGAAAGGCCGGTGAGCAGCTTCGTTCGTGACCGCGGATAAGATGGTAATTTGCCGAGCGGATGGCAGCCGCGGCCCGAACCGTTAACAAAAACTAACCCGATTCTGAACGTTGGCCAAATCGTGCCACAGGTATTCAATTTGGAAAAGACAAAGACGACGGATGTGAAGAAGAAGACAAGAGGTAGGAAATACGAATATGATTTATTATTACTATTTACAACCAAAAGAAACCAAGGAGAAGGAAGCATAATAAAATAAAGGCAGAAAGAGGGACGGACCAGAAGGACACAGTGAAACTCTAGCTTACCTATAAACAGTCTTACTTAACCCAGGACAAGACACACAAAACAGACTACGAGCAAACTCACACGAATGGGGAATTGCAGGCAGGAATGGAAGGACTGGAAGGAGAGGAACGCTCCGCTCGAACCGGAGCACGGTCGGCCTGGGAGTCAGCAGCCGCCGCCCTTCCTCGATCGGCACGTCCAGCAGCCGCCGTCAACGCCCTAGCTGCGGTCGTGCGGGCTGCCGCGATACGAGCACCCTGGCGGATTTCAAGGCTGCGGTGGTTCAAAGCTGCTTCTCGGGCTCACCTCAGGACGCGTCTCCCGTCTCTCTCTGATGCTCGTCTCTCTCTGAAGCTCGTCTGGACTCATCTGCCGTCTCTGGCGCAACTCTCGGTGGGGGCTGATGCAACGGGTTTTATAACCCCGCCCTCTTGAGCCATACCCACTCATTCTTGGTTGGTCGTAGGGGCTTCTTGGCTCCACCTCTTGATGACGATGGGCGGGCCACGCCTTTCTTCTCCGGGTTGGAGCACATGGGCAATGGCGGCGAATGCAGATGGCAATCGAGGCTTTGGGAATGGGGCTTTGGGAATGAAAGGGGATCTACCTTATTTCACTTGGTGCAATGGAGAATGTCAACTGGTGGGAACAGAGCCTTAACCTACACAGAATAAGGAAATAACTACCAACAAGGAGGAAATCTATGATTGGTTAACGTGATGGTATATGATCTAACTAAGGGATGCCCTTTGACCTTTATACACAGAATGGAGGCAGGAGGGTGGTCTTTACAATTCATTACACAATAAAAAAAAACTCAATTCTCATATCCACAACAATATATATATATATATATATATATATATATATATATATATATATATATATATTGTTGCGGATATGGGATTTGCATCCATCCATATCCGCTTGTAAATATTCCCCTATTTCCTCAATACTTCCCAACTCTCCCCAATCCCCCATTCCCATTTTCTGTAAACAACACTCTGTAGACCCGACCTCCCCCTATTTCCCCCATTAAATGTCGCACCCAGGTTCACCGCATCTCATGTAAGACAACTATAGGACATCTTGCGACTTATTCTTAGTCTATGTCAGTTAAGGATTCGTTTCCATTAATTCTGACCCTTCGTTGCACCAGAATGTGATTGTATGGCACCGTTAGGAAGTTTAGGACCTCCCAATACCTCCCCGCAGCTCTTCCTCACAGTTCAGCAACAACAACAACAACAACAACGAGCCGCCATCGAACATCTGCTCGACGGGGTTACCAAACAGGGGCTCCCTGTCAGCTCCTCGTCAAGGGCGGAGCCCGGTAACCCCCGCACCCAATGGAAGCGGCGGACCGGCCCCAGTGGGGCGGAACCAACCAGCCGAGGGTGTGTCACTCCCCGCTGAGCATGCGCAGTGAGAGGGAGGTGACGTCAGATGCGCGCTGAGCTTGGAGCAAGCAAGACCACCTCCGAGCGCTGTGAGGCCTCCCTGCATCTTTTGGACCGTGCTTTATCCTGTCCCCGGGCCAAGGTGCACCTTGTGCTATCGACCTACCTGTCCCTTCCTGCCATCAATCCCTGTGTAAGTCTACCTTGTCCGTTTGTCCGTGGTCTGTCTGGGTTAAGATAAGACGGTATTTAAGTGCCCATCTCTTCTGTGTCTTTACCTCACTCTGCCTTGTAATCTACCCCCTTTTCTCCACCACTGTAATTATACCCTCCTCCGGAGGTCTTGAGAACTGTACCCCTTGCGTCGTTTCCTCTTTCCCAGTCGTCGTGTCCTTTCCATCATTGATTTAGCATAGCGCGATTTGGCCAACGTCTGGGTGAATCGGGTGAGTGTAAGGGAAGAAAAGGGGAGCAACTGTTCGGCCGCGGTAATCCCACCGCTCGGTAAATAACATCCTAATCCGCGGTCCGTAACAACTGGTGTCGAGGAGTGAGATACGAGGCCCGAACCAAATTTTTAAAACAGCTAAAAAAAAAAAAATTGGTCAAAATTATAAAGTACCGAAATTTGCTTTTGTTTTACAAAAACCCGAATTTTGAAAGTCGCGCTATGGCAGATCAAGACGGCTGTGTTCCGGTAGAGGAGAGTGAGGCAGGGTCGATCCAGGACCAAATTGAGGGACATGAGGAGAGCGAAGCAGTGAGGGCGGCAGGTTCGCAAAATGGCGGCGCTAGGCATGGGGAAGAGGAGCGCGAACAACAGGCCGCGCAGGGGATAGCGGTAGCTGTACGCGTGCCGCCGATGGACATGCAAGTCCTCATGGCGCAAATAGGGGCCCTGTTGGCCCAGAATAGCGAGAAATTGAGGAAGGACATGGGGGCCAATAGCCAACGGTTAGAACAAAAGATCGGGGGTTTAAGGAATGACATGGGGTCCAATAGCGAGAAATTAAGGAATGACATGGGGTCCAATAGCGAGAAATTGAGGGAGGACATGGGGACCCAGATCGGAGGATTAGGGAGTAGAATAGAGGGATTAGGAAACAAATTTGAGGGACTAGACAACAAATTTGAGGGATTAGACAATAGATTAGGGGAAATACAGGAGGGGTTAACGGGGGTAGAAAACAGAATGGCCGCTCAAGAGAATCAAATGGAAGGGATGAAAAAGGGGTTAGAGGGGTTAGAAAACAGTATGGAAGGCAAATTGAGGGACATGAGGGACCAAGCGGAAAGGGAAGTTAAACAAATGGGGCAGCAGATAGAGGGGGTCAGAATGGGGTAGAAACTAAATTGGATGCTCACAGGGAGGAAATGGAGCAGATGAGGGTGGCATCTGGGCAGGAGATGCAAGTGATGGGAGGGGGGCTCAGAAGAGGTGTGAGTGAGGAGGTCGGAGGAGTGCGCGAGGAGGTGAGGCACTGTGAGGAGCGCATGGAGTAGGAGGTGAGAAAGGGGACTGTAAAATTGCAAGGTGGTATAGAGGAGTTGACGCTGGGAGTGGAACAGCTGACGGAGGGACAAAAATAACTAACGGAGCAGGTTCAAAGGAACACTGCGGTACTAGGAGGGTTAAAAGCGACACAAAACGACATAAAAAATGACTTGATAGCGACACAGAGGCAATGTCAGATGGTACGTGAGGGACTGACAACGAGGTTGGACGAGGTGACAGAGGTAATGGAGACGAAGGACCGGCAGGTGAGGACGCACATAGAAACGGTCAAGGTAGCCTTAGAGGACGAGCTTGAGGAGACGTACCGGGAAATAAAAGAGGTGAAGCAGAAATTAGAAGAAGTGGAAGAAGGGGTGAGCGAAATTAAGAAGCGACGGAGAGGGGATAAGAAAGAGATAAAAGAGGAAGTAAAATAATTGGTCCAAAGTCTGTGTTCGGATCGTGATGATGTGCTCATTAACCGGATGAGGGATTCGCAGGTGATGGAGGAGAAGCGAAGAGAAAGAGGACCCAGTGTAAGTGGTGACCAATATGGTCGTGCGTATGATGCGCCAGGTGATTTAATAAGCTTGGGGGTCGAGATGGACCCGGGTGTTCGTGAGAGGCCGTTGGTGAAGTGTGCAACAGGTCTGGTGTGCGAAAAAGGAAGTGTGCGAGAAAGTCCGACTCTGGGGTGTGAGGAAAAAGTGCGCGCCAAGGAGTGAGGGTGCTGTCGAGAGTGAGTCGGTCGTAGCGCGTGTGCGAGGGAGCACATGGAAGCGCGTAGTGAGGAGTGTTACAGAGGATGTAACGGAAGAGTGTACACCTGTGGTGAGTGTTACGGAGGAAGTAACGAAAGAGTGTGCGCAAGAGGATGCGCGAGAAAGGTGTGTAACGGACAGGTGCATGAGGAAAGAGTGCGCTGTTGAGAGTAAGAGTGAGTGCGCTGTCAAGAGTGGTGGTGAAAGTAGTGAGTGACACGGAGCGTGAGTTGGTTATGACAGGTGAGAGAGGATGTACACCTGGAATGGAAGGATGCACACCTGGAAGGGTAGAGCGTGTGTGGGAATGCACACTGGAATTGGTCGTGAGGCACGTGGTTGGGTGTGCGAGTGAGAGCACACCTGTGATTGTCACAGAGGAGGTGACCGAGGAGGGGGCGCGAAGAGGTGTGTTGGTGAGGTGTGCGAACGGCGAATGTGTGCCAAAGTGTTCGGTGGTCAGGTGTGTGACCAAGTCTGTGAGCGGAATGAGTGTACCTGGGTGTGTAAGAGAAGGTGCAATGACCAAGAGCAGGGAGACAGCTGGATGTATGAGCAAGGAACGGGCTGCGGGGTGTACGGGCGGCGTTGGAGCATCGAGCTCAGTGAGGGTGAAAGGGGTAGCGTATGCGTGTAAGCATGCAGGTGAGGCATCGACGGTAACCGGGTTAGCGGTTAGAGCGACTTATAGCCGAATCGGGCCCTCGGTGCGTGCCGGGTTTCGCGTGCCGCGAGAACCAGTGGGGATCCGAACCGCGGCGGGTCCGAAAGGACCGCCGTACGCGATCCACGCTGGGCCTCGCTTTGAACGGCCGCGTCCGTGCTCCACTAGGCGGAGCGGGCAGCCCGATAGGAAGGGTCGTCATGGCGACCCCTTTTTGTTGAGGCGTTCCAGCAGGTCGAGATCGGGCCATGGGATGGCTCCGTGCCAAGGTGGTGCGTGGGATCTTGGCCCGGGTAAGCGTCCTTCCCTGCACCGAGTGTCGGACGCATCCAGCCGCCGGCACCAAAGAACCCACATTCATTGCTCGGCTGTACGAAGCCGAGCTTTAGAAGTGAATTGGCGCACCGAGAGGATTAGTAAGTAGACTGTAATGACGAGGATAGTGTTTTGGCCCCGAAATTAGAAAAACAAAATTTGATGATTGGCAAAGGATTGGCAGTAATGATTGGCAGATGATGGGTAGTGATTGGCAAATTTTTGATTTGTTGAAATTTGATGTGCAAAATTGGTAGTTGGAGATGCCCCATGTGATGGGATGGCCAATCCACCATCCCTCACAGATGGGGGCAAATGCGCACTAGTTATGGGGTGTATGGCAGTGAAAACTAGCCCGGGTGGGTTAGGATATTGTGTGTAGGGACCTAGAAGATGACATTAGGTAACGTTAAGGTTAGTTAGTGACTGATACCTGTAGTGGGGACGCAGGTAGCTTAGTGTGGATGATAATGACGTGGGAGCGCAATAGTTTAAAGGGAAGACGGAGGAGCACGAGTTTTAGAAGGGAGTCGACAGAGCAGATGATGCAGTATGAATGGAAGTGCTGGTGAGCAGCTTCAAATGAGGCATCGGTGAGGCAATGCTCCGAGGTGTGTGTGAGGGTACAAGTGATGAATGAGAGAGCATTGCGGATGAGTGTCATGGTGAGTAGTGAGTGTTGTGGATCAGCGCGAATGCGCTTGGGGGAGAGAAGGGTGCAGGCAGCACCAAGTATGAGAGCACAGGTGTGCAAGTACAGGTGCGTGGAATATATGGAGCAGAGAATGAGTGGTGTGGAGAGAGTTGGAGTAAGTGGTACGGAGTGGTGTGCGTGGTGCGAAGGTGTGGATGGGGGAAGAGTGGACCCCCATCACGGATACCCGGGGCGGGTAGTGTAAGTGTTAGGTAGAGGGTATAGGTAAATTGTGGTTGGATATTGGCATCTGTGGTGCGGGTGGAAGAATGATGATTGGATGGGTGCATTAGTGTTGTGGAAATGGCTGGGCGTGTAGCCTGTTAGTGTGTGTAGTTGGTTTGGGCACTCCACCACTGTGAGGATGTCGGCCAGGTGAGGCCGCAGGTGGGCTCTGGGAGCCGGTAGTGGTGGATGGGGCCCGAGGATCCGGAGGACGGACCCGGGTAGCCCAGTGCCAGAGGGCACCAGAGGGGTGACAGAGCCAGGAGGGGCCTTCCCCAGTTAGATAGGTTAGGGTGAGGAGCAGGTAAGCTCGGGTGGCAACTGCAGTGGTGGAGGTGTGCAGGTGGGTAGACCTGCTGGGAGAGCTAAACGTCGCAGCCCAGAAATTGTGCAAGGGCACCGGGAGATGAATCGGGGGAGTGAGACCCCAAATTGAGAAGCACCACAGTTTGGTCAATGGGAATTGGTTTTTAGAACCCATAGTGTAAGTTGGCCAATGGATTGGCAGGGAAAGACCCTGGGTAGTGTAAAGTGTGTTAATGTCATTTAGGAAACTAGGGCATTGCCCGTACTATATCTATATCTAAAATTATATCCCCCCCCTCTATTTACATGAAATGGTTTGGTCCAAAGCGAACGGCTTCCGGAGTTTGGTAAAGAAATCGCCATCGCGTGCACAAACGCGCAGGAAAGCGAATGAATCGCAAATTCGGTTTTATTAGTTTTAAAACATAGTTTAACGCCAACATAGTTTGCAAACGTGAAATAAATGAATACGCTCTCAAATGTGCCATCCGAGGCAGAGTGTGTCCGCCACGTTCGGCACACGCGATCGTTCGCTGCTCTCTGATTGGTTGAATCGTTTTTTGGACATAGCTCGGTAAGTAATTGTCCGATTAATATGAAACCTTGAAAAGGCACATCCTCGGGTCCCCAGCAATATACCTGGCAAGTTAAAAGTATATCGGACCCGTGGTTGTCGAGAAACAGCGGTCACAGACAAACAGACGTACAAACGTACAGAGATTACTGGAATTATAGATAGATAGTTAGGATTGATGAACCTGTCGCACCATACGCAGCCACTTACCTGAGGTGATGATGATGACTCCACACCTGTGTTTCCTTTGTTTTGTGTTGCAGGAAAGGAGAATTGCTGTTTGGATTTGTGAGACGCATCACGACGTGGATGAGACATTGGGGTGATTCCATCTCTCCCTCCTTAGGAGAGACTGATGATGAATTGGTGATGGCAAATTTTGATGAGAGTTGGAAATGGCAAATTTGATTGGTTAGGAGGGAGAGAAGACGAATTTGGTTTATGGGAGGAACGGGGAAGACAATAGGGACGTTTGTTTGATGTGTAAAGTAGATGTTTATGGGTAGTGTTGTGTTTTGTGGATACAGTAAGGGGTAAGGGAGGGGCAATGTAGGTTACCTGGTTGGGGGGGGGGGGCGTACGGTAGGAACGTACCTGTCTCACCTGGTTCCCATGTGCCCCCAGTGTGCATTACCTTGTATTGCATGCACTTTTGCGCCCTTACCACCTTACTCACTTGTCTTCTTTTGTCTCCCACCTCCGAGGATCTGGCTTTGGGGCAGAGAGAGAGGAGAGAGAGGTGCTGGCTCCGCAGTTGTGGGCCTGTACTTCCGCTGCTTGCTGCCTGGATCGATACACCATATGGACCGCAGTTCTTTTGCGGTCAAGCACCACCCGTGGATGGACCTTTGGGTCAACGTGGCACCTATGCCATACAGGTGAACCACTTTTAGTTGGCCCCCCTGACGGCCACAATGAAGAAATGGCCGCGGTTGGCGCCTTTCTTTATTTCTAAAGAAGCCAGAAGGCCAACTGCACTCCATGAAGGCAAGACCAGCGGCAGAACATCGGCCGGCTGCGACACCACCGGTGACCATGGACACTTAATTGTGCATTGTTATTGAACACTTTATTGGTGCACCGGATGGTGCTGACTGTGCATAATGGGGTGGTGCTTTTGGTGCTTGGAAGGGGTGCTCTGCACATTATTAAAGGCCGTAGGGCCACAGGGCACTCGTGGGTTGGTGTATCGATGCTGGCATGCGTGCTCTCCCTCTGCATAACATCTGCATGTGTTCCTCAAAGAACAGGTCCTGGATCGTAGTGTAAATATCAGTGTAGTCTTGTATAAATGATGCTCCCTACCAGCTGTATGTTTAGTTTGAGGATGCTTTCCGCGATTCGGTTATCCTGTGGGTGTGTTTCTGTTAGGAGAAGGGTGCAACGTCGCAGGGGGACATATTTACTCATTTGTGAATATCTGTAAAACTGTCGCACTCAGGTTTGAGTTAATAGTAGAGGGAACTACATCTGAGTGCCACACTAAAGTAGGTAAAAATTTATCGGGTCGGGACGCCCCGAGGTCGAGAAGGGTGCAGTGTTGCGGATATGGGATTTGCATCCATCCATATCCGCTTGTAAATATTCCCCTATTTCCTCAATACTTCCCAACTCTCCCCAATCCCCCATTCCCTCATTCCCTAGTCCCATTTTCTGTAAACAACACTCTGTAGACCCGACCTCCCCCTATTTCCCCCATTAAATGTCGCACCCAGGTTCACCGCATCTCATGTAAGACAACTATAGGACATCTTGCTAGTTATTCTTAGTCTATGTCAGTTAAGGATTCGTTTCCATTAATTCTGACCCTTCGTTGCACCAGAATGTGATTGTATGGCACCGTTAGGAAGTTTAGGACCTCCCAATACCTCCCCACAGCTCTTCCTCACAGTTCAGCAACAACAACAACAACAACAACAATGAGCCGCCATCGAACATGTGCTCGACGGGGTTACCAAACAGGGGCTCCCTGTCAGCTCCTCGTCAAGGGCGGAGCCCGGTAACCCCCGCACCCAATGGAAGCGGCGGACCGGCCGCAGTGGGGCGGAACCAACCAGCCGAGGGCATGTCACTCCCCGCTGAGCATGCGCAGTGAGAGGGAGGTGACGTCAGATGCGCGCTGAGCTTGGAGCAAGCAAGACCACCTCCGAGCGCTGTGAGGCCTCCCTGCATCTTTTGGACCGTGCTTTATCCTGTCCCCGAGCCAAGGTGCACCTTGTGCTATCGACCTATCTGTCCCTTCCTGCCATCAATCCCTGTGTAAGTCTACCTTGTCCGTTTGTCCGTGGTCTGTCTGGGTTAAGATAAGACGGTATTTAAGTGCCCATCTCTTCTGTGTCTTTACCTCACTCTGCCTTGTAATCTACCCCCTTTTCTCCACCACTGTAATTATACCCTCCTCCGGAGGTCTTGAGAACTGTACCCCTTGCGTCGTTTCCTCTTTCCCAGTCGTCGTGTCCTTTCCATCATTGATTTAGCATAGCGCGATTTGGCCAACGTCTGGGTGAATCGGGTGAGTGTAAGGGAAGAAAAGGGGAGCAACTGTTCGGCCGCGGTAATACCACCGCTCGGTAAATAACATCCTAATCCGCGGTCCGTAACAATATATGTATATATATATATATATATATATATATATATATATATATATATATATATATATATATATATATATACACACACATATACAGTGCATTCAGAAAGTATTCAGACCCCTTCACTTTTTTCACATTTTGTTATGTTGCAGCCTTATGCTGAAATCGTTCAAATTCATTTTTTCCCTCATCAATCTGCACTCAATACCCCATAATGACAGAGAAAACAGGATTTTAGAAAGTTTTGCAAATTTATTAAAAAGAAAAAACTGAAATATCACATTTACATAAGTATTCATACCCTTTGCTATGACACTTGAAATTTAGTTCAGGTGCCTCCCATTTCTCTTGATCATCTTTGAGATGTTTCTACACCTTGATTGGAGTCCACCTGGGGTAAATTCAATTGATTGGACATGATTTGGAAAGGCACACACCTGTCTATATAAGGTCTCACAGCTGACAATGCATATCAGAGCAAAACCAAGCCATGAGGTCGAAGGAACTGCCTGCAGAGCTCAGAGACAGGATTGTGTCGAGGCACAGATATGGGGAAGCCTACAAAAAAAATTCTGCTGCATTGAAGGTTCCCAAGAGCACAGTGGCCTCCATAATTCTTAAATGGAAGAAGTTTGGAACAACCAGGACTCTTCCTAGAGCTGGCCGCCCGGCCAAACTGAGCAATCGGGGGAGAAGGGCCTTGGTAAGAGAGGTGACCAAGAACCCGATGGTCACTGGCTGAGCTCCAGAGATCCTGTGTGAAGATGGGAGAAACTTCCAGAAGGACAAGCATCACTGCAACACTCCACCGTTCTGGGCTTTATGACAGAGTGGCCAGATGGAAGCCTCTCCTCGGTGAAAGACACATGAAAGCCGGCTTGGAGTTTGCAAAAAAGCACCTAAAGGACTATCAGACTGTGAGAAAGAAGATTCTGTGGTCTGATGAAACCAAACTTGAACTTTTTGGCTTCCTGTGTGGGGATTGAAATTCCTTTGTGGGGCGAGTGTGGCAAAATTCTGACTCGACCCGGGACTCATACCCACAAACTTCATCACTTACGCGGTGACAGCCCACCGAGCTATTTTATATATACATACTAGCTTGGCTCGGCTCGCTGCGCTCGCCTCACCATGTGTCGTCACAGAGGAACGGGCTTGTTTTAGCTGAGGATAATGACTGTACCTGAGTTGCTGTGTTGTCATGATTTACATCAATCATTTTCCAAACAATAATTTTGCACAAATTTATTTGCAGTGTTTGTCATATTAAATTTTTATAAGCAATTTAGGTTGAAAAAAATATACAAAAATTAAATATACGTCCACACGTGATGAGTAGGTGCAGACTGGAAGTTTGGGGCGATTACAACTCGCCACCACGTAATTAAAAACACCTCACCACCACGTGATTAAAAACATCTCACCACCAAGTAATTCAAAACACCTCACCACCAAGTAATTCAAAACACCTCACCACCAAGTAATTCAAAACACCTCACCACCAAGTTGTTCAAAACACCTCACCACAAAGTAATTCAAAACACCACACCACCAAGTAATTCAAAACACCTCACCACCACATAATTCAAAACACCTCACCACCAAGTAATTCAAAGACCTCACCATCACGTAATTCAAAACACCTCACCACCACGTAATTCAAAACCACCACCACGTTATTAAAAACACCACAACCATGGAAAAAAAGTTTCAGGGAGTAATCCAGTGACAACACAGACACTGCCCAGATATGTAGATATATATGTAGCTAAATATGTAGATATATGTACTATGTAGATAAATGACTGTACTCGAGTTGCTGTTTTTCATGGTTTACACCAATCATAATTCAAACAATTATTTTGCACAAATGTTTTTGTAATATACGTGATATTACATTTCATAAACAATTGAAGTTGAATTATTATTATTATTATTTTTTCAAAAAAATTTCCCCAAAAAATACAAAAATTGATTTCAAATTTTTTCAAAAACCATACGCTTAGGACATACACACGGGAGAGGTAGGTGCATACCAGAAGTTTGGTAGGATTTTGCAAAAGTTAGAATTGCTGTGTTGTCATGATTTACACCAATCATAATACAGACAATTATTTTGCACAAATGTATTTGTTGTGTTTGTGATATTACATTTTATAGGCAATTTAGGTTGAAGATTTAGGTTGAATGTTTTTTTTTTCTTTCAAGAAAGAACCCCTCAGCACATACATAGGGGAGGGGTAGGTGCAGACTGGAAGTTTGGGACGATTACACCTCACCACCACGTAATTCAAAACACCTCACCACCAAGTAATTCAAAACACCGCACCACCACGTAATTCAAAACACCTCACCACCACGTAATTCAAAATACCTCACCACCAAGTAATTCAAAACACCGCACCACCAAGTAATTCAAAACTCCTCACCACCACATAATTCAAAACACCTCACCACCAAGTAATTTAAAACACCTCACCACCAACTAATTTAAAACACCTCACCACCAAGTACTGTAATTTAAAACACCTCACCCTCACATAATTTAAACACCTCACCACCAAGTAATTCAAAACACCTCACCCCCATGTAATTTAAAATACCTCACCCTCACGTAATTTAAAACACCTCACCACCAAGTAATTTAAAACACCTCACCACCATGTAATTCAAAACACCTCACCCCCATGTAATTTAAAATACCTCACCCTCACGTAATTTAAACACCTCACCACCAAGTAATTCAAAACACCTCACCACCAAGTAATTCAAAACACCTCACCACCAAGTAATTTAAAACACCTCACCACCAAGTAATTTAAAACACCTCACCACCAAGTAATTTAAAACACCTCACCACCACATAATTCAAAATGCCTCACCACCACATAATTCAAAACACCTCACCACCAAGTAATTTAAAACACCTCACCATCAAGTAATTTAAAACACCTCACCACCAACTAATTTAAAACACCTCACCACCACGTAATTATAAACACCTCACCACCACGTAATTATAAACACCTCACCACCACGTCATTTAAAAACACCTCACTACCACATAATTCAAAATACCTCACCACCACGTGATTCAAAACCACCACCACGTTATTAAAAACACTTCACAACCACGGAAACAAAACTTTGAGGGAGTCGTTAAGTGACAACACAGACACTGCCCAGATGTGTAGATATATAGATAAATGACTGTACCCGAGTTGCCGTTTTGTCATGGTTTACACCAATCATAATTCAAACAATTATTTTGCACAAATGTATTTGTAATATACGTGATATTACCTTTGATAAACAATTGAAGTTGGAAAAGAAAATTTTCCCGAAAAAATTCCAAACAAAAAAATAAATTGGGAAAATTTTTCAAATAAAATACCCTTAAGGCATACTGACGGGAGAGATATGTGCATACCAGAAGTTTGGTACGATTTCACAAAAGTTTGAGGGAGTAGTTCAGTGACAAGACAGACACTGCACAGATATATATATATATATAGTATGTATGTGACAAGGACGAAATGATTAGATTTTCGTGAAGATCTGGATCCGATAATTTTTTTAAGTGATTCTTCACTATTGAGAGATAGGGCTATTGATATCTGCGCTATTGATGGATTTGGATGAAATGGACAGGGTGTGTGTGTGTGTGTGTGTGTGTGTGTGTGTGTGTGTGTGTGTCAAGGACGAATCGATTCCGTTTTTGTGAAGAGTCGAATACGAGTTTTTTAACTTTTGAGTGATTCTTCACCATTGTCATAGGGCCAACCAAGATACAATACAGCATTTACAAAATGAAGCATCGTACAAATACCTCAGAGTGGAGGCCACCAAATATGTCACAAATACACAAATCAATTGCCAAAAGGGTGTTTGTTCTTTTTGTTGTCAATACAATTCTGTTTATTCTTGGCCCCTGTCTTTCGTAAATTTCGCATTTCGTAGTGTCTTGCAATCGATGGCAGAGATTTTACGGCAGAGAGTTTCACGACAGTTTCTCAGTCTGCGCACGCATGAATGGCATTCGATAGCTTATGGAGTATTGTACTTGTATTGTTTTTATTTCATCCAATATTTTTTGGTTATGCTCGGGGTACAATACCCAAGAGACAATGTCACTTCCTCCCATTGTAATCACTCCAGCTGTTATTGTGCTAGGCTGGTGGACAACATTGAGAGACAGAAGCACAATTCGGCGATTTTGCGATGTGTTGTGGCATCCATCTATTTTGTTAGTTCTGAAAACACTTGAGAACAAAAGGTATGGCTTTTGAAGGGTTATGACTTCACTGTATAGTAGCTTTTCAGCATATTATTTTGTACACATTTGATTGGGCAGACATTTCTTTCCCATGCCACCCCCAAATAGAGTACAGTACATACTCCATGATTGTAAGGAAGTCAGTCTTAGGGGAGAGGGAAGTGGGGGAAATAAATTAAATATTTGACAAACATTCATCTCGTGAATACAACAGCAGATAAAATTGGACAAAAATTACTCATGAAATGTGATTCTCCAAGCAGTGCGCACGCTGCCCAACCAGATGCATGCCCTGAGGCCCATTAGCAGAATGTTTTTAATATTTATGAGAAATAATTTTTTTAACTCAGCAAAAAAAAAAAAAAAAAAAATGCGCCCGTGATAATCATCATTGTAACCACAAAACAAGTCTTGAACCGCTCAAGCTAACTGGGTTCAAGACTTCTCAAAACTTTTAGTTTTGCTCATTTTCAAATAGGAAAGAATCTTGTTACAGTTCCATTTACTCCCAAATAATAAATGTTTAATGATTCAAATGATTAACACTCAAAAAAAACAAAAAAACTTACTGGACAACTCCATTGATAAATCATGTTAATGAAACGAAACTCTGTACATCGTCAGCAACTGAGAGACAAAGTTAAACTACGAAAGGTTGTGGAAGACACGGGAAAAAATATTTAACTAGAGCGAAGTTGATGACGAGCCATCGTAAGTCATGATGCTTCCCACCGAAAACAAACTTGAAAGATGGCACAAAGTTACACCAAGAATGACCCAATATTAAATTTTGAGTTAAAAATGAATCTTCTGTTTAAATCTAAAACCCCTTCGGGCATGAACCTGGGATCAAATCCAAACAAGAATGACCACACAGTGGTCACAACCTGCGACAAAATCCGGTAATGGGCCAAAGAGGAAACACGCATTTAAAGCTCTCTTAAAAGATGAACAGCGCGATTGGGACACACACATTTAACCCTTTGAGTGCGGATGACATCCAGTAGTAAGGGAAACATATGAAAATCTGTAAACTAAATTGTTACCAAAAAATTTCTTCACCAATATGTTTGTAAAGGTGTGTAATAACATGTGTTAAAATGTTGAAGGTCAACTCCCGTGGGAAACCCAGAAAAAAAGCTGTTGAATTCGGGTACCGAAAAATTATTTTCGAGAATTTTTTTTTTTTTTAATCGGCCCTTAAGTAACTTATGAGGGGTCAAATAAGGGTTTTTCATGATTCTGAGTTGATTGTTAACATTTATATTTCACCACAGACACTCCTTTGTGGAAAAATAATTTCTAAATATATCTCATTTTCTACTTTGCAGGACATGGAGTCTAGCAATATGGATGAAGACGTTACTCCACCTGTGCTCAATTGCTTCATCTGTGCACGCTCGGATACACCAGCTGAAAGGCTCATACAGGCAACTCCAAAGGGATACTCAACTTTATTGAAACAAGCAGAAACTGTCGAAAATGTTACTGTTGTGGAACGTATGAAGGAGGCTCAAAAGGAAGGAAAACTGAGGTACCACCAGAAGTGTAAAAATGATCTGTACAACAACTTTGTTGCAACCACCAAGAAGTCAGCTCAAGCATCAAAGGCAGAGAAAGAGTCATCAAAGTTGAAGAGAAGACGCACTACTTGTGAGTTCAGTTCATCAACTGGCTGCAGTTCTAGAAGATCACAGTCAGTTGACCTCCTGTATAAGGATGTATGCATTCTTTGCAACCAACCAGCCCAGCTCTACAAAAATAATCCAGCACAAGCTAGAAAGAAATACAGAGTGCCAGATAATTTGACTGCAGATACACTGAAGGCAAGCTTGCTGAAGACAGCAAGGAGTCGCGGGGATGACTGGGGCACTGAAGTCACTGGACGCCTGGAAGGGATCAACGACTTGGTAGCAGAAGAAACACTGTACCATTTGCGATGCAAACTTATGTTTGCGAGAGGTGACAGTTTGTCCAAGACTGATGAGGAAGGAAAAAGGAAGAGAGGACAGAGGAGTATTGATGAGGAGCGAGAGGCAGTTTTTATTGAATTCTGCGAATGGTTAGACTCAGAATTAGAGCATGGGGTAATGAACATGGACCAAGTCCATGAAAAGCTGCAGGAGGTTGATCAGTCACCAGAGAAGAGCCTTTCTTATTCAAAGCATTGGCTGAAGATAAAACTTCTAGAGAAATACTAAGACACCTTGTATTTCACAACACAGGAAAGAAGGGCAGATGTACTCTGTCTCAAAGATGGCACCGACAATATTCTGCGAGAGCATCATGCTAATCTTGACCATGGAGATGAGAAGACTCAGATCATAAAGACGGCACTCAAGTTCATAATCCAATGATATTGCCTTGATTGATTTAGGTCCAAAGTCATACCCCACCACACACAGTATGACTGACATCGATCGTCAGCTGACACTTGTTCCTGCAAGCCTTCAGATGTTCTTGAGACCGATTGTCAAGACAGACGAAAGAGTTGCCGTTTGGGGGCAGAATTTTATTAAGGCCTGTCGACCTCGGTCTGGAGTATTGCCACACCAAATGGGGCTTGCCATACAACTTGATCATAGATTTGGGTCAAAATGGATGCTCAACAAGTTCCACCAGCTGGGATACACTGAGTCTTACACGGAGACACAAAACTACAAATACTGCTTCCTTAATAGTAGGAGTGGAGATGATGTTCCAGATACTTCTGGCACTCTTGACACCATTGTGGAGGAAACCGATGAACAGATCAATGATGAGGTTGCTGTTGATGCTGCGCTTGAGGGCAAATCTACCCGTCATTCCAAGGTTGGGTGGTTTTCACCTGCTGAAGTCTTATCTTGGATCAATGGGTAACATCATGGAAGATTCTGGACTACTAGATGTGATCCAGTTGATCTATCCTGGAAGTACGACAGCCAACCACATCATGGATGGAGGATGTTTTGACAAGGCAATCCGTGTACACCTCCTCATCGATGCAGCCATCTATCAACACATCATGAAACTTGCCTTCACTGAGGAGGAGCGTGGTGACATGAAGACCTTCATGGAGAAGGTGGCTGATGGGAAGATGGGAGCCAGACACTCAGACCCAGTAGTGCCAGTGTTTGAGCAAAGGTTTGAAGAAACCTTCAAACGACTCGCAAAAGGAGGAAGAACACCTGCACTCTGGGTAGAGTACCACCACATGGTAGATGTGATCAAGGTCTTTATCAGAACCGAGCGACTTGCAGACCACAATGGGCATCTGTCCTGCATTGTTACCAAGATGCTTCACATCTTTGCCGCTGCAGGCCATCATCAGTATGCCAGGTACAACATACAGCAGACCACAATGGGCATCTGTCCTGCATTGTTACCAAGATGCTTCACATCTTTGCCGCTGCAGGCCATCATCAGTATGCCCGGTACAACATGTTCTCAAGGAAAGCAGCGGCAGGAGTGATCAAACCAGAGACTCTACCTCCAACAGAGGGTGCAGCTGCACAACATTCACTCTGTGCCTACCTGCAGACCCAGGACTGGATCCTTCTACAGAGCATGTCTCTGAACCCCAGTGACTATGGATGGACAATAGGTGTGCATGGGTATGAGCCAGTTCCAACACTGGACCCCACGGCTCCTGAGGAGCTATTGCAGTTCACGAGCTGTAATTGTCATGGAGATTGCAGCAACCGGCGATGCAGCTGCAAGAAGAATGGGGTCACGTGCATCTCGGCCTGTGGAGTCTGTAACGGCATTACATGCAGAAACTGCAGTCATGATGTTGTTGAGTCTGAAGAAGACATAGACAATGACTGTTGAAACTTCTGACATTGTGAATGAGAAATAACTCTTGAGTATTATATATGTATGTGAAATAAAAGCTACTTTGTGTGTAAATGTAAAAGTGAAAATATAAATGTTAACAATCAACTCAGAATCATGAAAAACCCTTATTTGACCCCTCATAAGTTACTTAAGGGCCGATTTAAAAAAATAAAAATTCTCGAAAATAATTTTTCGGTACCCGAATTCAACAGCTTTTTTTCTGGGTTTCCCACGGGAGTTGAACTTCAACATTTTAACACATGTTATTACACACCTTTACAAACATATTGGTGAAGAAATTTTTTGGTAACAATTTAGTTAACAGATTTGTGAAATATCTCATAAAATGCCCTTACTACAGTGCCACAACCCGCGAAAAAGTTTTGTGTATGGATGACGTTACTACACGTCATCGACTATACCTATAAATAGATCGTCAGTACGTGGTTGCATTCCCGTACCAAAACGCCAAATTAATCCCGTACCGGGGGTATTTTTATCAAAAAAAAATCCCGTACTCACATGGTTGATACGCTATTAAATAATGAACTCGACACCTCAAACCCATGTCACCCTCCCCACGGTTACATCAGAACCAGCTGATTCGTCAAAAACGTCACAGATTGTTTAACCCTAATATGGGGCCATTGAAAAATTACGTAACACGATCTTTTTGTAGTAATTTGCCTAACGTAACGCTTCATTACTGTGCGTTCTGATATACCGTGTGTTCTCACATACCGTGTATTCTGACACGCTTGATTAAACATTACTATTATTCGACATATGATTACATTTTTCGGGGTCCTTCATCGTGAATAACGCTCGACCCAAACAAAGCCAATGGAAATCTGACGCAACAAATCCGGGCGGTGTATATAATCAGCAGAGACCTACACGCCTAATATGTTAGGCCCACAATAAAAACAAGATGGCAGCCATATAATTTTGTCTTGGTGCTATGGTGGGTGGAGTCAAGTGACAGATGTGGGTGTGGTCCAGCAGCTGTCTGGCCAATCGGTTCACATGTTAAAATCAACCCCCAACAAGAACCCCAACCACACCAACAACAACAGCATCGCGAAGCTTTTGTAGACCTGTTGGTACATATGTCATGCGTCCTCCAATGTTTATTGCAGACACAAAGTTTCAATAGATGTTTAAAAATTTGCCCGGAATTTTCTTGTATTTGACTTTTTGACCCTGCCCCAAGACCCCAAAGATAAAATGACACTGCTCATGCACCTTCATGTCATGTGGTGACCTTGATTGGACTGTGGGTTCCATTGTAAGTAGGGTTTGACAAATACAAACAACCCACACTTTGAATTGCTTTTTGACCAAAGTCTAAGGGGCCATCGCTAATCAATACAGTCAGGGTCCGTCATGTTTCCCTTCTCCCGTTTCCCCGTTTCGCACATCATCACCAACTTCGTAGGTATATTTAACAGTCTTACAATCCCGCTTATAAAAGGCATCTAAATTTACTTAGATTATTTATTCCATTTGGCGCAGTCAAAAGTGGACCTTTGTCAAAGCTTTCGCCATGTGGGATGACATCATGGCGTTCCATGGGTGGTGCTTCAAGACCAACGATCATGAGATTGTTGTCTGCTATTGTCACTGTTTATTCTGTTCAGCACTGTATTGTTGTTGTTGGTGATGGTGGTGGTGGTGGTCTATGACCATCACAACCTAACAAATGCTCTTCCAACCCATATCTGATAGTATCAAATATGCTGAAAGGGAAGGGGTTAATTGAGAAAGGAGTGAAGACAAAAAGGAGACATTGGTCAGAGATGAACAGAGAAGTGGAAGGGGTGTGGGGCGTGAGCAGGATACAAACAAGAGGGAGGACAGGGAGGTCATTTTAAAATAAATATATAATAATCTTACCATCTCAACTCCTCAATGTATGGACAACCTCAACTCCTCAACATTCCACCCCTAATCCGAACAACATCCATCTAATCTCAGTGAATGTCAAATGTAGATGGCCCCCTCGTGGTTTTGTAAGTCATGCTTTTATAGTGAAACGAATCAGTTCAGAGATTCTGTGGATTAAGCAGCAGGAGGTAAACATGGATTTGTCCACCGAACAGCCAGAGGATTCATGTCTCGCATTGCAAGGAGCGGTGCTTGGACGTACCTTCCACTATCATTGTCCATTACTTTGAACATAACCAACAGCAGCCTATTTGGACGATTGTGCCTGGCGCATATCCACACTATAGCACGACCACATAAATTAATGGCGTTACTGTTAGTGCTAACAATACAGCTAATCTTGATTAGAGATTTTGACCAGAAAACCAGCACACAAAGACCTTCTCTTTTCAAAAGATGGGATTTCTAACATCCACAAACTAAATGCAGGAGGAATAGCCAGCTTGACACCTCCATCAAAATTAAACAGCATGATCTACAATGCAATGCCCCCTACTGGAACCGCACTACGACGACAGATGTTGTAGAAGTAAAGTATAAAATGTAAAAATGTAAAAGAAATAAAGTATAAAATGTAAAAGATTACTTCACATTACGTAAACTAGCAACCACATATTGAAAATAATGTTACATGGAAGGGGGGGGGGGGGAATCCATAACTAGATTCTGGAAAGTATAGCATGAACCGTGTGAAAGCTTAGCTTATATTACTCTTGTAACAGGGAAAATGTCAGAGCACATCGTATTGTAAAACGTGCACTGAAGAGGCAGTGAGTGTTAATTATAAAGCAGATAGAGTACGTTTGTTGTGTAAACCTGTTTTCGAGCGGGGCCAGGTGAGGACTTGAGCACAAAGGCAAAGCTGGAAAGCACATTGCGCTTTAGGAGGAAACAGCATGGACTGTTTGGCCGGCACACCACAGGCCATGGTGGCGTACTCAGCTGTGAAGCCTTGGAAAGGGGGCGGAAGACTTTTTTTATTGGGGGTGTCCCGTGGGGCAGGACAGCCCGGAAAATGGCATGGCCACAGTTGCGGGTGACCAATGATAGGGACGAGTCGTGCATGATGGAAGTTCCAAAGTTTACAAGAGCCATGATTGTGTGGGGAGTGTCAGTTAGTTGGAGTTGAAGTGGAGACCCCATGTGATCGTTGGGGAGTTTTTAAGTTGGCAGTTGGAGTGGAAAGCGGACCTTTGCAAAAGCAGCACCCCTCTCGTCATCCTCCCGCCCTGTGCCGCACCAGAGCTGTGCAACACCAGCATGCACGGGCCATATGGACCCACAGCCAGCTCAGGCCTTGCTCAAGCCCTCACTCATTCCCCATTGTTGTGCGAGTGCCGGTATTTATTTTTAGCGACATAGTTGGGTTCGCCTTTGGTCATTTTTCTCCTCTATACACAATTTTGCATGACCCATCATCCCTATCTGTGTCTGTCGACGGCTTGGTGTGTTTGTTTTCTGAAGTCACCCTTTTCATCCTGTCACCCTTTCCCCCATATTCATTACTTTTAATAAACCCCATTATAACTATGACGTTTTCCTGCCTTTTGCCTCCTGCACGTTGTGCCGCCAAATTCGGCCTCAGATTGGAGCGATCCTTGGGGAATAGTGCTATAATCGAACGCAGTATTTTAATCACCATTTTGGTTGTTCGCAGGGGGGGGGGGGGGGGGGTATTATACCCCCGGCACAGACGGACCATCTGACGTGACAATATGTATCAATCGATCAAGAAAATGCAGCAGGCTCTTGATATAGTGTCGGTGCTGCCAAAGGAGTTCCTGGATAAAGGGTTGTTTATGCTGGGTTGTTTTCTGTTGCCTTCCTGCCTACAAGTCATGGCAGAAATTTGCTATTCGATAACTCGCCTACCCTTCATCAAAGACACCGTGGGATCTTTAACATCCACCAATGACAAGTGGCAGATGCGGACACACGGGTCATACGGCCCAATATCCATCCAATGGACGAGGCACACAGCGCATCTCCCTGCATGCAAAACATCAGGGTGACCGTTTATCGCTGGGTAGAGTTTCAAATGGTTTTATAATGAGGATTCCCGCACGGCTCTAGATCAAGCAAAAACAGCTGGTTTTTATCAAATGAAAAAATCTTAAGGGCTTGTTTATGCATTTGACAAAATTTGCATCTGGACTCAGTGGTGCAAGGGTGAGAGCATTCCACCCCCTCCAAGTCCGGGAGGTCGGCGGTTGAAACACAGGCTGAGTCGTACTAAAGTCTTTAAAAATGCTACGTGCTGCTTTCTTGCTTGAGGTTCTGCATTGAAAATGGATAAATTAGGGACAAACAACCATAGGATAGCAAAAATGGCACAGGCTTGACGGGCCTAATGGCCTCCTCCTGCATCGAAGTTCCTTATAAGGGAACGCTTTTCGATAAAATAAAGATCAGAATCATCTAAGTTTATTTATTTACCATTATTAATACAGAGGTTGTAGAGAAAATGCTCGTCAAATGAGATAACAGTGACTCTTATTGAACTATAACGGCACTCGGCAGAGCGCATACCTCCGACAGGATGAACAGTTTACGTTTTGTATCCCGCTGATAGGCCGGATCTGGAACCGGACTTGAACCAAAATGGAATTGGCTTGTTCATATCACACACCCAACCTGTCCACCAAATTGCATCCAAATCCATCCACAATGCTTTGAGATATCCTGTTCATAGACAGACAGACAGGGATGAAAACGTAACCTCTGCAGACCTTTGGTGGTGGAGCCAATAAAGAATATGATGTTGGAGGTGATGTTAAATGAAGAAGGAAAGACAATAATTTATTAGTTAATGGAGAAGAATGAAAGCAAGAAGCATTTGATGGGATTTTGTTTTTTTAAACAAAGAGAGGAAACTGATCGGAGAAAAGAAAAATATAAGGAAGCAAAATTATTAAATAAGGAGGAAAACAAAAAGAGGAAAAGGATGCAAGGTAAGATGAGATAAAGTCAGCAATGCTTACACTGTTCGCTCCCTGATTATCTGGCTGATGGAGTTCAATTCGTTGCCAAACCGCTCCACAGCCTCGTGCAGCATTCGAACTTCCTCAGCTGTCCACTTGGCACTAGGGACGGCCGGACATTCCACGTGAGGATAGGATAATCCACGCGGACGACTCGTTTATATCTCTTGACGTGTAAACGTAAAAGCACTTCACCTCATACTTCAGAAAACAAAACAAGAAACGTTAAGTCGGAGGGTCCGTTTGCCAGCACTAGTCTAGGGGTGTCCCTTTGTGTCTATCCCAAAGAGCATGTGAGTTTATCGCAGGTTACAAAATAAGAAGTTACAAATGCCTGCCGAAATTATCTTCAGTCGAATGGCAGGCTGAGCCAGCCGGTTCGTGAGACTTGGGCCAAAAACGTTTCTCACCCGATCCCCCAAGGTGATGGGAATCATTGGGGCCGATAAACTATCAGGAGTTAACCATCTGCTTTTCAATGAACGCTTGCCCGATAACAAATCACATGATACTCTGGCATAATTTTTCAAATACCTTATTAAAAAGAAAAAAAGAATTAAAAAAATACAACAACCAAATGCGTGAAAAGTTATTGAAATCTTTAAACGATTTGAAAGTGACAACGAAAACCACCAGCAGAGTTTGAATCAACCCTCAAACATGTGGATATAAAGGTGATAATAATTATACATTATTTTATAGGTAACAAGCAAAGGTACCCGGCGTTGCTGGGTAACGCGGCGTCGCTTCATTTATTTATTTTTTTTGTTTGTTTGTTTGTATACTGAATCGAGGCTCGTGAAAGAGCTGACATTTACTTCACAAACAAGTCAACCAGACAAACAAAATATATAAAAAGAGGGAGCGGAAGACAAGAGAAGGGGAAGCACACAAACACTTGAGAGCACACAACATTTAAGAGCAGGGAGATGTGTGGGAGGGAGAGGGCTTGGGGGGAGGAGGCGTGGGAACGGGCGGGGGAGGGGAGGGGGGGTGGGAAAAGTATAAAACACAAGGACACCAAGGACTTCCAGGACAGAAGTTGGTATTTCAAAAAAGTGGAATTGGGATGAAATTAGCAGGGATAGAAAAGATCAAGGTTTTGGATGGGGGAAGATAAGAGATGGTGGTGAACAGCTGTTTTAAAGACCTGGAGGGTGGAGTGGGATTGAAGAGAGTGAGGGAGTTTGTTCCAGAGGTGGGAGAAAAGAGGAATGAAGGAGTGAAGGTGAGCAGAGAGTCTTGATTTTGGCAGTTTAACCATAAGAGGGTTGCAGGCAGATCTTGTGCGACCTGTAGGAATATTTGCTGGACAGAGCCCAGAGAGAGCTGGGGGGGGGGAAAGGCCAGAGAGGAGTCGGTAGAAGACGGAAAGACCACCAACCTGCCTGCGGTGAGTGAGTGAGAGGCCCTTGGAGTTAGCTTCATCGCGGGAGATTCCAATGATTCTGAATGCTTTAGTTTCAACAGCGTGAAGACGAGCTAGGTGTGAGGCAGGAGCACCAGCCCAGAGGGGAGAGCAGTATTCCATAGAGCTGCGGATGAAAGCCTTGTATGTGGTGAGGAGCTGCGGATGAAAGCCTTGTATGTGGTGAGGAGCTCAGGTGTGCCAAGGAAGGACGTCACACGACGGAGGATGCCCAGTCGGCGACTGGCTTTGGAGGCCAGATTTGAAATGTGGTTTTCCCAGGAAAGATCATGGCAGATAGTGAGACCCAAAAGCTTGAGTGACAGAACTTCTTGGAGAGGATTATTCAGAAAGTGGATGGGAGGGTTGTCCAGTCGGTCTTTTCGGAGAGACATCGTAGGAGTGTGAGATTTGTCAGGATTGAAAGACATGTTCCACTTGTTTGCCCAGTCTGTGATTTTGTCCAGGTCTGCAGAGAGTGAGGAGGCTGCAGACTGCCGATCTGAGGGATGAAGAATGGAGCGACAGAGAGTAGAGTCATCAGCAAAGAGATAGAGAGGATTTTCAAGAGAATCAGAGAGATCATTGATGAAGACCAGAAAAAGCACAGGGCCCAGAACACTGCCTTGGGGAACTCCAGCCTGAACAGGAAGAGGAGATGAGAGAAACCCATTCAGGGCCACACGTTGACTACGACTAGAGAGGAAGTCCGCCAGCCATGCGTGGAGATTTCCATGGATACCAAAAGAGGAGAGTTTGGTGAGCAGAGCGGGGTGCCAGACCGTATCGAAGGCACGTGATATGTCAAGGGAGACAGCTCTAATTTCCTGTTTGGCATTGAGGACCTCCATCCATTGTTGAGAAAGCAGAAGCAGCATGTCCAGAGTAGAGTGACCAGGTCTGAAACCAAATTGATGATCAGAGATCAAGCCATTGGAGAAGAGGAAAGATTTCATATCTGAAGCAATGATGGATTCCATGACTTTGCTGATAATTGGGAGAAGGCTGATTGGTCTGTAGTTGCTGGGATCTGTTTTTGCACCTTTTTTGTGCAAATCGGTGATGTTGGCAGATTTCCAAGCAGATGGCAGATGACCTTGAGCAAAAGAGAGGGTGAAGAGAACAGAGAGAGGGAGTGAAAGAGCGGAAGAACAAGATTTTAGGACCCGTGGGCTGATGCCGTTAGGTCCAGTTGCAGAATCAGAGTTGAGGGTTGAGGGTTGACAGAAACTTTTCCACGTTGTCAGGAGGAAAGGACACAGAGTTCAGGAGCAGCTGGGTACGACTGGGTACGGTGGGTACAGAGAGGGATGGGTTTGGGATACAAGATTTAGAGGCAAACACAGAGTTGAGGCATTCAGCTTTTTCACGTGCGGAGTCAGCCGTGTGGCCGTTTGAGGTGAGGGAGGGGATGGAGGGGGAACAAACACCAGAAACAGATTTGACCAGACGCCACCAGGATTTGGAAGAGGGAGACAGATAAGAGAGTTCTGTCCTGAGAACGGAGAGATATTGTTTCCTGGCTCTCCTGAGGGTGGACGCACACTTGTTTCGGGCTTTGTGAAAGGAAATGAGATTTCCTTCCGTTGGATTTGCTTTCCAGGAGACGAAAGCAAGTCGTTTCTGGGCAATAGCCTCACCACAAGATTCCGTGTACCATGGACGGGAGGAAGGGTATGACAACTGAAGACGAGATGGGATAAATCTGTGCATGAGAGAGAGCAATTTACTTTGGAAGAATTCCCAGGATGAGTTGATGTCAGAGACGGTAGAGAAGGGAGACCAGTCCAGATGATTGATGGCTGCTTGAAGACCGTGCCAGTTGGCCTGAGTGAAATGCCAGACTCGTCGACGCTGAGGAGGCTCTCTGAGAATGGTCAGAGAGATGTCCACTTTAACAAGCACATGATCAGATGAGCCGATTGGAGCAGAAGAAGAGCAGCAGACATTTTCAGGGAAGTTAGTCATAACCAAGTCCAGAAGAGAAGATGCTCCGTTGACTGAGATCCGGGTCGGGAAATTGACAGATTGTGTCAGTCCCAGTGAGTCACAGAAGTCCTTTGCTGGAGAGCCATGGCTGGTGAGAGAGGTACCCACACCCAGCCAACTGGCATGGTGACAATTGAAATCACCACATATGAGGAAGAGAGAGTTGGGATGGGTAGATAGAAGTTGGTCCATATTATCAGACAGCGAGATGTAGATGGAGTCATCACTGTTTGGTGGACGGTACAACACACATATGAACAAAAGGTGGGAGCGAAGGGAGAGGGGAGTGAGGCAGAAGGTTGAGGGAGATGAAGGTGAAAGTTGGAAGGGGGAAGAAGCGGGGAGGACACTTTGAGGAGGAGGGGTGAGAGGGGAGTCTAGGAGGGGAGGAGTGAGGGAGGATCTCGGAGGGGAGGGGTGTGGGGGGATTTTGGAGGGAAGGGGCAAGGGGGGAGATCTTGAAAGGGATGGGTGATGGGGAAGATGGGAATAAGAGTGGGGAGGAGACAAGGAGGGAGAGTGGGGATGGGGGATGGAGGAGCAGACAGAAAAGGGGTTGGAGAGAGAGAGAGAGAGAGAGAGAGAGAGAGGAGGGGAGAGGAGGAAGGGAGAGAGGAGGGTAGAGAGGAGGGGAGAGAGGAGGAGGAGAGAGAAGAGAGGAGGGCGAGAGAGAAGAGAGGAGGATGAGGAGAAAAGAGACGAGGGGGAGGAGAGACGAGGGGGAGGAGAGAAGCGAGGAGGGGGAGAGAGAAGGTAAGAGGGGGGGAGAGAAGAGAGGAGGGGGAGAGAGAAGGGAGAAAGGGGACAGAGAAGAGAGGATGGGGAGAGAGAAGGGAGGAAGGGGACAGAGAAGAGAGGAGGAGGGGGGAGGGAGTAGAGAGGAGGGGGGGAGGGAGGAGAGAGGAGGGGGAGAGAGACGAGAGGAGGAGAGGGGAGCAGATGTGGAGAGGGGAGTTAGCAAAGAGAATGATATGTTATAAGAATATGTTATGATGCCCGGTGAACTGCAGAGAGAAAAGCTACCTCGAGATGGAATTGCTGGCTCTGTCACAAAAGCAAAATTAAAAGCAATGACAAAACTGAGACAAGCACAAATAAATGCTCGAAAACATCAACACAGCACTGAACAGAGCAAAGGTGACTGGCTTCTCTTCTCCTGCTCCCCCATCCTCCCTCTTTCGCTCCTTCCCCAACATCCCTCTCCCCCTCCCTCCCCCCCCCCCCCCCCCCCCCCCCAACCAATCCTCTCTCTCTGTCTCTCGTCACAACCCCACAATCTCTCTCCTGCCCCCTCAATCTCTCTCCCCTATTCCCACCACCTATTTCCCACCCACCCACTTACAATCTCCTCATTCTCTCTCACTCACTCACAACTTGTTCCCCCACAACCTCCTCCACCTCTCTCTTTCTTTCTCTCTTCCCACACCACCTTCTCTATATCCCCCACCAACTCCTGACTCACTCTCTCTTTCTCTCTGCCACAACACTCACTCTCCTGTACCCCATTCACTCCCTCTCCCCTGATCCAACCTTCAACCTCCCACTCCCTCACTGTCAACCCAACACTCTGCCCTCTCTCGCTCCCCTCCTCCATTCTCTCTGTCACACGCACACGCACAATTTGTAGCAAGCACCATGAATGCTATTGAGAGTTGATACCTTGAGCCAGGTTTGTCTAAAGTCAACTCCGATATTGTTCAACGTCTGTCTGCATATGTGTGCAGTTTACGTACGAGATCCTCCTTGAGTCTTCAGACCCTGTGTATCAGATTTAAAAATATTGTTACAGACGCGGTTTTGGATGTTAGTTTACCGAGCAGTTTGGTATGACCGCGTCTGCACAGTTTACCCCATTCCACTCGAACGTTGGCCAAATCGCGCTATGCTAAATCAATTAAGGAAAGGACACAACGGCTGGGTTATATGACACGACACCAGGGGTACAGTTCTCAAGACCTCCGGAGGAGGTTATAATATTTGTATGCAGAACGTTTAGATTACACTGACAAGAGGTACAACATAGAAAGGTGGGCACTTAAATACGGTCTTATATTAGCCCCGACAGACCACAGATAAACGGGACAAGACTGACTCACACAGGGATTGATGGCAAGGAAGGGCAGGTAGTCGATGGATAGCACAAGGTGCACCTTGGCTCAGGGACAGGATCCACACGGTCCGGTCCAGATATGCGGGGAGGTATCGTCGCGCTGGAGGTGGCGTCTGTTTCTCTTCAAGCTGGGGGCGCATCTCACGTCACCTCCGGTAAGTGGCTGCGTATATCCAGCGGGGAGTGACACGCCCTCGGCTCATTAGCTCCGCCCCAGATGGAATCGGTCCGCCGCTTCTTATTGGGTGCGGGGGGGTTACCGAGCTCCGCCCTTGACGAGGAGCTGACAGTCAGCCCCTTCGTGGTAACCCCGTCGGAGGAGCACATGGGCAATGGCGGCTAACCAAGCCGGAGTGAGGACGCCCACTCCCCGCGCCGCGGCCGCGCCGCCCCCGCTGTGGTTGTAGTTGTTGTTGTTCCATGAGATGATGGGAGGATGCGGAGATGAGGTTGTGGGGAGGTATTGGGAGGTCCTAAACTCACTACTGGTGCCATACAATCACATTCTGGTGCAACGAAGAGTCAGAATTAATGGAAACGAGTCCTTAACTGACATAGACTAAGAATAACTAGCAAGATGTCCTATAGTTGTCTACGTGAGATGCGGTGAACCTGGGCACGACATTTAATGGGGGAAAAAGGGGAAGGTCGGTTCTACAGAGTGTTGTTTACAGACAATGGGACTAGGGAATGGGGGATTGGGGATAGTTGGGGAGTATTGGGGAAATAGGGGAATATTTACAAGCGGATATGGATGGAGGCCAAATCCCATATCCGCAACAATATACAACAGAATTTAAAGTTCCATTGTGAGTGTTTTGTTGAATTGCAAACACGATTGAATTGTAGGAAAGTGTAAAATAAATGGGTGCTGGAATGAACATTACAAACAAAAAAAACAAGAGAGCATCGGAAAATGAGAACACCGTCCGCGGTCATTTTGTATTGAGACTTCTTCTTCTCCCAAATGCAAAACACGACAAAAACAGCAAAAAAAAAAATACAGAAAATTGACGATTTTATGCGACGTTGACCTTCGTCTGACCTATTGACCAGATTATTAATTTTGCCTTCTCCATATTCTCACAAGGCTTTGTTGAAAATTTGATGACCAAAGCTCAAATGGTGGAAAAGTTACGGGCCGGAAAGACACAGACAGACAGAAGTGAATTCAAAACCCCATCTCTCGCTGCGCAGGGGACGGACTAACCAGCCAACTAGATCCATTCACCAAGTGTTGAATGATTTTGCACGACTTGATGGCTTTTAGGTATTCAAAAAGAGAGTAACAAGTACAAATACATTCAAAGTACACCACCCCCATGACAAATAAATAACGTATCCTCAAGCGCGTGACATTACCGGGGTGCCTGTGCCTTTGACTCCAGCAATGCCGCTGTGCAGCACATAGAAACGTATTGGGAGGGTGAACCACCTTTAGTGAACCACCTTTAGCGTAATTAAATAAATAATAATCGTAAAATCATTCATTTCTTAGCAATTGGAGAATAGAATACCTAAACCACCAGTCTTTCATCTGAAGCTGTAACGTTTTGGAAATTAATTTAAAAATTAAATAACTAATTGATTAATCAATAAATAATCGATCAATTGATTAATCAATAGTTCAAAAATACCCTTTACAGCCAAATCACTTGGTCACTGTCATGTGCAAATATCAGCTTCCTGGCTCAAAAGGTGCCTGAGATATTGCCCAGATGAAAGAAAATAAATAAGTGATTAATATAATAATAATAAACCGACAATAATTAAATAATTAATCAATTAATGGATTAATCAAAAAACAAAAAAAATACAGCTTTTGCCAAAGCACGTGCTAACTATCGTGCCAAAATTTCAGCTTCCGAGCTCAAAGGATGGCTGAGATATCGTCTGGACAATCAAACAAACAATACAACAACAACAAGACATTTTAAGGCCATTTTCCCTGCAAGAGCGGGGGTTAGCCTTGCGGTCCCCATGACAATCTTCCAAAACACATCGCAAAACAATGTATAGCATGATATCGCAAAAAATTATGCACGAGTTATGACAAAACTTGGTGGATGAATTTGTTGGGTAATAAGAGCACGCCGATTATATTATTATGAATTTGGGTAGAGGAATATCTAGAGCCAGATAGATCTGTATAGGTAGGTATTTGACTGTCGCGATAGGGAATCTACCCTGTAATAAGTTCTGTGTTTTTAGGCGGTTTGCAGGGATAAGAGTATACCTGTGAACATACCAGGATGTTCGGGTGTTAAATAGTGGAGGGAATAAGATAACACCCCTTGTGCGTCAGACCTGGTAATCATTCCTTTGTCCCTTATGGCAACGCATTCCTTTAAACACTTAGATAGGCCCTTTAGTGCACACAGTAAGTAAATCCCCTTCCCTTATAACGACTTTGGAAAACAGGCAGGAAGCCAGATCGGGGCACTGCCGGATGGCTGCCGCCAGCTACACTTCCGGCGGGCCAGGCAACATCGAGTGACACGAGCTATAACCAAGCTACAGGGAACGTGTGATTGGTTGGCGCGGAAGGCACGAACCTCCAGCCAATCAGGGCGAGCAATACAGGTGCGGGAAGCACTCGGCCAACGAGAGGGCGCCAGCAAAACAGAACATTGGAGGAGAGTCGAGGAAGGTTATAAATGGGGGCACTGGACGACATTTTGACTCTCTCTGACTCGTCTGGGCTCTGTCCCTCTCTTTCTTCGCTGGTCACTTGTCTCTGCGCTTCCCTTCTTGGTCTTGGGAGGTCCCTGGTGGTCGTTGGTTCGCCATTTTTGTGGTGCTCGGTGCTTTTGGTGCTGTGAGCAGGCGGGACCTCGTGTGCGATCGATTTGGAGCTTGGAGCGAGGCGTGCCGCTGAACAGACGAGGCCGGGGCGAGCGGGTTGTTCGAGGCCTGGTGGCGCACGAGCGGGGCCGAACGGAGCCGCGTTTGGACGGCGGACACGGCAAGACGACGGACAGTTAAGACGCACCACATTGCATACACGCCATATGCTTTATTTTCCTTTCATTCATTCCTGTGTCCTGTTGTTGAGTCTGGTGTGTGGGATCCCAATTTAGGATTATCATTTATTTACCGTCGCGTTTCATTGTATCGGGTTCCGTGAATAAATCTCTATTTTTGTACATCTTACCCTGCATTCCCGTTTTGAGTTAATTCCCCTACAGGATCGGAGCTGCAGTCGGCACGCTCCAGGTAAGCGCTTTTCCCCGCTTCTTCCTCTTCTCTTCTTCTTCGCGCGCTTCATAGTCAAATCCGTGTTTGGTCGACGCCTCCATTAAATCCATTTGAGCCATCCGCCGTCCCTGGTGTTAACCGGAGGGATTCGCACGACAATATTTTGGTCCAGGTCCGAACCCAGATCCGGAATATCAGCGGGATAGAAAACGTAAACTGATCTGCCTGGTTGAGGTATGCACTCTACCGAGAGCCTGTCTTGGTACAATTGTAATGATAATCACACACCTGCTTGCCATATGTATCGGCTGTGAGATACTGTAATATGTAGAGGCATGGTTCCAATATAATACAAAATTTATTCATTGGGACATTAAAGCAAGAAGCCGTGAGGTATAATGTAATTCATAAAAAAACTCCGGAGCATATTTCTCAGCTCACCCAGATGGTGATCCTTCAACAACAGGATGCAGTTGCATCGTGAGCTCCCCGAGCTTACTAAATGCTGCACCAGCTGCAGAAAATATTTCTCCAACCTGCAGCAAAACCGCAAACCACCAACGGTTAGTGACTAGTTTGAATCGCTTTGTTCACAGAAATATCGGCTCATGGAGGAGCTAAATACCAGAGAGCAGGTTCACAGAATGACAGGGTATCAGAGGGAACGCACATGAGCAGATGAGTGGGAGGTGGTCAAGGAGAGTCATTAGGTGACCATGGTCAGTCATCTCGGAGGACTGGAAGGAGTAGCACGAGACAATAGACGCACACAGGTATTCGGTTCCACAGATGAGAGAATATAGGGATGAAGGAATGGAGGTGAGCGTTTGGTTTAGAATTGGGGGATGGTAACCTGGTGTGTGATTCTAAAAGAACGTGCGTCACCTGGGCAGGCTGGGGTTAACATAGATGGTTATAGGTTGCATCATCACATTGATCACCATGCTTTTTCCTTCTATTTTTTGGACTGTCAAGGCTCGGGGATGAGCTACAACACAGGACAAATCAGGACGCCTGTTACAGCATGAAAGTAACAGTAGAACGTGATAGGTGTTGGCTTAGCGGTTAGGGTGCCGGCTTGGGATCCTAGGATCCTGAGTTTGAATCCCGGTCGATCGTTGAATTAACGCCAGGGGGGTTGACTCAACCAGTCATCCTTCCGAGATCGGAAAATCGAGTACCCGCTTGCTGGGATGAATGTGTCGGTGTGTGCCCCTTTCCTTTAGTAAGAGGCAACTAAAGGGTTGGTGTCAGGAAGGGCATCCGGCTATAAAAAAAAAGTTGCCTCAAAAAGGGAACCATGATGATTGTCATGGGGCCCGCAAGGCTAACCCCTGCTCTAGCAGGGAAAATGGCCTTAGAGAGGGAATTTTATTTTTTGTAGAACATGGGTGTGGGCAGTGGGCGATGCGACTAGGGGAAGGTCTGAGGGAGAGACATAAACAGCAGGGTTGAAGGACAAAATAGAGGGAGACTCCGAGAGCTAGGATTAACATGGGTAGCAGCTGATGACGCCAAGCACAGAGGTGAGAGTATTCCATCAAACTGCAGATGAAGGCCTTGCAGGTGGACAAACGTTGAAGTGTGCCAAGGAAGGATTGCACGAAAAAGGATGCCCAGCCAGTGAATGGCTTTGAAGGCAAACTTAATAATACGTGGTTTGCCGAAGAGAGAACGTAGGTTTGAGTGAACTTCAGGAGAACTACTATTAACCCTTGGATGCAGTGATTGGGCCTCGGAGGCCCAAAAGGTTTTTTTTGTTGCAAAAACTATGCTGTACAATTTTTTTTTGGAATGAGCCTCATTTTCACCGACTTTCATGTTGTTACACAAAATTCAGCGACATTAAAATAAAAAAATTCATTCAGGATCGTGTGAAAATCTTCATTCTTCACTTATAACCCGAAAATCCGACACGAATGCAGGCTTGGGGCCTTTGAGGCCCCGCATAAATGTTGTTGTACTACGATGTTATATCATTATTTTCTTGATATGAGCCTCATTATATGCTCCTATAACTTGGTTACAAATAATTCAGTGACAAAAATATGAAAATTAAAAAACTTTACACGAATACATTTGTGGGGCCTCCGAGGCCAAATGGCTGCGTTTATGTAGGATTTTTGACGCCTGCATCTTAGAGTTGAAGTAGATATAAGGGTTTACCATACGGTCCTTGAGAGTGTGAAATGTGTTAAGATTTAAAGACATATTCCAAGTATTTGACCAGCTTGTGATTTTTTTCCAAGGTCTGAATAGAGGGAAGAGGCTGATGCCTACCTGCCTGAAGGATGAGGGATGTCACAGCAGAGGACGGAGTCATCAGAAAATAGATAAATGTGATTTTCCAGAGTCGGAAAGACCGTTGATGAAGATTATGAACAGGACTGAGCCCAAGACACTGCCTTGGCAGGGATAGGTCCTGGGATGAAATGAATTCCTTTTAGATCCACATGTTGGCTATGAGAGGAGAGGAAGTCATGTGTGGAGTTGGCCTTGGATACCATAGGCAGAGAGATTGGAGAGCAAGGCGGAATGGAATCCCAGACAGTATCAAAAGCAAGAGAGACGGCCCTGATCTCATGTCTGGCAATGGCATCGAGGCCTCCATCCATTGCTGGATGAGTATAAGCAGCTTGTCCAAGGTGGAATGACCTGGTCTGAATCCTAACTGGTGATCTGAGGTGAGGTTGTTGGAGAAAAGCAAGGATTGCTGATGATTGGAAGGAAGCCAATTGGTCTGTGGTTAAGGGGGTCCGGTTTTGCTCCTCGTTTATGTAATGCGGTAATGTGGGCCGATTTCCAAACAGATGGAAGATGACCTAACACAAATGATACGGTGAAAAGGTGTGCAAGAGCAGCAGAGGCGTTTTTAAGACACGTGAGCTGATGCCGCCCGGTCCAGTTGCAGAGTCAGAGTTGAGTGTTGCCAGAAACTTCTCCTCCTTCTCAAGTGCAAAATACCTTAGAGGTCCAGGAGCAGTTGGGTATGACTGGGAAGGGAGGGTGGAGAGAGGGAAGTGTTGGGAACACAAGATTTGGAAGCAAACACAGAATTGAGGGATTCGGTCTTCTGTGGTGCCATTTGAAGTGAGGGAAGGGGATGAGGGCGCAGAGGAAGAAGAAGAGGCAGTAAATTAGAAAGAGAAGGAAGAAGAAGAGGAAGGGGAAAAGGCAATCGACTTGAAACAAAATCATAAATGTATTGTGATCGGTATTGCCAAAGTCATAAATACATAATTTACGTCATAACGACTTTATGCAAAATAAAAGGTTTCGACTTTCGTGCTGTCCAGCAGTCAACGCTGTACGTTTCAATGAGGTTCCCTTAACCCTAACCGAGCTGGGTGATTTGGAGCTTCCCCTAAATGGTCTTTCAGATGGTCCGATTAATTTGAAAGCCCTGAAAAAAAAACCGCGTGACTGAGTCTGAGGTGATTTGTACATAGGGTCCATTAACCAAGCAAGTGGTACTTATTAAAATTAAACAGGACGAATAATCCAAAATGCATTATTCACGTCAAATTCAAATTATACCAAACATATCGTTTGCTAAATCTTACCTTTGTAGAGGTGGACGTCATCGTGAGAGAATTCCGCCAAGCCTGGACCTGCGAAGAGGTGAAAGGTCATTCCCGCCTTTCTTCAGATGCAGTGATCTTCAGGTCCAGACAATGTACGTAACCTAAGGATCATCACTAAACAACAATTTAATAAAAGTGCACGACACATAGTGAACGCCAACTTAAACTGATCCAAAGCGTTATTGAAGGTTCTACCACTAATTACACCGTCATGGCTCACAGGCCGTGCACGAAAAGAGAACCTTTTATTTGGGCGATCGAATGTAATAACTTTGAATAATTATTTGTACAAAACGAAATTAATTTACGTCATTTTATCTTCCTCTGCAAGATGCTACCAGGGAACCGGTCTCCATAAACTTTTTTGCTGCTACTCACGAATCGTTTTTCTCAATAGTGGCTGCCTCCATAGCATAGGTCACCCTGAAGCTTCGCTGAACCTGTGCAGGTTATTCGGTCTCTATAAGTCAAGCAACACACGAAATATTATTGTGGGGACGCCTTTTTTTTTTTCTTTTTTTTTTGTGTACAAAGTCGAGGCTCGTGTAAAAGCTAACACATAAAACACAAAAGCATAAACAAACAGAAACACACATGAAACATAATAACAACAAGATATCGCGCTCACAAGGTTTCGATATGGTGACAGCCATCTTGGATTTTGACGTGGTGACCTAATTTTCAATAGGGTTCTTCCATATGCCTAGTTGCACCCACACACCAAATTAGAATTCGGTCCTTCGCTTACGCACGCACACACACATACACACACACACACACACACACACACACACACACACGCACACACGGACGGAGGGGAAAACCATAGTCCCCCTTTCACTCCGCGGTGCGACGGGGGACAATAAATATGTCGTGCAGAGCACGATACTTGTGAAATCCCTAAAATAAGTTGTTGGCCTATGATGACCTCAAAAATAATTGGTGGTTGAATTCAGTGACCTGGTATACAAATCCTCTTCAAATTTCAAGTTAATTGGATGAAAATTGAGGATTTTAGAAATTTGGCCTATGTTGATCTTTTGGCCAATGTTGACCTAAAATATCATTCGTGGTTGAACTCAGTGTCCAGATATGCAAATCCTCTTCAAATTTCAAGTCAATTTGGATGAAATCAGATGAAAATTGAGGATTTTAGAAATTTGGCCTATGTTGATCTTTTGGCCAATGTTGACCTAAAATATCATTCGTGGTTGAACTCAGTGTCCAGATATGCAAATCCTCTTCAAATTTCAAGTCAATTTGGATGAAATCGGATGAAAATTGAGGATTTTAGAAATTTGACAAAGTTGGTGACTTTGGCCTATGTTGACCTATTGACCTTTTGACCCCAAAACCAATAGGCTTCTTGCTTATGACCAACTCCACCATTTGGTGAAGTTTCGTGAAGATCGGTTGAAAATTGTGACCTATAGGCGACAGACATACAGATAGACAGGCAAACAGACAGACAGAATAATGCACAAGACCAACCAATATAGGCCTACTTGAAAAATCTTCGATTTTCGCAAGTAATAAAGGGAGCGGGAGACAAGAGGGGGGGGGGGGGGGAGGGAGAGGGAAGCACAACAACAGTGGAGAACAAGGACATCAGGAGATCTGTGGAAGGGAGAGGGCTGGGGCAAGGTACACGGGGTAAACAAGATGGACACTACAAGGACTTTCAGGAAAGAAAACAGGGAATTTGAAGGTGTGTTTTGGGTGGATTAACGGGGTTAGAAAAGATCAAGGTTTTGGATGGGGGAAGTAAGAGATGGTGGTGAACAGGTGTTTTGATTGCAGGTGTTTATTACAATTTGAATTTGAAACTAATTTGTCCAAATTTGAAACTAATATATAAATTAAAAAATTTCGGCGGTGTAAATTATTTGTACATGCATACTTTATCATTAAGTATGAAATGTACCATTTAAACATCATAAAAGCAAATAGTCCACACACAGAAATTACAATAATCTTCATTACCTTCCATTATGTATATGCTGCCACGCCCTCTGGTGAGGGAACTGACGTCATCTGAGAACCCTCCATTGGATTGGAGGGTTCCCAAATTGACGTCACTTGCCTCGCCAGATGGCATGGTGGCCATGTTGGCTGTGTTCAAGCCACAGCATGTGGCCTATACTTTTACCTCGATCTATAGGTCAGGTTCGACCTGCAGAAGCAGCATGTCCAGAGTAGAATGACCTGGTCTGAATCCAAATTGATGATCTGAGATCAAGCCATTGGAGAAGAGGAAGGATTTAATATCAGAGGCAATGATGGAATCCATGACCTTGCTGATAATTGGGAGCAGGCTCATTGGTCTGCAGTTGCAAAGATAGTTCCAGCATTCACCTCTGGGGCACAGGTTGAATGGGTACCATTTACTGTGACGGCTTGCTGTCTGTCACCGAGAAACAACATGATCCAACATGGAGTGTGTCTGCCGGTGCCATAAAAAGGAAGTTTTGTAAACAAACGTTTATGAGGAACTCTGTCGAATACTTTTCAAAATGCAGGAAAATAATGTCAGTTTGGCTTCTTTTCTCTAAAGTATTGGAGCAGTCATCATGGTCTCACAGATACGACTTGAGTCGTCATAGAATTTCATGTGCTAAATAGGGTGGTGTATAAGACGCTGCATCAACATGACAGCTCGAATGGAGAATCTCGAGATGATAGAAAGGCGGACACGAATGAAGAAAGAAATAAATACACTTCACGAGAAGGTAAAATGAAAAGCACTTGATCTATAGACATATTTCCAAGTGTTTGTGTGTTTGTTTGTACGTTATTCTTTCATGGCTGAACCCTAGGACCTAGAGGCCACAAATTTTGGGTGTAGGTTCTTCAGAAATTGGGCAAGGTATTATGCTGCCATGCGTTGTACTTGAAGTCTGTTTTGAGGCCACCAAAGGCCGCTACAAAGTGTATATAGGGATGTGGGGCCAGGCAGGGCTGCCACCAGCCCGCAACCAAAACTTAACCACCATGAGGCCAATAACTCAATAGCTTTTCAATATCCAACACTTCCGAAACCACCATGGGAAAAGTCCACCCAGCTGGGCAGTGCCGGGTATCCCCTCTCCCTCCAATCCCTTCCCCCCTCTGCCCCCGGGCAGTGCCAGGTAATCCCTGCCAGTGTAAAATAATGGAAATTCTTCCAAAGTAAACTGCTCTCTCTCATGCACAGATTTATCCCATCTCGTCTTCAGTTGTCACACCCTTCCTCCTGTCCATGGTACATTGAATCTTGTGGTGAGGCAGTTGCCCTGACACAACTTGCCTTCACCTCCTGGAAGGCAACTCCAACAGAAGGCAATCTCATTTCCTTTCACAAAGCTCAGAACAAGTGTGTGTCTACCCTCAGGAGAGCCAGGAAACAATATCTCTCTACTCTCAAGACTGAACTCTCAAACCCATCTCCCTCCTCCAAATCCTGGTGGTGTCTGGTCAAATCCGTTTCTGGTGTTCGTTCCCCCTCCATTCCCTCCCTTACCTCAAATGGCTACACAGTTGACACCGCACGTGACAAAGCCGAATGCCTCAACTCTGTGTTTGCCTCAAAATATTGTGTCCCGAACCCATCTCTCTCTGTACCCACCTTTCCCAGTCGAACCCAGCTGCTCCTGGACTCTGTGTCCTTCTCTCCTGACAAGGTGGAGAAGTTTCTGTCAAACCTCGACTGATTCTGCAACTGGACCAGATGGCATCAGCCCACAGGTCCTAAAATCCTGCTCTGCCACTCTTTCACACCCTCGCTCTATTCTCTTCACCCTCTCTTTTGCTCAATGTCATCTGCCAGCTGCTTGGAAATCATGCAACATTACTGCTTTACACAAAAAAGGTGCAAAAACAGATCCTTGCAACTACAGACCAATGAGCCTGCTCCCAATTATCAGCAAGGTCATGGAATCCATCATCGCTTCTGATATCAAATCCTTCCTCTTCTCCAATGGCTTGATCTCGGATCATCAATTTGGATTCAGACAGGGTCAATCTACTCTGGACATGCTGCTGCTGCTGTCTCAACAATGGATGGAGGTCCTCAAAGCCAAACAGGAAATCAGAGCTGTCTCCCTTGACATATCTCAGGCCTTTGATACGGTCTGGCACCCGGCCCTGCTCACCAAACTCTCCTTGTATGGTATCCATAGAAACCTCCACGCATGGCTTGCAGACTTCCTTTCTGGTCGCAGTCAAGTGTCAACATGTGGCCCTGAATGGAATTCTCTCATCTTCCCTTCCTGTTCAGGCTGGAGTTCCTCAAGGCAGTGTTCTGGGCCCTGTGCTTTTTCTGGTCTTCATTAATGATCTCTCTGACTCTGGAAAATTTCGTCTCTTTGCTTTGCTTTGCTGAAAATCTCTTTGCTGATGACTCCACTCTCTGCCGCTCCATATCCCAACCCTCAGATTGGCAGGCAGCAGACTCTTCACACTCTGCAGACCTGGACAATATCACAAACTGGTCAAACATGTCTTTCAATCCTGACAAATCTCACACTCTCACTTTGTGTCTCCGAAAAGAGCGTCTGGACAACCCTCCAATCTACTTTCTGAACAATCATCTTTAAGAAGTTCTGTCACTCACGCTTTTGGGTCTCACTATCTGCCATGATCTTTCCTGGGAAAACCATATTTCCAAGCTCGACTCCAAAGCCAGTCGCCGACTGGGCATCCTCCGTTGTGCGAAGTCCTTTCTGGGCACTTCTGAGCTCCTCACCACATACAAGGCTTTCATCTGCAGCTCAATGGAATAATGCTCTCCCCTCTGGGCTGGTGCTCCTACCTCACACCTAACTCGGCTTCACGCTGTTGAAACCAAAGCATTCGGAATCATTGGAATCTCCCGCAATGAAGCTGATTCTGAGGGCCTTTCTCTCTCTCACTGCAGGCAGGTATGTGGTCTTTCTGTCTTATACTGACTCATCTCCGACCTTGCTCCCCCTGTTCTGTCTGTGCTCTGTCCCCCAAATATTCCTACAGGTCGCACAAGATCTGCCAGCAACTCTCTTCTGGTGAAACTGCCAAAATCAAGACTCTCTGCTCACCTTCACTCCTTCATTCCTCTTTTCTTCCGCCTCTGGAACAAACTCCCACACTCTCTTCAATCCCTCTCCTCCCTCCAGGTCTTTAAAACAGCTGTTCACCACCATTTCTTATCTTCCTACATCCAAAACCTTGATCTTTTTAACCCCCCTTTAAACACCCCAAATCCGCCTCTTTAAATCCCCAACTTGTGCCGATCCCTCTTCCCCCAGCCCTCTCCCTTCCACAGATCTACCGACGTCCCTGTTTTCTTCTGTTGTTGTGCTTCTGTGCTTCCCTCTCTCCCCCTCTTGTCTCCCGCTCCCTTCATTGTATGTTCTGTGTCTGTGCATGTTTTCATGTTTAATGTGTTATCTCTTACATGAGCCTCGATTCTGTATTAAAATATATATACATAAATGGGTGCCACAAGCACACAACCAATTCACTCACAAGGGCTTTCAAGGGGGAAGGGGCAAGGGCTTTCAAGATACGAGGATTGAAAAGGCTCCAAAGCCAGGAGCACATCTGCCGTGCAAGCGGCATGGACCAGCCCACAGCGTGGCACCCGCGGAGAGGTGAAGGAGCCTACAGCAGGGTGAACAAAGATATTGGAGGGCAGAGAGAGAGAGAGAGAGGAGTGGGGTCCTCCTGCTCTGTGGCCAACCGATCCTGAATCCTCCTCCCCACGGACCTCACCCCCAGTCACACGCTGGGTTACTTTATGTTGACCTTTATAACTCTCATCACATCATAACACTTTACCCTTTCCACTCAGTCGAAGTGCTGGCCCTCATGGCCGCTTTTGCCAGTCACATGTACCAATTCCCCTGACTCACCTGCATAGCCCCAAAGCCATGCATGGTGAGTTGTGACAATGGGACAAGGTAACTTTAACACAGTCCAATTTGCCAGTGGGAAGATTAGTCAATACCACCAGTGCCTACTGCAGTCATTCTTCCATTTTATCATGCCAATTATTCTCTGGACTTTCTTTCCAAAGCCCATCAATCACAGCAGACTATCTGTGGAAGGTTATTCAGAGACACAATGTCCCACAGATGCTCTGGTTGGTAATCCGGTGGTGGTACTCAAATCTGGTCCTTGCAGTTAACCTGTAATCGAACAGTCCAGCATGGCAGGTTGCCACATGCTGGGCTATCCTGGAGCCTCAGAGAGGTTGTTGAACTGAATGCCCGGATGGTCATCTCATCAAGCCCTCCCTGACTCTCCGCGATGTTATCAAGGCGTGCTCTCGCAACACCTCTGTCTAGTGGTCCTCTCTGCACCATTACAGACCACTTCAGTTCTCCAGAGGTCTTAACTCCTGCGGAGTTTGCAACCCCACCAGCCTGAGACTACCGCTTGGGTGACATTCTGATAGACTGAAGATGCCCCACAGAACCACGACCACCAACACGACCGCCACCACCAGGCTCTCCATGGGGCTTGTGTGGTTGTGCCCTACATCAAAATACTGACATGCTGCTCACCTTGAGCCTCCTGCTCTCATGTCCTTTTCCAATTGACACAAGTGGCCAGCTGCTTGTCACTTTCCGCACCTAGATGGTAACAAAAAACAAGAATCATTGAAGGCCAAATGGGGCTCAAGCTGACTCATTCCCCCATTGGCCTGCTCTTCTCAAATGGTGAAGCCATTCTCTTTAAACCCCTCCCACACGGACGTTAACTCCCTCTTGTAAGCGGTGAGTCAATGACTGCGAGCACTGAGCCAACTCCCAAAGGCTCTCGAACACCCTGGGTCCAAATGTGATGCTCTCCACCGCCAAATCAAAGACCTCGGCAGATGCAGCCCTGCACACCATCGCAGGCTTGACCTCGCAGGTCGCAGGTTCGCCCACAAAGTTTTGACACAAAAGTGCACGTTTTTTTGGTTGCAAGTCACTATTCTAGTGCAGAAATGTGTGTGCTTCATCAAATAGTGTGTATTAGGCTTGTAAGAACCACCTTTAGAGGCCATTTTTTCCCCGCAGAGCAGAGCATTTCCCCCCTACACCCCCCCCCCCCGAAAAAGGGGTTGGCCTTTTTCGGGCACCGTGGTCCCCTTTTTGAAGCAATGTTTTATGGCCGGATGCCCTTCCTGCCGCCAACCCTGTGAGTCACCTCATGCGACACACAGGGAATTACCAGTGAACTGGTACTCAATTTGCCGACCTTGGAAGGATGACAGGCTGAGTCAACCCCCCTCGCGTTAATTCAGCGATCGACCGGGATTCGAACAGAGTATCCGAGGATCCCAAGCCGGCACCCTAACCGCTAAGCCAACACCAGGCTAAACCAAACAACAACCAAAATTCTGAAATGTGAGCAGAGTGCAAAGACCACTTCATATTACCAAGAGTGACGAAGGCACGGATAACTAACTCTACGTATCGCTTTTGAACAGTTGCCTCCTCCGCTGTAGCCTCTTGGGTAATTCTCAGAGCCGAAACCTACACGGATCCATCCTTCAAACGAGACCAGACTTCCTTATAAACAATAAGCGATATTGAACCGTGTACAGCACCACTCGGATTAGATGCAGGTCGAGTATATACCTAAACACTTCAAAAACGGTTGGGCAGAGCAGAGGTCTCCAAACTGCTTCCCTGTCAGCCTCACACCCTTTTAGGGCTTAGCTATGCTTCAGCTGCAGATCTCTAGAGAGGTTAGGGTTTGACTTTCTCGTCTCCTCGTATATGTGGGGCAGTGAACGGGAATTATTTCTGGAATCCTGTGGGACATTAGGCAGAATGAACCCGAAGAGGCTATTTTTAAGACCTGGAAACTGATACCAAGAATACGTTAAGTTGACACAAGAGAAAATTTCCATCTGACTGTTTGCAATGTCTCCAAATTAAACATTGGACGAACCCTAAATTAAATCACCAGGGCTGAACATTTCGTGCCCGAGCCTCATTTCCAACAAATGTACCTTTTAAGGAGCATTACCCTGCCTGTTCCATCGGAAATAGTGGATGTAATAGATCTATTGGTGGCTTGTTACAAGATTAGACTTTTGGGTTGGAACTTTTTTTGATAAAAGGGTCCAGGTCACCAGGTCACCCCAAATTTCTTTTCGACCCCCATTAATTCACCCCAGGTCCACTTTTTTTGGAATTCCGACTTCTTCCCTGGAAGTCCTAGCAGTGTCCATGTGTTTTATACCTCTCCCACCTCCCTCCCCCTTCCCGTGCCTCCTCCCCCCAAGCCCTCTCCCTCCCACAGATCTCCCGATGTCCCTGCTCTCAAATGTTGTACTTGTGTGCTTCCCTCTCTCTCCCCATCTTGTCTCCCGCTCCCTTTATCTTATGTTTTATGTGTCAGTTTGTATTTTTGTGATTAGTGTTGGCTCTTACACGAGCCTCGATCTTGTATACAAAAAAAAAAAGTCATAGAGGAACTAGACAACAAATAGCAGTGGGTTTTCGGACTACCAAAAGGGTGTAGGTGTAGGTGGGGTTGAGGTGGTGGGTGGACAGACAACAGGACGAAAGGAGGAATAACAAAACAAATGAGTATAACAATTAACAGAATGGGAAAGCATATTTCACTTTCACATCGGAGACAGGTTGGTGGTCTCTCTGTCTTCTACCACTTCCTTTTTGGTCTTGCACCCACTGCTCTCTCCATGCTCTGTCCCCTCCTCTTCTTCCCCCACCTCTCTCCCGGTATTCTACAAAGCGCACGCGGTCCACCAGCAACCCTCTTCTGGTGAAACTCCAAAAATCAAGCCTCTCTCCTCACCTTCACTCCTTCATTCCTCTTTTCTCCTGCCTCTGGAACAAACTCCCTCACTCTCTTCAATCCCACTCCTCCCTCCAGGTCTTTAAAACAGCTGTTCACCACCATCTCAGATCATCCCCAAACCAAAACCTAGATCTATAATTCTACCTTCATTAACTCCCACCCAGAACACCTCTTTCCAAGTTTCCAGTTTTTCCTTTCTGAGAGTTTGCTTTTCTATCCATCTTGTCCACACCATGTGACCTCCAAACAAGTGATGCAGGCAACGATGTGGGTTAGGGAAGAACGCAAGGGGTGTACAAGATGGATACGTCAGCAAAATCTTGAGACAGGCGGGGGTGGTTTTTACGGTTTTTAGAAAATATCATGGTCTGAGATGGTGGTGAACAGCTGTCAGCTTGAAGACCCAGAGGGAAGAAATGGATCGAGGAGAGTGTGGAAGGCATTCCCACAGGTGGGAAAAGAGAGGAATAAATAAGTGGAAGTGAGCAGTGGTTCTGGATTTAGGCAGCTGCACTCGGAGGGGGTTGCTGGTGGACCAGGTACTTCCAACAGATACCTTGGGGAGATACAATACACGAAGAGGGCAGTAGCCATAGATTCGAACCCAGGGTTGACAGCTCAAAGGCTGTGTGTGTACTTCTCAGCCATCCTGCCAGCCTGTGATTCAGGTGCAACTGTCCAACCGGCTTGATTCTGTCTAGCAGAGTGAGCGCAGGTTCTAAGAGCGAGGGAGGGAAGGGGAGGACGGTTCAGGAAGTCTAACAGTATTTTCCATTGAAGAAAACAGAGGGTTTGAGGTAGCCAAATCCGGAATGCCCATACCTTTAGAAGGTATTGCAGGGAGCGAGGGGGCGGGCAGGTTCACAATGACCTTACACTGAGGGGTGATTATTTTTGCCATAAGCACATCTAAGGGAGACATCCCACTGGATCTGGATCCGACATGAACCAAAATCGAATTGTCTTGCTCTTGTCACTTTACCAACTCATCCACCAAGTTTAGCCATAACTCGTCCACAACTTTTTAAAATATCATGTTATATATCGCTTTTCACCCGATCTCTCGATAAGTGAAGAATCAATAAAAAATTAAATAATTGTCGTATCCGAATCCATATTCAGATCTTCACCAAAATCGAACAGATTCGTCCTTGTCACTCACCCAACCTCTCCACCAAGTTTCGCCCAAATCCGTCTCCAACTCTGAGATATCGTGATATGTATCGGTTTTAGCCCAATCTCTCAATGGTGAAGAATCATATCTGAATTAAATAATTCTCGTATCCGAATCCATATTCAGATCTTCACCAAAATCTAATCGATTAGTCCTTGTCACTCACCAACCTCTCCACGAAGTTTCGTCCAAATCCGTCCATAACTCGGAGATATCGTGATATGTATCGGTTTTAGCCCGATCTCTCAATGGTGAAGAATCACATGATAATTAAATAATTCTCGTATCTGAATCCATATTCAGATCTTCACCAAAATCGAACAGATTCGTCCTTGTCACTCACCCAACCTCTCCACCAAGTTTCGTCCAAATCCGTCTCCAACTCTGAGATATCGTGATATGTATCGGTTTTAGCCCGATCTCTCAATGGTGAAGAATCACATGACAATTAAATAATTCTCGTATCCGAATCCACATTCAGATCTTCATCAAAATTCGAATCGATTAGTCCTTGTCACTCACCCAACCTCTCCACCAAGTTTCGTCCAAATCCGTCTACAACTCTGAGATATCGTGATATGTATCGGTTTTAGGCCAATCTCTCAATAGTGAATAATCATATCTGAATTAAATAATTCTCGTATCCGAATCCATATTCAGATCTTCACCAAAATCGAATCGATTAGTCCTTGTCACTCACCCAACCTCTTCATCAAATTTCGTCCAAATCCGTCCACAACTTTTTAAAATATCATGTTATATATCGCTTTTCACCCGATCTCTCGATAAGTGAAGAATCACTTAAAAATTAAATAATTATTGTATCCGAATGCATATTCAGATCTTCACCAAAAAATAATCGATTCGTTCTTGTCACTAACCCAACCTCTCCACCAAGTTTCGTCCAAATCCGTCCATAACTCTTTAAGATATCGTGATATGTATCGGCTTTAGCCCGATCTCTCAATGCTGAAGAATCACATAGGAATTAAATAATTCTCGTATCCGAATCCATATTCAGATCTTCAGCAAAATCGAATAGATTAGTCCTCCTCACTCACCCAACCTGTCCACACTAAGTTTCGTCTAAATCCGTCCACAACTTTTTGAGATATCGTGTTCACAAACAGACAAACAGACAGACAGGGGTGAAAACATAACCTCCATCCACCTTCTGTGGCAGAGGTAATAATTTTTTTATCCACTTCCAATATAGTTGCTTTTTAACAATGAAGTTTGGACAGGTCGGCCATTAGCAAAAGCAGCCTTTAACGGCGATTCGTAATCACAAGGCAAAGCAATAACATTTGCTGGAGAAATGTCGGACACAAACGTCATTAGATCAGAACTAACAATAGAAATCCCAGTCTCTGGTGGTGTAATGTGTAGAGCATCCACTCCGAGTCTGGGAGGTCGGTTTGAACCCCGGGAGGGTCATAACCAAAGAGTCTTTAAGAATAGCACGTGCTGCTTCCTTGCTTGAAGTTCAGTATTTGAAAGGATAGAACACGGACAAAAAACGCAGGGAAGGCAACGGTAAACCACACAGTATAACCCTGGCCAAGAAATTGGGCAGCACTAATGCTCTGTAAAGACTTTAGTACATCAAATCCAATCAAAACCAATAAAAACTAAACCCACTGATGGTCCGGATCTGGATCCGACATGAACCAAAATCGAATCGGCTTGTTCTTGTCGCCGAACCGACTCACCCACAAAGTTTTGCCGTAAGTCGTCCACAACTTTTTCAAAGATCGTGCTGTATATCAGTTTTAGCCCCATCACTAAATAAGGTCCAGATAGCCTGATGGTGTTGGCTTAGCGGTTAGGGTGCAGGCTTGGGATCCCAGGATCCTGGGTTCGAATCCCGATTGATTGGTGAATTAGCACCAGGGGGGTTGACTCAGCCTGTCATCCTTCTGAGGTCGGCAAATTGAGTACCAGTTGTGTCGCAAGAGGCGACAACCAGGTTTGGTGGCAGGAAGGGCATCTGGCCATAAAACATTGCTTCAAAAAGGGGACCAAGGTGCCCAAAAAGGACAACCCCTGCTTTGCAGGGGGAAAAAATGGCCTCTAAAGGTGGTTCCTACTCAATAAGGTCCAGGCCACTCCGATCCTTGAGGACCTAAAAAATTCTCACCAAAATCTAATCATTTCGTCCTCGCCACGTACGCAACCTCTCCACCCAATTTTATCCGAATCCGTCCACAAATTTTTGAGATATCCTGTTCAAAAACAAACAGACAGCGGTGAAACACAACCTCAATCCACCTTCTGGTTGTGGGAGCAGTAAAAAAACATAAACGAAGGAGATTGAATTTTAAAAAACGTTTTAAAAGATTAAATAAGAGAGTTAAGATATGGGGCTAGAAGCTGAGGGTTAGTGGGTGGACGTCGTTTGCTATTCAGAGGCAAGGAAGCCTCCAGAGGCAGCGATCTTCACTGCGCACTTGGCCGTATAAGGGTGGAAGGGTTTGGTCTCCTTGCTGTCCGCTGCCTGCGGTGCGGACCCCGACCAGAAAGCCGTACAGGAAGGAGAGTACCCTAAAGGTGAGCTGCAAACTAACTTCTAGCTTGGTATTATGAGGCTATACACACCTGCATGTACATTCTTTTGGTATATCGTTTTAGCGGAAAAACGTTTGGCTGATGATGTGACTTTGAAACAGGTTCATACGATGTGCACCGAGATTTAAAATGTAGTAGAAAGAAATACGTCGCCTTTCAGTCCAGCCAAGACTGTTACTACGTGAAATACCTTCCTGTTTTTTTTTAGCTTTCAGAGCAAAGGTAACTTCCGATGGGTGTCCAAAAACAGGTTGACCAACGACGAGATACCCACGTTAGTCCAACGCATGGCAAAAACGTATAACAAGGTATATATGTAAGGGGGGACAGGTAAGATTGCCCAGAGATATAAGGGCACTCGCTTCTAACCGTCTAGCCTGGGTTCAAATCTCAACCCAGGTATAAACTGTTATCCTGGTGTTTCACTGGTAGGGTGATGCCGTCCCTTGGATGGATGTTAAACTGAGCCTCCTGTCTGCTGGCATTAGTTGGTAGACGTTAAAGACCCTACGGTGTCCATCGCGAAGAATAGGTGACCTACCCACCGGAACCCTGACCAAATTACAAATTCCTGCCCTAACTATTGCTGGGAAGGCAATGGAAAACCACCTAGCATGGCCCTTGCCATAAACCTGCTTCATAAACCTGCTTCAGACAGGTATCCCAATTATCATTAGAACCCCTACAAATGCCATAAAATAGCTGCTTCTAACTATCAGTATCCTGTTAAAAAAGCAAAATGGCCACTTATCCAAAACCAGATGTCAGAGTTTTCTATTAACTAGAACGCCACTCAGTAGAGCGCATACTCCCGCCGTGGGTCAAGTTGGAATAGTACGATTTCACAAAAGTTTGAGGGAGTAGTTCATGTTGTTTGTTGTTGTATAGAAGATAATGTTAAAAAAAAACAAGGCAATTTCACTTACATTTTCGGATTCAGCGTTCAATTATATATAAGTGAGTGTATTTTGAGGCATGTGTGACTTCAAATAAAATTGTAAGCCAGGAAAACGTTCGTTTCATTCCTTAGGGATACAACATGTAAAACTGGCCCAAACGTCAAAACAAAACTCGCTCATTTTAAGTCGTACAAGCTAATGCGGCCACTCATTCTTCTGGGAAGAATCCCGTGCACATGCTGGTCACACTTATAACTCACCTAAGTCTTTATAAGTTCATCAAATACTGACACCGCGATTGACATTCGCTGAGGTAAATCACTAAATGTTGATATTGTAGCGGTTGCCGCTGAGCATACACAATCGCCTTACACCTGCCGAAGACGCAACCAGGGAGCGATCACTGTACCGGGCTCGCCCTGGCCGCCCGGGCATGTCCAGACTCGCCTTTCCCGGGCATGCCCAGACTCGCCTTTCCCTGGCAAACGCTCCGGCATGACGTGTTTGATTGTGCTTATATATATTGCTACCCGATAAACGGGCTACACAGAGTGTGCTGGGTTCTGTACGAATAAACAAGCTTTGAACTCAACCAAATGGCCTCGTTCTATCGCCTTCCACGACTCCTAAACTGGTGACCTCGGCTACCCCCGAACGGATTCGGGGGCTGCAAACGAACATGGCAGTTTCGATCGCACTGCCGGAGTTTTGGAACTGACGAGCGGCCATGTGGTTCGCGCACCACGCTCGGCTCCTCCTCTACGACCGGAGGGGCGAGCCCGCTCCAGGACCCTCCGAAGGAACGCAGTTACGAGATGTGGGTGGCACTGCTGCTCATCTCTTGCGCGCTCTGACGGCGGCACGGCTGCTTCGTTACCTTCGCGCGCACTGCTGTTCGTCACCTTCGCACAACTTCACTCTACAACCACAGCTGCAACTCGCGCAACTACTTCTCCGACCCTGCATCCTCGGGAGGCCCGCGAGGAACCTCGGCAGCCTCCCCCGAGGCCTTGACCAACCCCTCGGTTGGCTCAACCGCTTTTCACGTGCACCGAGGCCGAGCGCTGCTCGAGCCTTCTCGGCACTGCACCCGCGAACTGCGACCTCGGGAGGCCCGCGAGGAACCTCGGCAGCCTCCCCCGAGGACTTGACCAGCCCCTCGGTCGGCTCAACCCCAGTCCTACGTCACCCCAGCGCTTCGCACAGCGGAGTACGTTTTTGTGTGTCATGACGCACATCGGGGGCCACTCCGGCCGCCGTACGACGGGCCCTTCCGGGTCCTGCGACGGGACAACAAGTCTTTCGTCGTCGAAGTCGGCGGCAGGTCGGACCGGATTTCGGTGGACAACCTCAAGCCGGCGCACTTGGACGTCGACCAACCACCACGGTTGGCCCTTCCTCCGCGGCGAGGCCGCCCCCCGTCCACGGTTACCCCCGCTCGACCACCCACCACCACACTGGACCGCCCCCCCCCCCACGACCCTCCAGGGGTTGCTTCGGCCGGGTCATCGGGACCCCCCTTAAATTGACCCTGCCGGTGCAAGTCGATTCTGGGGGGGCGCGTGTAGCGGTTGCCGCTGAGCATACACAATCGCCTTACACCTGCCGAAGACGCAACCAGGGAGCGATCACTGTACCGGGCTCGCCCTGGCCACCCGGGCATGTCCAGACTCGCCTTTCCCGGGCATGCCCAGACTCGTCTTTCCAGGGCAAACGCTCCGGCATGACGTGTTTGATTGTGCTTATATATATTGCTACCCGATAAACAGGCTACACAGAGTGTGCTGGGTTCTGTACGAATAAACAAGCTTTGAACTCAACCAAATGGCCTCGTTCTCTCGCCGTCCGCGACTCCCAAAATATCTCTTCTGAGGTAAAAACAAAAACAAAAAAAAACAGTTTTAAAGCATTATACGTATCAAACGATACATTTTATGAAACGGGGAAACGGAATACACACTTTGGGGGTTTTAAAATGACAGAATATGTCTTTATTAGAAAAAAAAGAAAGAACCTTGAAGACAACGCTGCTAACAAAGTACACCGCTCTAGCGCATAACCACGAGTTTAAACTACATTTACAACAAATATGAAAACTATTTTCATATCACAATGTTAAATATAGAATATATAGAAGATAATGTTTTTTAAAAATGAGCCCTATCTTCCAATGGTAAAAAAATCCTTCAAAAAATTCCAGGATCGGGAATAATATTCTGAGCTTCACCAAAAACTAATCAATTCTTCCTTATCCCAAGGGAAATCATCCCACCAACTTTCATCCAAATCCGATTCAGAACTTTTCCAGATATCTTGTTCACAAACACACGAACACACACACGCACACACACACACACACACACACACACACACACACACACACACACACACACACACACACACACGGACACGATCGAATGCATTACTCCCTGGCGGGAGTAAATATTGGACTTTTTTGTACAGAAAGTCGAGGTTCGTTGATTATCTAGAACATCAAGCGGATCGGGACGCGACAGAACGAAAGGAACAGTAGAGAGAGAGAAGGGGAGACACCGAGAGCAGAGACGAAGGACAGGAAAGACAGAGATGGACAAACGAGGGATGCGGGTAATGATGAGGGGTAGGAGAGAACGGTCGGGGTGGACAAGATGGATACAGAAGCAAACTCACGGGAAGGAAAAACTGGAAATTTGGTGGGAGTGGGGACTTAACGGGATAGAAAAGATCTTGGTTTTGAATGGGGAACGGTGGTGAAGAGCGGTCTTGATTCTTGAAGATTGGAGGGAAAAATGTGTTCAAGCAGGATGTGGAAGTTGGTTGCATAGGAGGGAAGAAGAGGAACAAAGTGAGTGGAGGTGAGCACTGATCCTGGATTTTGCTAGTTTCACCAGAAGTGGGTTGATGTTGGACCTTGTGTGCCCTGCAGAAACCTCGGGAGAACAAAGCACAGAAATAGCAGAAGGTGCAAGACCAGAAAGTAGGTGGTAGAAGAGAGAGAGTCCACCGACCTGTCTACAATAGCAAAGTGACAGGCCCAAAGACTCAGCTTCATCACGGGAGATTCCAATGATCCTGAAGGCCTTGGTTTCCAGGACGTCAAGCTGAGAAAGATGTGAGGCAGGGGCACCAGCCCAGAGGGGAGAGCAGTACTCCATCAAGATGCAAATAAAGACCTTGGAGGTGTATCGGAGTTCAGACGTGCAAAGAAAGGACTTTGTATGATGGAGGTTGCCCAGTCGGCGGCTGAATTTGGAGGCCAACTTTGAAATGTGGTTTGCCCAAGAAAGATCATGGCTGAGAGTGAGACCCAGGAGTTTGAATGACTGAACTTCCTCAAGAAGATTGGTAAGAAAATAGATAGGCAGGTTTGCCAGATGGTCCTTTCGAAGAAAGATAGTTAGAGTGTGAGATTTGTCAGGATTGAAAGACATATTCCAAGAATTTGAAAATCTTGTGATTTTTTTTCAAGGTCTGAAGACAGGGAATAGGCCGCAGCCTTCCTGTCTGAAGGATTAGGGATGTCACAACAGAGGGTGGAGTCATCAGAAAATAGATAAAGGAGGTTTCCAGAATTAGAGATCATTTATGAAGATCAGGAATAGCATTGGGCCCAGAACACTGCCTTGAGGTACTCCAGCCTTGACTGTTGTCAAAATCTCAATCGTAGAACATTTTGAACCACCCTCAGAGTTAAATATCTGATCGTGGCCCAAACTTTGCATTTATTTCCTTTTTTTCCTGGATATTTGCCGCCAGTTCGTGCAAGTCTGTCAGTAATCTACACATTCCGGTAAGGTTCTGCATTGTGCATCCCAGTTTTGTAAATGGTGTTTGTATCCATAGTCGAGGTTTATGGAGGATCAATGTGCAGAGGGTGGAGGGGTTAAAGACACCAATCGAGGAAAATGCGGATTGTATGGGACTTTAAGTATGTTTGCACACAGATTGTGAGGAAAAAAGACCGAAAGTCTAACAGCGGCCTAGCCGGGCTTGTTTGATGCTCTGGTAGTGGTATGACCTTGGTGGGAATACCAGTTAACAAATAATGTAAGTATTAAATTATTTTGAAGTACTGTATGTCTCTAAGCTGTCTGTCACCATGGAAGTGAAGAGATTGCATTGAGACACTGGTTTATTTTATGTGTTTCGAGTCAACAATGAACTAACCATACACCGCTTCAATCCAGCAACTTTGCAGTCACGACAAAGGGATTGCAGTGTTATGATTATATTTACCATATTATTATTATTAACGTTATTATTGTTATTACAAAAACGATACTACTGTATTAAGAAACACGGACTAATTTGTCCGAAGCAGCCTGAAGGTGAGGCATGAAGGCATGAAGCCTAAGGCCTATAAGTACTGTGTTGTTCGAAGACCCGTAACACCGATGCTTTCGATATTTGATGGTCATTTTAACAATCGGTTTATTTGTGTTTCACCCTGAATGAAAAACGTAAAGGCAGAGCATGGCGATTGTGATATATGACAGGTTCGACGATATGTTCGGCCTGTAAGGAATATCAATCAAAATGGCGGTGTGTGGAGTCAGCCATCGTACGCTGTAATGACATCACATCACCCATGTCATGTGACCAGATCCTCAGCTCTGATTGGTGTACGTTTGTGAGGGACATACATCGATACATATATGGACAGACAAACACTGTTCTAGACGGTTTTGCCCTACTGGCTATGCTGGAAAACATAAAGAGGAAGTGTCACGATAGAGGAGGTGTTGACGATAGTAAAACCTGGTTCTGAAGAATACTTGACAATTTTCACATCTGATGTAAATGATTTATTTGCAGATTCTCACCTTTTGACCAATATTAAAATAACTCACCTGATTGAAGGTGGAGGTGGCACATGGGGGAGATGCTTTCAAATCTGGGAATAAGTAGAATTAAATAATGTCGTCATTAAAAGGTGCATGTGTTAACACCTGCATGCAATACACCTTTCTTGCAGAAGAAAGCAACAGCTAACTCTACCGCCATGGAATACCACACACAAACTACGACCATGACCAAGACGAAGAAGGTCACACATAAAGGAGTGACCACCGTACAACAAGGTAAGAAATCGCTCTTATCCATGTCAGCCTCTGCCACGGTTATTGTAATGTGATGCTATCTATGTTCCTGCTCCATGTGTGTGTTTGGTTCCGTGTTTTGTGAAATACCATATGCCCTCGCGACTGGAACAGGATCGTGTGAGATCTCACGAGAACATGCCACACATCTATATGGCCTGATGAATAAAGCTGTTATGTTACAGTTCCATCAGAACGAGCCGATTCGTCACACAGTCACGGATTGTTTGACCCCAATATGGGGGGCATTTAAAAATTACTTAACACTATTTTTTTTTAGTAATTTGCGTAACGTAACGCTCGATTACCATGTGTTCCGATGTAGCGTGTGTTCTGACGGGCTTGATTAATCCTTACTGTTATTTGACATTTGATGCAATTTTTTGGGGACCCTCATCGTGAGTAACACTAGGCCCAAACAAAGCCAATGAAAATCTGACGCAAAAAAACCCGGGCAGTGTATAATCAGCAGAGGCCTACAGGCCTAATGTGTGAGGCCCACCAGAAAACCAAAATGGCGGCCATATCATTTCGTATTGGTGCTATGGTGGGTGGAGTCAAGCGACAGATGTGGGTGTGGTTCGGCAGCTGTCCGACCAATGGGTGGGTGCACGTTTCAAAAATGGACCCCCAACAACAACAGCAACGCGAAGCTATTGTCGCAGGTAAGAATAAATTAATCAGGGAATGTAGCCGGTATAAGTTGCACACCAACTCGAGGAGGTCTTCCAATAGTTTAATGAATGTTTTGGTTTGAAGGGAACACAACATAAGAAAAAAGGGCAGCAACATGCGCTCACACGAGTCCTAGGGTCATTCAAGTCCAATCTCCGAATAACAACCGAACCCAAAGACAACAGTCTTCATGTGTGAAGAGGCGAATCCACACAACACCGGTAACCACACTCCACATTAATGGGTGGGCCTGAGAACGCGCCAAAGCCCTTCTCTCTCCACAGCAGTCATGGTGGAAGCCTGCTTTCGATTTCCGGTGGCCAGCAACTAAACTTCATTTTACATTTTATTACCCTGCACCCTCATGGAACAAATCACCATAAATCACACAACGATCTATCTCTAGACATTAAACTACAGTAGCAAGGAAAATTTATTAAATATAAATATACCAGCCAATGAGAACAACTCCATATGGCCACACCTTACGCCTACAAGTGGTTTGGTAAAAGTATAAATTTCCATCCGTTTGCCCGGTACAAGGCCGACGCATCGTATCAACACGACTCGGTCGATCGCTTTGTGGTCTTCCTCGTCGGATCACATATCTAAAAACCATGCGAATTGGAAGTCCGAATCCACGAAGCGTTACGCAACATGTCAAATGGAAATGTGGCCGAGCGAGCCTGATGCGTGATGCAATTACTTCCGGGTGTGCTGTGCTGACTCAACATTGCTAATTACCCCGCAATTGGTCTTTCCTTTTAATCACCTCACTATAACCAGAATTCACCCGAGACCAGGTATATTTAATAAAGAAACGTTACTGGTCACGGAGAGGGAATGTACAAGAACCAAAACATAAACAAGGCCGTGCTTTCCTGCAAATCCCTGGTGTTCCTGCTTCTCAAATTTTTGCATTCCAATCTCCCATAATAATCAAAGCATCTCCTTTAGGCACACACCACCACCACCCATCATTGATTGGGTTGTATCTCAGTACCGATTCTGCCTCCGTTTATTTTACAGGTTTCGTGACCAGAAAATAACACTTTGTGACCGTTATATTGAAACTGCCCAAACCGATCCATAGAAGTTCAAATCTATCTATAATTCCAGTAATCTCTGTGTGTGTGTTTGTCTGTGTGTATGTCTGTGTGTGTGTCTGTGACCGCTGTTTCTCGACAACCACGGGTCCGATATACTTTAAACTTGCCAGGTATATTGCTGGGGACCTGAGGATGTGCCTTTTCAAGGTTTCATATTAATCGGAGAAGTAGTTACCGAGCTATGTCCAAAAAACGATTCAACCAATCAGAGAGCAGTGAGCTATCACGTGTGCCGAACGTGCCGAACAGACTCTGCCTCGGACGGCACATTTGAGAGCGTATTCATTTATTTCACGTTGGCAAACTATGTTGGCGTTAAACTATGTTTTAAAACTAATTAAAACTAATTTGCGATTCATCGTAACTGCGATATGCGACCTTCCGGACAGTCAAATGAGGACGTCACTTCCGGACTTACGGATAGTCATAGTGACGACGTACTGATGCTGAACGTGGCGAGCAGACGCTGTAAGGTACGATCGATTGTAGTACACGTTTATAATAACTCTGCCGATACAGGCCCGATTAACTGCAGCGCCATCCGAGCTGCGGCGTCGGGACGATACATTCATTGTACGGTCACATCACGCACTTACGGGCACGCCCATGGGCCCATGGGCACGCCCATGCATGCATGGGCGAAGACATTTTTTTTTTTTTTTTGGGCAAGGAACGGGCACCCACGTACGGGCACGTCCTAGGCGAATGGACCAAACCATTTCATGTAAATAGAAGGGGGGGATATAATTTTAGATATATATATAGTACGGGCATGCCCTAGTATTCTCAAAATTTCAGTTATTGTCCTCTCCACCTCTCTCATTATTACATTTAACTTTCTCGTATTCACTGACCTTGTAGTCCATGTTCCAATTGTGTGAACGTTTGAGAAGCTCAGAGTTAGACTTTCAAATCTGCAGACCTCGACTACTGGATTTCCTTGCGGGTTTGATCCATCCCATCATAACGGCCAGGCCTACTCATCAAAACACTTTGCTCTACCCCAGCAGCCATTTGGACGCTTTCAAAAATGGGACGGCCGTCCCATTTGGACGCATGTTTCAAGTACATTGGTTGGTCTCGTGCGTTATTCTCTGTCTGTCAAATGCCTAGAGGTCACAATTTTAAACTAATCTTCACAAAACTTCACCACATGGTAGAGTTTGTCATAAGGAAGAAGCCTATTGATTTTGAGGACAAAAGTCAAAGGCTATCAAGAGGTCAAATTTCTAAAATTGTCATTTTTCATCTGATTGACTTGAAAGTTGAACAGCATTGGCATATCGAGTCACTAAATTGGGAAACCAACTATTTTTGAGGTCAAAAGGTCAAAGGTCAAACTTCTAAAATCATCAATTTTCATCTGAAAAATTGTCAATTTTCATCCGATTGATTTGGAAATGAAACAGCAATCGCAGAATGCCTCACTGAATTGGGAAACCAACTAATTGAAGGTTCAAAGGTCAACTAAAGGTCAAACTTCTAAAATCATCAATTTTCATCTGAAAAATCGTCAATTTTCATCGGATTAACCTGACGATTAACGAGCAATTGCATAGTACATCACGGAATTGGAAAACAAACTATTTTTGGGGTCATAAGGTCAAAGGTGAACTCAAGGTCAAACCTCTAAAATCATCAATTTTCATCCTATTAACTTGAAAATGAAACTAATTGCACAGTGCATCAATGAATTGCGAGAGCAACTATTTTGAGGTCAAAAGGTAAAAGGTCAACTCAAGGTCAAATTGCTAAAATCATCAATTTTCATCCGATTGAACCGAGCTTTGATTAAGATTGTCAATTAAAATCTTCATAAAATGACGAATTTGATGTATCCATGTCAACTTTTTTTGGAGTCAAGGAATTCTGAATAGGATTCCAATACTTATTGTCAATTTGGTAATTTCTTCCCTTGCTGTTTTTGTATTGCAGAGTCATCGATAACGCGCCGGAAATCTTCACTGGCTTCCAGCTCAGTCAGCGTCGTGACCCATAACTCTCAAGTCCCTCCGGGTCAAAGTCCTCCAGAATTCGTCATGAAACCATATCCAGTCACCTTACAAGAAGGTGGGTATGTAAGCAACTTGCAGACCTTGAGAGTCCAAAAACGTTTTCAAGGAATTAAGTGTAGAACTAATATATATATAACTTTTCATGACTCCATTGAAATCGCAGGTTGGGCCGCATGGAATTTAATTATTTTGGTTACTTTGACTGTCTATCAGCCATGGACTGCATATGAAAGAGATAGGAAATTTAACATAAATCTTAAGACAATTTCAAAAGGGAAGCGTCACAAAAAAACAAGAACAGCACTCAGTAGAGAACACACCTCCACCAGGCTGAACAGTTTACGTTTTGTACCCCACTGATAGGTCCTATCTGGATTCGGACCTGAATCAAAATCTAATCGGCTTGTTCTTGTCACCTACCCAACTCATCCACCAAGTTTTGTCATAAATCATCCACAACCTTTTGAGATAGTGTTCTATATCATTTTTGGCCCTATCTCTCAACGGTAAAGAATCACTTTAAAATGATCGGATCCGGATCCCGATTCGAATCTTCACCAAAATTGAATCAATTCTTCCTTGTCACATACCCAACCTGTCCACCAAATTTAGTCCGAATGCACCCACAAATGTTTGAGACATCTGAAGTGTTTTACGGTGGCCGGAATGCAAATCCTGTCACCAACTTCCTATAAAGAGGCAACCCAACTGCATCAGGTATGGATGGCCATTGGCTCACGAGGAGCTCCTCCGCCCTTTGACGACTTTGTTTTCAATCCTGCTGGATGTCCATATCCAATATCCATACAACCTCCTCAACAGGAAACCTGGTGGGGGAGTCAGTTTAGTCGCCGCCAACTCGACCATGAAACAGGTCCACCTGGTACCTGTAGCAAGTCACAGATTGGATCTGGCCTGACCTGACAATATAAAACTGAAGGGACGGGCGCCAAGTTTGTTCTGCTTCTGAATGTTTAATCTGCTTCAATGCATCAGGAGGCTTCATTATAAAGCCAATTTATATTTATTTTACATGTTTATTTCAATTGTGATGTTAAATTTTGGCTGCTACCCATCTTCCTCGACATTTCCTTTAATCTCAGCAACCTAATCCCCCTTTTTCCATTGTCCCTTGGTTTCAACTTTCACGGACGTCGGTTGGGAAAGTTGGGTCCAACAGGATTCCCTCGCCTTTATGTCGTGTTACCCGTTGGTGGCCCAATAACCTCAGCTAAGGACCGCGCCCTCAGCGTTCACCCGTCTTCCAACTGCTATTACTTCTATAGCCGAGCGAACTGTGAGTGGAAGCTGGCTAACCATTACCAAAGCAAAACAGTGGGGCAGAACCCCTGGTTATCCATAATCCATATGTCAGAACTCCTGGCTATCCATAAGTCAGAACTCCTGGCTATCCTACATACAACCTTATGTCGGATCAATGGAAGGAAGGTCGAGAATGAAGCAGACGCTAAATACACAACGATTATTTATTACAAAGCAATGGTGAAACGCACTTTATTTACAGGTCTTTACTCTTTATTCACCAAAGCGAAATCAAAGGCAAAATGACATGTATTTACAGCAAAACCAAGCAAATTAACAAGGCACAAAAGAGCAGACTTATCCTAACAGGTATTCTTATACAATCTTAACACATACACAGAGACAAGGTACCTGCATTCATTCTGTGATGAAAGAATAAAAGAAAGAATTGTAGAAAGAGGCAGTCTGGAGTGTAGGCTGTCCTCAACCAGTCAGGCCGCATACTATAATGCAGAGGGGAATTATGTTGAGGAAGAGGGTGATGGTGTGTTGATGTGGTGACAGGAAATGTGGTGTAAGTGTGGTGGGTGGCACGCCAAAGTCTCCATGGCATCACTGCGTCCTAGCATTGCGTTCCCCTCACCTCGCTCCGGAGTTAGTGCACCTTGTCCTGGACCCAACATGACCCAGAGTGGTTCGTTCCGGTAGGCAAAGCTTGGTGCAGGCAACACACGTAATGAGGTGGCCCTGGTGAACACACACCGGCCATGAACCAAGCCGTGTCCCGTGCTTTATACTTTCCACGCAGAGCGTGGCTTCCAAGTGAGCACAGCGCACACGAGCTTCTTCCAGATGTGTGCGGCCTTTCACCATTGATGCACGCTCGAAAGGGGCGGTTCCTATGATGCAGCTGGGGGAAAGTTCCAGCATCACTGAAGAAGCTTTCAATGTAGCCCCGGCCCCTCCTCTCCCACGCGATGCGGCAAAGGCAAGCCTCCGCCGCTCCTCTTTGCGTGTGAAGGTTGGTTTGTACAGTACGCATATCAAACCACTTTGCTTTGAGGTTCCTGGACAGTACGTAGCGTATTTTAAAAGCGATCGGGTCCCCTGTGCACTACTTGGCACGGCTGAAAGATCCGGCCTTCATTATCCTTGCATTTGGCGTGTTTGAATAGGTGTTGTCCTGAGTGACAAATGTAATGGTGCAAGGAGCATTGAGGCTTGGTGAATCGAGATTGGTGAAGCGGACTGAAGGTGGATTGAGAGAACGAACCGATTGCGGATTGTTGGAATGAAAGATAGTTGGAAATGGGGAGACATCACACCGGGAATACATAAACTTCTCGAACGAAAACACGTGTTCTAGTAAGGGCATTTTATGAGATATTTCACAAATCTGTTAACTAAATTGTTACCAAAAAATTTCTTCACCAATATGTTTGTAAAGGTGTGTAATAACATGTGTTAAAATGTTGAAGTTCAACTCCCATGGGAAACCCAGAAAAAAAGCTGTTGAATTCGGGTACCGAAAAATTATTTTCGAGAATTTTTATTTTTTTAAATCGGCCCTTAAGTAACTTATGAGGGGTGAAATAAGGGTTTTTCATGATTCTGAGTTGATTGTTAACATTTATATTTTCACTTTTACATTTACACACAAAGTAGCTTTTATTTCACATACATATATAATACTCAAGAGTTATTTCTCATTCACAATGTCAGAAGTTTCAACAGTCATTGTCTATGTCTTCTTCAGACTCAACAACATCATGACTGCAGTTTCTGCATGTAATGCCGTTACAGACTCCACAGGCCGAGATGCACGTGACCCCATTCTTCTTGCAGCTGCATCGCCGGTTGCTGCAATCTCCATGACAATTACAGCTCGTGAACTGCAATAGCTCCTCAGGAGCCGTGGGGTCCAGTGTTGGAACTGGCTCATACCCATGCACACCTATTGTCCATCCATAGTCATTGGGGTTCAGAGACATGCTCTGTAGAAGGATCCAGTCCCGGGTCTGCAGGTAGGCACGGAGTGAATGTTGTGCAGCTGCACCCTCTGTTGGAGGTAGAGTCTCTGGTTTGATCACTCCTGCCGCTGCCTTCCTTGAGAACATGTTGTACCGAATTTCACCCAATGTAGTATCTCGTCCATGGTAAATGTACTTGAAAATCGCAGTACCAGCCTTGCAGGAACAAGTGTCAGCTGACTATCGATGTCAGTCATACTGTGTGTGGTGGGGTATGACTTTGGACCTAAATCAATCAAGGCAATATCATTGGATATGAACTTGAGTGCCGTCTTTATGATCTGAGTTTTCTCATCTCCATGGTCAAGATTAGCATGATGCTCTCGCAGAATATTGTCGGTGCCATCTTTGAGACAGAGTACATCTGCCCTTCTTTCCTGTGTTGTGAAATACAAGGTGTCTTCGTATTTCTCTAGAAGTTTTATCTTCAGCCAATGCTTTGAATAAGAAAGGCTCTTCTCTGGTGACTGATCAAACTCCTGCAGCTTTTCATGGACTTGGTCCATGTTCATTACCCCATGCTCTAATTCTGAGTCTAACCATTCGCAGAATTCAATAAAAACTGCCTCTCGCTCCTCATCAATACTCCTCTGTCCTCTCTTCCTTTTTCCTTCCTCATCAGTCTTGGACAAACTGTCACCTCTCGCAAACATAAGTTTGCATCGCAAATGGTACAGTGTTTCTTCTGCTACCAAGTCGTTGATCCCTTCCAGGCGTCCAGTGACTTCAGTGCCCCAGTCATCCCCGCGACTCCGTGCTGTCTTCAGCAGGCTTGCCTTCAGTGTATCTGCAGTCAAATTATCTGGCACTCTGTATTTCTTTCTAGCTTGTGCTGGATTATTTTTGTAGAGCTGGGCTGGTTGGTTGCAAAGAATGCATACATCCTTATACAGGAGGTCAACTGACTGTGATCTTCTAGAACTGCAGCCAGTTGATGAACTGAACTCACAAGTAGTGCGTCTTCTCTTCAACTTTGATGACTCTTTCTCTGCCTTTGATGCTTGAGCTGACTTCTTGGTGGTTGCAACAAAGTTGTTGTACAGATCATTTTACACTTCTGGTGGTACCTCAGTTTTCCTTCCTTTTGAGCCTCCTTCATACGTTCCACAACAGTAACATTTTCGACAGTTTCTGCTTGTTTCAATAAAGTTGAGTATCCCTTTGGAGTTGCCTGTATGAGCCTTTCAGCTGGTGTATCCGAGCGTGCACAGATGAAGCAATTGAGCACAGGTGGAGTAACGTCTTCATCCATATTGCTAGACTCCATGTCCTGCAAAGTAGAAAATGAGATATATTTAGAAATTATTTTTCCACAAAGGAGTGTCTGTGGTGAAATATAAATGTTAACAATCAACTCAGAATCATGAAAAACCCTTATTTGACCCCTCATAAGTTACTTAAGGGCCGATTTAAAAAAAAAAAAATTCTCGAAAATAATTTTTCGGTACCCGAATTCAACAGCTTTTTTTCTGGGTTTCCCACGGGAGTTGACCTTCAACATTTTAACACATGTTATTACACACCTTTACAAACATATTGGTGAAGAAATTTTTTGGTAACAATTTAGTTAACAGATTTTCATATGTTTCCCTTACTATTCCCATTCCCAAACCCGTAGCATAGACAATGGGCAAAGATTTATATCTTTACACAGACTGAGAAACAACTATCTCGGGATTCCTAGGATGTACATGGATGTGCTCCCCCAGGGGTACATTTTCCAAAACCACAACAATATAATTAATATAAGTAAATAAATATTACATTTTTATTATTTATTTATTTATTTTTACATATACTGTATGTATTATTACTAGGGCATGCCCGTACTATATATATGCCCGTACTATATATCTATCTAAAATTATATCCCCCCCCTCTATTTACATGAAATGGTTTGGTCCATTCGCAACGCCAAAGCGAACGGCGAACGGCTTGCGAGTACAGTGACAATCCCCCCCCTCTATTTACATGAATGGTTTGGTCCATTCGCAACGACCACAGAACCCCCCCCTCTATTTACATGAAATGGTTCGGTCCAAAGCGAACGGCTTCCGGAGTTTGGTAAAGAAATCGCCATCGCGTACACAAACGCGCAGGAAAGCGAATGAATCGCAAATTCGTTTTTATTAGTTTTAAAACATCGTTTAACGCCAACATAGCGCCAACATAGTTTGCAAACGTGAAATAAATGAATACGCTCTCAAATGTGCCATCCGAGGCAGAGTGTGTCCGCCACGTTCGGCACACGCGCTAGTTCGCTGCTCTCTGATTGGTTGAATCGTTTTTTGGACATCGCTCGGTAAGTAATTGTCCGATTAATATGAAACCTTGAAAAGGCACATCCTCGGGTCCCCAGCAATATACCTGGCAAGTTAAAAGTATATCGGACCCGTGGTTGTCGAGAAACAGCGGTCACAGACAAACACACAGACAGACACACACACACACACACAGAGATTACTGGAATTATAGATAGATTATGGGTCAACAGTTCTTCCATGAGCAGAAATTGTACAATGTTTAATTTTAAAATACCTGCAGGAAAACCTACATTTTTTATAGTTGGCAATCCCCACCCATCAATATCTGATAATTGCGCTACCTTTTATCACCATCCCTGGGTCCCCCCCCCCCCCCCCCCCCATTATGAATGAAGCGGTACTCTGACCATGCTGTGCCTGTGCAGGAAAGTCTGCCGTGTTTCGTGCACGAATCTCCGGTGATCCAAGGCCACAAGTGCAGTGGAAACGAGGTGACAAGGCTTGTGCTGATCGCTGCAAGACTCGCTACGAGACCGCCACTCAGGAGCACATCCTGCAGGTAACGATCTAGTCCACATTGAACTCCAACGCAGGCCAGCCATGGTAATGACAGTCTTGAGAGATACTCGATGTCCCATCCGGTGACTGGGCAGGGCTTTCTAAATGTACCTGGACATCTTTTCAGAGCACGTACGAGTTGGTTCTCGTACATCATCATTGATTTCGTTTTATGATTTTAAGACCTTAAAGGACAAGTGCTTGAAGGACAAGTCCAAAATCTGTTCTTCTTAGGTTGATGCTGAGATTTTAGGTTTGCCTTGCTGTTTTCGAGATGAAAACCTACAGGAGGAAGGCAAAAACACACTATAAAATTCCGGTGCGAAATTTCTCCGGGTTTGTCAGGTCAGTCTTTTGGGACTGCCACTGGTAACATGTATCCCAGTGCTACCTGCCGCATGGTCGGGCTGTTGGCGACTACACCGACACCCCTAATTGGCTTTGCTCATGGTGAGGGTGACTGTGACACCCTGCCAAAACCAAAAACACCACCTGGCAAAGGACGAACGAGCTCTCGAAGGGAGCCAATGGCCATCCACTAAGGAAATGGTGTCTCCCATAAAACAGCCATCTGGATTGGAGCTGTTCAAGTCATACCAAAGACTTTAAAAATTGCACGTGCTGCTTCCATGCTTGAAAAGGATAGAGCACAGACAATCCCGTATGGTTGGCATCCATAGGGAGGAGAAAATTCCTCTTGAGGAAATGCCCCGCTGAGTACGGTGAGAAAAGCGGCGCCATTGTACCCAGAATTTCCCGGAAGTGACGGCAGTGATGTCACTTCCCCCAAGCTCAGTGGCTGTGTTTAAGTGTTTGTCTCATCGGTATAATCCGTGTGTGCGTGTGTCACTTTTATTACGGGCCTTAGCCCATGCATTTATAATTAAACAAGTACAAAAAGTTTTAATTAAAACAAAAGCCGCGTCGATGTTACACAATGCCTAGATGCAGCTGTGCCTATAACGTCGATGTTATAGGCACAGGACATTCCTATTGATTCGATTACTTGATGTTATTTTTGTGCAAAGTGAAAATATATCTCGGCAATTTCCCGTGTGTGGCGACGAATTTTTAATATATCTCGGCATTTTCCCGTCTGTTATTTCAGGCGGTGTATGACTGACCATGCCGCGATGTAAAAAAATATATATCTCGGCAATTTCCCGTGTGTGGTGACACGTGAACGAAGCTATGCTCCTTTCTCCACATTATTGTGACGACGTATAAATTAAATATTTCATCGTGACGATTGTCATCAAATGGACGAATTTTTAATATATCTCGGCATTTTCCCGTCTGTTATTTCAGGCGGTGTATGACTGACCATGCCGCGATTTTAAAAAAATATATCTCGGCAATTTCCCGTATGTGGCGACACGTGAACGAAGCTATGCTCCTCTCTCCACATTATTGTGACGACGTATAAATTAAATATTTCATCGTGACGATTGTCATCAAATGGACGAATTTTTAATATATCTCGGCATTTTCCCGTCTGTTATTTCGGGCGGTGTATGACTGACCATGCCGCGATTTAAACAAAATATATATATCTCGGCATTTTCCGGTCTGTTATTTCGGGCGGTGTATGACTGACCATGCCGCGATTTAAAAAAAATAAATCTCAATGGACTTGAAGTTACAGGCCTTTGAGAATTCATTTCGTTCTATAAAGGGCAACTTTCATCGGATTTTCTTCCCGTTTTTTTTCAACCGAGTCTAAAACTATGTTAGCGACTGTGAAAAATGAAATTATATATCGAATTTGATTTGAAATAAAACTGTGTGAGAGAGGAAGACACCACGGGCCTACAAAACAGGCCTCAAAGCTATGCGAGTTAATAAAATGGTGGATATTTGTTTATATGAAGCCTCTGACAGAATGGGTGGAGCTATGGTTCCCAGAATGGGTGGAGCTTTGAGGTTTTGTCTTCTCTGCAAGAACAAGAACAAGAAGAACAACAACAACAGCAGAGGGCACTCTATGACCAGCGTCTGCGACGCGGCTAAAAACAGCATAAGTAACAGTACATCAATATCACCATCATGGTAATGTTTCCCAATGATTGTTCTTGTTACATTCAGATTGAAGACACTGTGATCGAGGATTCGAACACGTACAAGTGCATAGCCGACAATCCTTTTGCTGAAATCACCTTCACCTTCACACTTGTTGTTACAGAAAGTGAGTCACAACTAACACCATGATTGACATATAATAGAATCTTCCCTCGACAAATGTGCACACTCATTGTTAACACAATTCACCAACTACGATTGATTAAACTTTGAATCTCCATTGGCCCACATGATGCTTGGCCACTACGATGGCTGTGTTTGGAGTGTGTCTCCTTCTCAAATGTAGATTTTGAAGATTCTTTAAATGTAGATTTTGAAGATTCTTTCACATGGTTCACGCCATTGGATTTGAATTCCTAAATGCCTTGGCAACCTTAGAACAGGTGATGAGGACTTAAAGGGCCACAGACACAGAAAAATCATGTTTGGTTTAATCTACCATATAAAACACAATGTCAGTTTGTGTGTTTGTACAGATGTCTGTCCCCATTCATAAGGGGAGGTTTTAAAAGCCAATCTTTTAACACAAATATGTCTTCACCATGGTCTATTTTTGAGGATAAAACAAACTCGACAAACATTTTCCATAAAAGAGTAATTATGTCTCTTCTATTGCAAATGTAGACGGTGGCTTGCAAACCGAGCCTCAATGGCGGTGTACATGAGCGTTAAAAAAACAAAAACAATAAATACAAGGCTCGGAGGTGAAATTCGTGCAACGCGCACAGAGTAAAACGAGTGTTCATTTACCTCCGTATGATGTCTAATAAATAAAGAAGATATAAGCACACCTGACACTAGGCCGAGGCTTCAGACTTTGGCACGCTCACAAGGCTGCACCGTCGAATAAACTGTTCCAACTCGTCATTTTTCACGGGGTTTGTACTAGTAAATAGATATTGCTTCACTTAACACCTAATTGTTCTTTTTTTGAATAAATATCTTGGAAGGAAGGTATTAACATTTTTGGGTGTCCTTTTAAGCTCGATTGGTGCTGTCCCCCAAAATATGGTGAATTGATTACCCACGTGACCAGCTACGTCATGTCGAGAATTGTTTTTTTCCGCAGGTAGTTTTTATAATGATTTCGACTATCAGAGGATTCTTGATCAGGAATTTCTTTCCTCAAATTCGCTTTCTGACGAGTCTGAAGCAAGTTGTGCGGCCATTATCCATTGTGTGCTGAGCCAACCTTGCCTCACACAGATGACGTCATGAACATTGCGATTTTTAGGGGTGGTACCTATTTGGTTTGCTTTTTTAAAACTGTAACACCTCAAAAATTAGGATTAAAAACTACGTTCAGTTTTTCATTATAACCTGAAAACAAATGTAATCAAAACAAATTGTTTTTTCTGTGTCTGGACATTTTTTGGTTTGATTGTTCCAAATGTGTGTCTTGTACAATTTGTAGCAATTGACACAACATACCATTTGTACATCGTAACTTCTATTGTGTTCTCTTCTCAACACAGACCCAGATAAAGTGGATTTCAAATCTCTGATGAAAAAGAGGTATGTTTTACAACATCCAAACTTTTCTGGGATTGGTGGTACATTTCCATGTGCAAGTGGCACTAAACCAAAAGTTTCCAGAGTTTCAAAAGAAAAGGCCTCTACGTATCCAAAAATCATTACTCGCTGTGAAGAAAATGTCATCATAGATCATACTTATGACGTCACTGGTGTCTAAGGATTCCATGGAATTTCACTAAGAATTGGCCATTGTGTGTGGCCACTTGCTCATGGAAATAAATGGCTTGGCAACCTAATTAGCGATGAACAGCATAAAGTCCTCTTGATTAGATTCCCTTCCTAATAGGGATCGATTTGTATTTGTATCCGAATAGGGATCATAAGCCAACCACCTTAACCAATAAGCCACCAGGCCTTGTACTGCATACTCCGAGTATATGGAGGACCTCAATCTCCCATATTAGAAGACTGAGGTCCAATGTGATACCCATGAGATGGGGGTTCAACTGTACGATAGGTAACTCCATTACAACTGAAGATCTGCAATGTTCATTTTCCTAATTTGAGCAATTCACGTGTGCAGATCGAAGGTGCCAGTGATAGTGAAGGAAGAAAAAAGAGTTCCGGACGAGAAAGAGATGATGGAGATCTTAACACACGTGCAGAAGAAAGACTACGAGAAAGTCTGTGCGCAATATGGTTACACAGACTTCCGGGGAATGTTGAAGAAACTAAAGCAGATGAAAAAGAAAAAACAGGATGTTGACGTAAGATGAAAGAATTACAATTTTTACTTTTGGGTACTGGGTCCTATACACATACATACTGTCGTGCGACTCCCGGTTAACACCAGAAGGTCGCGGATAGGCCTAAACGGTTTATAATAATACATATAACATATATAATATATATGATACATATAACAACAATAATAATATAACATATAATATATAATAATACATATAACATATAATAGTATTATGTTATATGTATTATAATAATACATATAACATATAATAATAATAATAATAATACATATAACATATAATAATACATTAATTAATGAATGTTTAAAATAATACATATAACATTAATTATAACGATATAACATTATAACAATATAACATTAATTATTAATTAATTAATATAACATTAATTAATATTAATTAATTATTAACATTAATTATAACATAATTATAACATTAATTATAACATTAATTATAACATTAATTAATTATTAACATTAATTATAACAATATAACATTAATTAATTAATGTTTATAATAATACATATAACATATAATAATACATTAATACATAACAATACATATACATATACATACAGCATGTCTCAGCTGTAATGGTGACCATGAACCCCTGCAACACACCAGCGCTCGCTCCAAGAGTCCTGATCCACAGGGAATGCCTACCACAAGTCTACCCTGTTTAGTTATCCATTATACAGTCCACGAGATCTCTAAATTATAGCCAGAAGGTAAGTCATGAAAATTGTATGAATTTTGGATCAGTTTTAGTCTGTGAAAGAAACAGAACCATCCACTACTAGTGCATCATGGATTCATTTATTCCTTACCCAGTGGTGGGGGGGGGGGGCTTGATTTGCAAATGTAATAAAATGGGAAACCAAATAGTACATTGGAGTCATCAGAAGGAACCTGAATAAGCAAAGAGCAAAGATGGAGTCATCAGGAGGAACCTGGATAGGATTCGGGTTTCAGTCGCTTCTCCACAACCCTCAAACCCATCCAAGCGTAGCCAAGTAAACCTTACAGAAAAATCTCTGCAAGAATTCACTTCTCCTTGGACAGATCGATGAAGAAAGAGAGAAAGAAAGAACAAGAAAGAATTAAAATGAATAAGGAGAAATGTGAAAACGTATAAAGAAATGTGAAAGGAAAAAAGATCCCTAACTCCTAGTCCGAGCTCCTTCCCTTAAGTCGCAGTTCTAACTCCCAGCTCCAACTCCTAGCCCTAGCTCCTTCCCTTAACTCCCAGCCCTAACTCCCAGCCCTAACTCCCAGCCCTAACTCCCAGCCCTAACTCCCAGCCCTAACTCCCAGCCCTAACTCCCAGCTCCAACTCCTAGCTCCAACTCCTAGCTCCAACTCCTAGCTCCAACTCCCAGCTCCAACTCCCAGCTCCAACTCCCAGCTCCAACTCCGAGCTCCAACTCCGAGCTCCAACTCCTAGCTCCAACTCCTAGCTCCAACTCCTAGCTCCAACTCCGAGCTCCAACTCCTAGCTCCAACTCCTAGCTCCAACTCCTAGCTCCAACTCCTAGCTCCAACTCCTAGCTCCAACTCCTAGCTCCAACTCTGAGCTCCAACTCCTAGCTCCAACTCCTAGCCCCAACTCCTAGCCCTAACTCCTAGCCCCAACTCCTAGCTCCAACTCCTAGCCCTAACTCCTAGCGCTAACTCCTAGCTCCTACTCCTAGCTCCAACTCCTAGCTCCAACTCCTAGCTCCAACTCTGAGCTCCAACTCTGAGCTCCAACTCCTAGCCCCAACTCCCAGCCCCAACTCCTAGCCCCAACTCCTAGCCCCAACTCCTAGCTCCTACTCCTAGCCCTAACTCCTAGCGCTAACTCCTAGCTCCTACTCCTAGCCCTAACTCCTAGCCCCAACTCCTAGCCCCAACTCCTAGCCCCAACTCCTAGCCCCAACTCCTAGCCCCAACTCCTAGCCCCAACTCCTAGCCCCAACTCCTAGCCCCAACTCCTAGCCCCAACTCCTAGCCCCAACTCCTAGCCCCAACTCCTAGCCCCAACTCCTAGCTCCTACTCCTAGCTCCTACTCCTAGCTCAAACTCCTAGCTCAAACTCCTAGCTCCAACTCCGAGCTCCAACTCCTAGCTCCAACTCCGAGCTCCAACTCCTAGCTCCAACTCCTAACCCCAACTCCTAGCCCCAACTCCTAGCCCCAATTCCTAGCCCCAACTCCTAGCTCCTACTCCTAGCGCTAACTCCTAGCTCCTACTCCTAGCCCTAACTCCTAGCTCCAACTCCTAACCCCAACTCCTAGCCCCAACTCCTAGCCCCAACTCCTAGCTCCTACTCCTAGCCCTAACTCCTAGCTCCTACTCCGAGCCCCAACTCCTAGCCCTAACTCCTAGCCCTAACTCGTAGCTCCTACTCCTCGCCCCAACTCCTAGCTCCAACTCCTAGCTCCAACTCCTAGCTCCAACTCCTAGCTCCAACTCCTAGCCCCAATTCCTAGCCCCAATTCCTAGCCCCAACTGCTAGCCCTAGCTCCTAGCCCCAACTGCTAGCCCTAGCTCCTAGCCCCAACTCCTAGCCCCAACTCCTAGCCCCAACTCCTAGCCCCAACTCCCAGCCCCAACTCCTAGCCCCAACTCCTGAGCCCAACTCCTAGCCCTAGCTCCTCGAAAGATGTTGGGAAGAACCCAGATAGACAGATTTCAGCATTACTTCCTCAGGCAAAAACGCAGCCAAAGTTACAAACTACCAGAGGTCCATCAGTGGGGAAGCACAGTCTGCACAGCATCAAGATATGGTACAATCGTCATGAAACAGAAAACCAAATACTACATTGGAGTAATCAGAAAGAACCCGAATAATGGAGTCATCAGGAGGAACCTGGATAGGTTTCGGTTCCATGGAATTAAGGCTTCTAAAGCCATGTGGGTTGACTGATGCTACAGGTAGTGGTGCAGCAGGATGACACTGCTATTGCCAGTGTTTGTTCTGAGATCAAATAAACCATAAACTGCTTTTGCACCGACGCTCTGTGTGTGTGTGTATATATATATATATACACAAAGAATTAAGTTAAGCACCCCCCCGTTTTTTTACAACCTCGCACATTACAAGTTTGTTGTCGTCAAAACAGTGTAATATACCCATGATATTGCTATATTTTCTGGAGAAGTGATATTATGGTCACATAAAAACATAACAATCATGCCGTTTTCAATATTTTATTCTGAATAATTTAAGGTGAAATTTTTTGGGAATTTTAGGCATATTTTCACCTCAATTTAAGTATGGAGCTATAGGTCCATCACGGACAGTGTGGATGACGTTTATGTTTTCTAACGTACAATCATTGTTCTGAGAAGACCTCTAGCGATCTTTGCGTCAATAACGTAGGACCCACGTGATCGGATCACTGACTCAACCCTACGTCTCATAGACCCTGTAAGCCGTCGTATGCGTTGCTGTGGCAGGTTGTTCCATTCCCGATGTAATGCACGTTCCAATTCATCCAGATTGGCTATTGGAGGGACCATCTTCGCAATTTGTCGTCCCAACATGTCCCAAACGTGCTCGAGGGGGTTCAGGTCAGGACTGTACGCAGGCCAGGGGATGGTTGTCACAGCACCTTGCTCCATCCGATCACGTGGGTCCTACACACGTTATTGACGCAAAGATCGCTAGAGGTCTTCTCAGAACAATGACTGTACGTTAGAAAACATAAACGTCATCCACACTGTCCGTGATGGACCTATAGCTCCATACTTAAATTGAGGTGAAAATATGCCTAAAATTCCCAAAAAATTTCACCTTAAATTATTCAGAATAAAATATTGAAAACGGCATGATTGTTATGTTTTTATGTGACCATAATATCACTTCTCCAGAAAATATAGCAATATCATGGGTATATTACACTGTTTTGACGACAACAAACTTGTAATGTGCGAGGTTGTAAAAAAACGGGGGGGTGCTTAACTTAATTCTTTGTGTATATATATAACACATCATAAAAAAATTAATGTGGAAAGGGGGTACTGAAGACATGCAGGAACTCCCCCCCCAATCCCCCAGCACATGGCGCTGGTGAGTGTGTCGTGTATGTGTGTGTCAGTGTAGGTGTGTGTGTGTGTGTGTCTGTGTGTATGTCATTGTGTGTCTTTGTGTCTGTCTGTGTGTGTGTGTGTGCGTGTGTGTGTGTGCAAAAGCTTGAGTAACAGTTTCTAACCCTAACACAAAACTGTCATACATCCCCAGTCGGTGACAATCGTTCAGCAATTGCAAGATGTGGATGGACATGAAGATGCAACTGTGACGTTTGAAGTCCAGATGGAGCTACGAGACCCTAATAGCGCCATAATCCATTGGTTTAAGGTAAGTCGTATTTATTGTACGATTTATTGAAAGTCATAAGACTTGGGTCCTCTGAGCTGTCTAATGTGGGTTCCAATCTTGGTCCAGCTATAAACTGTCATCCTGGTGTTTCACAGACAGGGCGTTACATCGATGGGGGCAATTGTCCCTCGTATGGAAGTTAATTTGGGTGTTCCATCTGCCAGCATTAAATCCGTGCACATTGGAGATACCACGGAAGGCGAAATTACAAATTCCTGCACTGACCAACTGCTCGGAAGGCAAAGGCAAACCATCCATCATAATACTTTGTTGAGGAACTGCTTCGGCAGCACCAACGCTCTGTAAAGAGTATTGTCCATCTTATGGCATCATCACCACTTAGCGGTTAGGGTGTCGGCTTGGGATCCTGGGTTCGAATCCCGGTCGATTGCTGAATTAACGCCAGGGGGGTTGACTCAGCCTGTCATCCTTTCGGGGTCGGCAAATTGAGTACCAGTTCAATGGTAATTCCGTGTGTGTCGCAAGTGGTGACTAACAGGGTTGGCGGCAGGAAGGGCATCCGACCATAAAACATTGCTTCAAAACGGGGACCACGGTGCCCAAAAAAGGACCAACCCCTGCTCTATGGGGAAAAATGGCCTCTAACGGTGTTTTTTTATGGCATCATCACCCATAAGACTTGTGGGGCTATTTACAATGCCTCGCTTGGACAAACACAGTGTCGTATATAAAGAGAGTCTGGCCATCTACCGCTTTTCCCATATAGAGCTATCTGGCTGTGTGATTGGTCAATCCGTGTCACGTGGTCTCCATGGAGCGATTTTGCTTACCAATCAAGTTACTTTTGGGTTCACTTTCATACAGAAGTGGCATTTAAAACAGGATTTCACTGGATTTTGGTGGGATTATGGTATGTTGTGCGGCATGGGGCTGCTCTTTTGGACGAGGGCGAGACAGAATGATGCACAGTTCCCTCGTGACAAGGTTTCGGATGATCATCAGCATCCCCATTCGCCCTGATATAAAAAATAAAGTGCTCGCAAAAATTTTCACAACCCAACTCGATGCCTTTCTTGAGGACAGGAACACAATCGCAAGAATGAACGAGATGCCATGAAGGGAAAACTCAGCAGCAAAAGTATGGCAATGCAATTGTTCGTCTCGAAATTGAAATACGTAGAGTCGGACCCCAAAATTTGCAGTCCCAACATTCACGGGTTCCACGTATTCGCGGTTGATAAATGGCGACCCGATTATACATTCGCAGCCCTGTGTCTTGCGTATTAGCGGAATCTGGGAACCTATCCCCCCTCTTACCATTGAAGCAATGCCCCCACATTCGCGGTTCTGACATTCGCTGCCCTGTGTCTTGCGTATTAGCGGAATCTGGGAACCTATCCCCCCTCTTACCATTGAAGCAATGCCCCCACATTCGCGGTTCTGACATTCGCTGCCCTGTGTCTTGCGTATTAGCGGAATCTGGGAACATATCCCCCCTCTTACCATTGAAACAATGCCCCCACATTCGTGGTTCTGACATTCGCGGCCCTGTGTCTTGCGTATTAGCGGAATCTGGGAACATATCCCCCCTCTTACCATTGAAACAATGCCCCCACATTCGCGGTTCTGACATTCGCGGCCCTGTGTCTTGCGTATTGGCGGAATCTGGGAACCTATCCCCCCTCTTACCATTGAAACAATGCCCCCACATTCGTGGTTCTGACATTCGCGGCCCTGTGTCTTGCGTATTGGCGGAATCTGGGAACCTATCCCCCCTCTTACCATTGAAACAATGCCCCCACATTCGCTGCCCTGTGTCTTGCGTATTAGCGGAATCTGGGAACATATCTCCCCTCTTACCATTGAAACAATGCCCCCACATTCGTGGTTCTGACATTCGCGGCCCCGTGTCTTGCATATTAGCAGAATCTGGGAACCTATCCCCCCTCTTACCATTGAAGCAATGCCCCCACATTCGCGGTTCTGACATTCGCTGCCCTGTGTCTTGCGTATTAGCGGAATCCGGGAACCTATCCCCCTCTTACCATTGAAACAATGTCCCCACATTCGTGGTTCTGACATTTGTGCCCCTGTGTCTTGTGTATTAGTGGAATCTGGGAACCTATCCCCCCTCTTACCATTGAAACAATGCCCCCACATTCACGGTTCTGACATTCGCAGCATTTTCCATGAATGTATCCCCGCGAATGTTGGCGGCTGACTGTACTGTAATTATATCGACTTTTGGGGGGGTTTTTTTCGACATTTTTGAAAGAAAGGCTTGCATCGTTCTTTCATGCTTCATTATTATCAATTAGAACGTTGTATCGTGACTTGATATTTTTTATTAACCAACTCCAGTTAAACTCAACGGATGTCGACATGGCTCTGACTTATGCGAGGCAAATGCCATGTATTTGGCTCAAAATATTCTGATCATTCACCGTCTTTTTTCATTCTCAAGGTCACAAGGTCATGGACGGCATAATTTTTGAACAATGAGTTATTTAGCGTGCCTGTGTCGATCGGCGCCGGACCCAAAATAGCTGGAGCAAAAAAAAAAAATTTCAACAATGTACTGCCATCCATTGCATGCATACCTGTACCTGTGCTGCCTGTACCTGTGCCTTGCATGTACCTGTGCTGCGAGCGTAGAACGGGGAACTTATCCGGCCGAACGTCAGTCTGGGAAAGTTCACACTCAAGCAGATCGGCATGAAGCACCAGCTGGTCATTTCCAAGCTCAAGCAGAAGGACGCTGGAGAGTACAGTCTCCAGGTCAACGAGAGAACATTGAAAGCCAAACTCAGAGTCATTGGTATGTTTTACTTCAATTTGACCTTCTGTGACTTCGTACAACAACTCTTTGTTTCTTTGCTCTTTTTGTGCCTCTTGTTACAAAATCTAAGATTTTTTCAAGTATATTGGTTGGTCTTGTCCGTTATTCTGTCTGTCTTTCAATTGCCTACAGGTCACAATTTTAAACCGATTTTCACCAGATGGTAGAGTTGGTCAAAACGAAGAAGCCTATTTGGTTTTGAGGTCAAAGGTCATCTTGAGGTCAAATTTCTAAAGTTGTCATTTTTCATCTGATTGACTTGAAAGTTGAACAGCATTTGCATATTGAGTCACTAAATTGAGAAACCAACTATTTATGAAGTCAAAAGGTCAAAGGTCAACCTTCTAATATCATCAATTTTCATCTGATTGACTTTAAAATTAAACAGCAATTACACAGTGCATCACTGAATTTGGAAAGCAACTATTTTTATGAAGTCAAAAGGTTGAAGGTCAACTCAAGGTCAAACTTCTAATATCTTCATTTTTCATGTGAAAAATAATTAATTTTAATCTGATTGACCCGAGCTTTGATAATAAAACGGACAATTTGATGTATCCATGGCAACGTTTGTGGGGGGAAGGGGTGGATTTTGAAAGTATCGGGCTCTGCATGACGTCTTTCTTGTTTCTGTATTAAATATTCGTAACAGCATAAATTTGAAAAAGAATGCAATTCCATCGGTAAAAGGAGCCATGCACGAACATTATATTGTAGGTAAATATATTTCACATTTCTGAATCAAACAAAATTGGTTTCATTTCAACAACTATATCTAAGTGACTCATTCCAGTTGTTTTTATTTACATACGGGTTGGGATGGGGTGGGAGGCACTGCGTTTTCATAAGGCACATTTCAGTGCCAACCACCAACAAATTGTGCTCAGAGCATGAAGAGAGTCAACAACAAATTGTAGACCGGCCCCACCTGGAGGCCAGAACAAGCAGATTTTCCTCTTCTGGAAAGTCATTTGTAATAATTGCCAGCTGGGGTTTTCAAAAAGACAATCCTGTAACAACATGTTCATTACTTTGGAAGTAACTTGGATTTCATTAATTTGCAAACCAAATCATTTGGGGAGTTATATCCTCAGCATCCTTGGCACTGTAGGCTGACAGGATGGCCTAGAGGTACGCACAGTACACTTTCCTCAAAGCTGTCATCCCAATGTTTCACAGGCAGGGTGGTTCATCAATGTGTGTCCCATAAATTCTGATCCCAGATAACCAATCATCTCTGCCTTCGACGTTATAATGAGGTTTGTTTTTGGAAGGAAGTGAATATTTTGTTGGATTGCTGGCACACTATGACTGACTCATGCACTTTCAGAGTGGTATTTCTCATTCACTGGAGGTTGTACAACTGGAATCATTTTATTGACCTTTTAACTTGTTTCATTCCATTTCACCCTCCCTGGTAGATGAAGTGCTGGAGATCATATCCAAGCTGAAAAAAACACATGTCAAAGAGCGTGATTCAGCTGTATTTGAGCTCAAGTTGTCCAAGCCCATGCAGAATGTGGATTGGTCATTTAATGGCGTGCCACTGAAACGCAGTGACAAGTATGACATTGTGGTGCTGGACGGAGGTACGACCCACCAGCTGGTGGTGAAAGACGTGCGGGCAGCAGACAGGGGCAAGTACGCCATTGCTATAGCAGACCATCGTTCAGAGGCCGAGCTCGTCATGGAAAGTAAGAGAAGCTTTACAAATGTCTGCACACTGTTTTTACATAGAAAAAGGAAATTTTTTGCATAGCAAAAAGAGGACAAAAAGAGGACATAGAAAAATGACATTTTAAAAATCAAATTGTCCACTTACCAAAATGCTTAGGTCTGCAGCATTTTCCATTCTGTCCACTTGTTTGCATATAAACAGAGGAGCCCATAAAGTTTATCAGCAACCTGAAGACCGTGCGGGTTAAGGAGAAGAATGCTACACGCTTTGAGTGCGAGATCAACAGTAAGGAGGCAAAGGTTCGCTGGCTCAAGAATGGGCAAGAGATTCCTGAAAGCGCCTTCCATAGTGGAAAGTACAAGGTGAGCGACAACATACGCGCAGGAAATAAGAGCTTTGCAACTGTCGTTTGGACTAAAGGGTGATCACTACCAAATGACATAACTATACTTGCATGAAAAAATGGCAGAAAATTTTACCTCTTCTCCAAAATACCCCCATCGCCCCCTTCCTTTTTGGGTTTTTTGGGCCTTTTCGGTCCGCATGAATTTTTGGGTCCTCAGGAACTTTTGGATCTTCGGGGTATTTTGGGTTCTCTGGGTCTTTAGGATATCACGGGTTTTAAAGGGTCTTCAAAGGTCGAAAGGGTCTCAGCGTCCTAAAGAGTTAAAAGGTACATTTCAATAGTACGTAATATGTATTCATGTATATACAGTATTGCGTGTGCAAGGGAAAAAAAAGGAGGTGGAGGGGTGGCAAAAATGGAAGGGGAAGGAAAAGTGGGGGGAGAGGGATAGTAGAGTGGAAAGGGATAGTAGAGTGGATTTGGAGGAGGGAAGAAATAGTTTGGCAGTTTTTAGGAGCTAAAAGTAGGCCTAGATCTTCTTCGTTCATATGCATCACAAGCCTGCGGAGTAGCATGAACAACTGAGGGCTCGCCTGTGCCACTGATGCAGTACCCTCTGTCGGTTTGTGTACCTGACCTCATACCTCACCTTGCCTGTGAGACACTAGGATGACAGTTTGTAGCTGGGCCAAGATTCAAACCCAGGCTAGATACAGTGTATATAGAAAGTCTACACCCTCTTTTGAATTTTTCACCTTTTGTTGCCTTTTAACCTGGAATTAAATTGCATTAAAGTAGACATTTCCCACCTTTATTTACACATCATAACCAACAACTTCCAAGTGAAAAACAAATTCTACAAATTTCAGAGAATTAATTAAAAATACAAAACTAGAATATCTTGGTTGGATAAGTGCTCACCCCTTCTTATAATAGCAATTGTAAATTAGCTCAGGTGTAACCAATCACCTTCAAAATCACATACCAAGTTAATTGGCCTCCACCTGTGATAGATTGTAGTGATTCTGATTATTTAAGAATAAAATCAGCTCTTTCTGTCAGCTTCCGCTGCTGGTTAGTGCATTTCACAGGAAAGGCTCAACCATGACCACCAAGGAGCTTTCAAAAGATCTCCGGGATAAAGTTGTAGTATCAAAACAAAAGTCTTTTGTGGGTGTATTAAAATGTTGCAATTTTTGTTGATGCAATTACTTGTATATATATATACTATACTATAGTCTTGCGATATTACTTTCCCTGAATTCGTTGCCATTTTGTTACTCTTGCCTTTTATAGGTGGTATCGGATGGGCGTCGGCATGAGTTGGTGGTAGAAGATGCCGCCGAGGGGGACGCTGGACAGTACAGTGTGGTGATCACACAGGAAGCCGACGATAAAGAATACCGCTCCGGGGCAGATTTGATTGTAGATGGTGAATTAAATTACATTTACATGAACAAAAATATTGTCGAATACTCATAAAAGCTAAAGTTTTCACATACTGACCTAAAACTAGAGCCAAAAACAAGTTTTCTCCTCAATTCTACAGAACGTCTGGCAACACTACAAAGTGGCCTGTCTGACCAAGAAGTGCGGACGGGACAGAGCGCAGAGTTCACCTGCATCCTTGATGATGAGAAGGTTGATGGGGTTTGGCGCAAGGATGGGCAGCCGGTAAGTGTCATAATGACCGTGCATCAATAGGTAGGTAGCACGTGCACACTTGTACTTTCTATTCCTGCATTGTCATCTTTGCAACATGTATCCGAGGAATGAGTGATGTTGAATATGCAGGAAAACATAATTTGACCTATCACGCCTGACCTCTCTTTTTTGGACCACATCTAATCGATGCATTTATTTTGCATCATTTTATTTACATTTTGCATACGACATTAAGATCCACAGTGCATTAGCATTGACCAGCTAGTCCGTAGGCCATTTGTCGTTTTTATGCCTCCGCCCCCGAAGGTGGCCAGAGGCATTATGTTTTCGGGTTGTCCGTCCGTCCGTCCGTACGTATGGGCTAAACCTCGTTTTTCTCAGCAACCACATGTCTGATTGAGACAAAACTTTTAAGGTAGGAGTGACACCCATGTAGAATGTTTTTTAAATAATTGTGACGTCATAGGTCACGGTATGGCAGCAATTTTGGATTAATCACAAATAATAATAAAAAATTCTCGGAAACCGCTGAATGGAAAAATTTGAAACTTGTCCCATTGTCAAGTACTCCCAATGGGGAACAAAAGCATGATAATGACATCATAGGTGAAGTGCCCATCCCAGCCATAAATGTTTCAATCAAATTCCTTATCCTAAAAATCTGAAATTTCATGCATAGGATCTGTGGCCCATTTGTATTGAAATATTAAATTTAAGACATCACAGATCATAGGTCACATGGATTTTCAGCCATATTGGATTTAACATAAACAACCCTAACAAACATCTTCTCCCAAACCACCGAAATGATCGACTCAAAACTTTATATGTGTCATCTGCTAGGCATGACGATTAAAAGTTGATCACAAAAACGTCATTGGTCACATGGTGTGGCAGCCATAATGGATTGAAGGAAAATATTAAATAATTATATCTCTGAAACCGCTTACCCTATCAATGCAAAACTTTACAAATATTACCTAACACCATTGCTGCATACAGTTTGAAAATGATGATGCTGTAGATCATGTGGTTTGGCAGCCATCTGGGATAGAAAAACGAACCTTATCCGATCAACACGAAACTTCACAAACGTGATCCCTTACCCATACATATGCAGAGTGCACATTTATGATGTCATATGTCACGTGGTTTGGCAGCCATATTAGCTTAAAAACCGATATTTAAACAAAAACCCTTCTCCGAAACCGCTTCACCGATCGATGTGAAACCTGGCATTTCTGGTAAAAATGTGATACTTGAGAACAGCTGGAAAATTTTAAATCAAAGTTGTTTATTTTAGGTCAGTCAACGAGGGCATGCAGTCGCATTGCTCTAGTTTTAAAACAGATTCAAGTTTTTGTAATTCCATCCCGACCAAAAAGGCATTTGGTTGACAGACAAACTATTGTGGAAGATATGATGGGATTCATATATTGGAGGTGGTTATTTTTGTTGGTAGTCCACTTAAACAAAGTCTTTCTAACTACAGAACCCCTTTCTCAACATCACACACAGAGGAACTATTATTTAAGAGGGGCGTTTCATACCCAAAGACATGACTTTAGTCAGGGTACTGGGCCACAATGGCCACTTCCTTTCCAATGCATTGTGGGATCTTTAACATCCATAAGCGAGTGGTACCAGATGGCGGTCAGCTTATGCCAAAGGAGGATGTTATGATGATGATGATGTTCCACCTTATCGCAGAAACCCCATTTTGAGTTTGAAGCAGTTTTAATTGGATTTGAGTAAAGTAGGTGGACAGTGTGCCAGGTGATCCATCTTGCCAATCCAAAGATGAATATGGATATTTGCCAATGGCTAGAGAAGCAAGTAATATAAAGCAATTTCTGTAGTGGACATTAAATAAATGTATGTTCATGAATTGTTGAATGAAGCATTACGTTTGTCATCCACTTTTGCAAAGGTATACCTGTACCAAACAGACGATTCTGTCCCTACACTTATAGATCGCCGAGAGCGACAATATAACTATCGTGAAGCAAGGAGCAGTCTATCGTATTTTGATAAAGAATGTGCAAGATGAGGACATGGGTCGCTACAGCTTCACAGCTAAAGGTGTTCGCACAGAGGCCACCCTGGAGGTTGCAGGTAAAGTGTCCTATAAGAACATGGAACTTTTGGCCTACGTTATTGGTTTCCTGTGAATAGGTGAGATGTATTGTCTACCGATTTGGTGATGGTCATAACTTCGTCACCGATAACTTTGTCACTTAAATGTGGGGGAAGGCAGTTGATCTCACATAAGGAAAATAAGGTCAAAACTTTTGAGATCTTCTTGAGTCTTCTCATACCCTTTCGGTGTGTGCATCCCTCAGACCCACCGGAAATAGACCCAGAGCTGCTGGAAAAGCTTATGAAAGAGCCAATCACGGTAAAGGCCGGACAGACAGCAACCCTGAACATTCCTTTCAAGGGAAAACCTCCACCCAAAGTTACTTGGCTTCGTGGAGACCTGGAGGTGGAGGCCGATGAGCGTGCAAAGATAGACCGCCGTAAAGACGGAACGACATTCATGTTGTCGAAGTGTGTCCGTGATGATAGTGGGCCACTGAGCCTCCGGCTCCGCAGCAGCGCCGGCTCACTCGTTGTCAACATACAGCTTAATGTCGTGGGTGGGTCTCCTGCTCTTTCTGCCTTTCCTTCCCCCCCTTTTCTCCACTTGATGTCTGTTTTCTAACCCGAGATACAAGCAATGATATCACGCGTGCTAATACAACATATCAAGGACCATTGGCAATCACTTTAGCAGTAATTATTCTCCTTAACCTGAGAAGATGTACTGCATCGCCTTAAATATCAACAGGTGAAGTTTTGTGTGCTTTTCTTGTTTTGCTTTCACCCCCCCCCGACCCCCCCCCCCCCCACCCTTTTTTTTCTTTTTTCTTTGCTTTTTACCAACAGCTGTATTGTAGTGCATGACAACTGCACTTTCCCCCACAAAAAACATTTTTATTACTTTAGATATTAGACACGGGTAGTATGAACTTGACGTAACACGTCAGATCTAAGTTATACTCTGTTCTCCCCTTTGCACAACGTCCACAGACATTCCAAAGCCCCCGCAGGGTCCGGTGGAATTTACAGAGCACACTGGCCAAAGGATTGCCATGAAATGGAAAGCACCCAAGGACAATGGCGGACGCCCCATCACCGGTTTTATCATCGAGCGTCGCAAGGAGGGTCGCGACACCTGGGTCAAAGTACGATTCCGTCTGCAAAGGAACTACGGGTGGCCACCGAAGACACGATCGGGAACCAAAACATTAGGATTTTATAGATGGCACTATATACTATTTTACTATAAGGCATTATTATTCAGGGTGGGGGTAAGGGGGGAGGGGAGGCTGCTGGGTCATGGGTGGGGAACGGAGAATTCCGTTCGGAGAACGAACGGAGAACGTTCCCCTCCCCTCCCTTCCCCCTCCCCCCCCCTCCCTCTCCCCTCCCCCCTCTCCTCCCCTTCCCCCTTCCCTCCCATCCCCTTCCCCGCCCGGCAATGCCGGGTACTTCTGCTAGTTTTACTATAAGGCATTATTATTCGGCATTCATTATTATTATAATATTATTATTAGAATATTATTAATAATAATTATTATTATTAATGGTTATTATTATTTTAAATAAATTAATTAATAATTAACATGATTAATGGAATTGTCAATTAATATTAATTAATTAATTAATTAATGGAATGGAATTAATTAATGGTTATTAATTAATGGTTATTATTATGGTGGAATTAGCCTGGTGTTGGCTTAGTGGTTAGGGTGCTGGCTTGGGATCCTAGGATCCTGGGTTCGAATCTCGGTCGATTGCTGAATTAACGCCAGGGGGGTTTGACTCAGCCTGTCATCCTTCCGAGGTCGGCAAATTGAGTACCAGTTCACTGGTATTTCCCTGTGTGTCGCAAGAGGCGACTCACAGGGTTGGCAGCAGGAAGGGCATCCGGCCATAAAACATTGCTTCAAAAAGGGGACCACGATGCCCGAAAAAGGCCAACCACCGCTCTGCGGGGAAAATGGCCTCAAAAGGTGGTTCTTTTATGGTTGAATTATTAATTATTATTATTAGAAATCATTATTATTATTATTAGGCATATTAGGCATTAGGGTGATTAGGATTAGGATGGATGGATTTTATAGATGGCAGTAGCATAATTTGGTATACTTGACTTGACAAAAGCTATTTGGTGAAATTATAGTGCAAAGAAGAGGATGATGATAATATGTGGGGATAGAAATTTTAAAATAAAAATATCGACATCTTAGAGGGAAAGCATTGCTTTCCACATATTCCGTGTGCAAGCGGAAACATTTTTGGGACGTTGGCCATTTATTCCGGTTGTGGTTGTCGTGTCGGTGTGATTGAACACCGAAGCGTAAAGGATCGATGTGATGAATGTCTATTCACGAAATACGTTGGGTCAATCTAATGTGTCGTTTAATGCAAGTGCTTCCCTGGTTCTTTTGTTTAATTGTACACCGCTCCTTTCCGATTCCATATCCGGGTGCTGCATGACGTCATCGCCGGGCACCGAAGGGGGCCCGGCGATGACGCGCGCTTAAAGGGAGTACTCAGTTTTCACTTTGTTTTTTTTCCGGGCGATATCTCAACCATCCTTTGAGCTGGGAAGCTGAAATTTCGGCACAATAGTGAGCAAGTACTTTGGCAAAAACGGCATTTTTTGATTTTTGATTAATCAATTAATTGATTAATTAATTGATTAATTGTTATCGATTTATCAAGTACTTATTTATTTTATTTCTCATCTGGGCGATATCTCAGGCACCTTTTGAGCTAGGAAGCTGATATTCGGACACAACAACGAGCAAGTGATTTTGCTGTAAATAGGATTTTTGATTTATTGATTAATCAATTAATCAATGAATTATTGACTTTTTGATTAATTTTCAAAAAGTTACACATTCAAATGAAATGGTGGTGGTTTGGTATGCTATTAGCCAATTGGTTAAGAAATTAATTATTTATGATTATTTATTTATTTAAATTACACAATTAATCAATTTATTGGACACCTCTGTCTCCCAATTCCGTCTTCCATGTGCTACATGGTGCATGTCACGTGCTAGAGGACATGTTATCATTTATTTGGCATGGGGGCGGTGTACTTCGATTGTATCTGTAATGTATTTACTTTCTTTTCAGGTGGGAGAAGTAGATCAGCACACCACAAATTTCTCGTATGAAAAGGTCGAAGAAGGAAAGAAATACCAGTTTCGGATTCATGCCATCAACAGTGAGGGTCTCAGCGAGGCGATCGAGTCGGACGAGGTGTACGCTGGAGAACCGTATGGTGAGGTGTTATTTGGAAATAATGGAATGATAGGATGGCCTAGAGGTAGACACACTAGAGGTAACCGGTAAAAGGCATTTGCATCAGCAGTGCAGCCAATGATGCTACCCCACAGCCTTGTGCTGCATACGATCGAAAGAAGATTTAGAATTAATTAATTAATCGACGAACGAACCAATCAAACTAATCTTCCATGCCCTCCCACAGTGGCACCTGACGCACCAACTGCTCCACAGGCGACAAATGTCACCAAGGATTCGGTGACACTTTCCTGGATCCCACCGCAAAACGACGGTGGAAATGCAATTCGTGGTTACATCGTAGAACGACGCAAGAAGAACAGCAACCTTTGGGTCACAGTGAACACTGAACCTGCACAGGGTATGGACTACTTATACACCATCTCTGCATCTTATTATATAGCACAGAGCCTTCACATGATACAAGGCCACTGAAATTGGGGTTTGTTGGAATGCACATCTTACACAAGGCTGGACGTGTGCAGGGACAGAGTTGGTGGTTGGGAAGATGGTGGAAGGAATGGAATACGAATTCCGTGTGAGAGCTGTGAACGCAGCTGGACCTGGACAGCCAAGCCCTATTTCTCAAGCAGTTCTTATTCGAGACCCGATTCGTAAGTTGGTCTTGCACTACCAGGATGCACAACCAAGTGTTGATCACCATCCCACATCCTGACCCTTCCTCGTCAATAACGGTCATGCCAGCACCACGAGACTTTTTTTGTTCTCAGCAACCACATGTCCGATTGAGACAAAACTTTCAGGGTAGGAGCGACACCCATGTAGAATCTTTATATGATAATTGTGACATCATAGGTCACGTGGTATGGCAGCCATCTTAGATTAAACGCAAACAATTAAAATATATATTTCTCGGAAACCGCTGAATGGAAGCATTCGAAACTTGGCACATTGTCGAGTACTCCCAATGGGGAACAAAAGCATGATAATGATGACATCATAGGTGATGTGGTATATCAGCCAAAAATGTTTAGATCGAATTCCTTATCCTAAAAATCTGAAATTGCATGCACATCATCTATGACCCATTTGTATTGAAATATTAAATTTATGACATCATAGGTCACATGGTTTGGCAGCCATATTGGATTTAACCTAAAACCTTTAAAAAAACATCTTCTCCCAAACCACTGACGCGATCGACTCGAAACTTTACGTGTGCTATTTACTGGGCATGGCGATTAAAAGTTGATCATGAAAACGTCATTGGACACATGGTGTGGCAGCCATATTGGATTGAAGGGAAATATTAAATAATTATATCTCAGAAACCGCTTACTCCATTGATGCGAAATTTTACAAATGTCATCTAACACCATTGCTGCATATAGTTTGAAAATTATGACATCGTAGGTCACATGGTTTGGAAGCCATCTTGGATAGAAAAACAAAACCATATCTGATCAGCATGAAACTTCACAAACGTGATCCCTGACCCACACACGTGCAGAGTCTACATTTTTGATGTCATACGTCATATGTCACATGGTTTGGCAGCCATATTAGCTTGTAAGCCAATAGTAAATAAACAAGCGTTACGGCTAGGTCCCCCGTCGGGGAAGTGATGTGAGTTGACAAAGTGGAACACGCAGAAAACATGCTATGATATGATATTTCGCTCACAAGGGTCAGACAAACATGGAGGCGGCCATCTTGGATTTTGACGTGGCGACCCAATTTTCAATAGCGTTCTTCCTTATGCCTAGATACACCCACACACCAGAAGGTACTTCGCTTATTTTTCAAGATATTTCGCTCACAAGGTTCAGACATATATATGGTGGCGGCCATCCTGGAGTTTGACGTGGCGACCCACTTTACAGTGGCGGTCTTCCTTATGCCGAGATACACCCACACACCAAATTAGAAATTGGTACTTCGCTTATCTTTCAAGATATTCTTCTCACAAGATTCAGACATACATGGCGGCGGCCATCTTGGATTTTGACATGGCGACCTAATTTTAAACAGCGTTCTTCCGTGTGCCTAGATACACCCACACACCAGATTAGAAGTTGGTACTTCGCTTATTTTTCGAGATATTTCGCTCACAAGGTTCAGACATATATATGGTGGCGGCCATCTTGGATTTTGACGTGGCAACCCAATTTTCAATAGCGTTCTTCCTTATGGCGAGATACACCCACACACCAAATTAGAAGTTGGTACTTCGCTTATTTTTCAAGATATTCATCTCACAAGTGTCGGACATACATCGTGGTGGCCATCTTGGATTTTGACATGGCGACCCAATTTTCAATAGCGTTCGTCCTTATGACGAGATACACCCAAACACCAGATTAGAAGTTGGTACTTCGCTTATTTTTCAAGATATTAATCTCACAAGGTTCAGACATACATGGCGGTGGCCATCTTGGATTTTGACGTGGCGACCCAATTTTCAATAGCGTTCTTCCTTATGCCTAGATACACCCACACACCAGATTAGAAGTTGGTACTTCGCTTATTTTTTCAAGATATGCAGGTTACAAGGTTCAGACATACATGGCATCAGACACACATGGCGGCGGCCATCTTGGATTTTGACGTGGCGACCCAATTTTAAACAGCGTTCTTCCGTGTGCCTAGATACACCCACACACCAGAGTAGAAGTTGGTACTTCGCTTATTTTTCAACATATTTCGCTCACAAGGTTCAGACATATATATGGTGGCGGCCATCTTGGATTTTGACGTGGCGACCCGATTTTAAACAGCGTTCTTCCTTGTGTCTAGATACACCCACACACCAGATTAGACGTTGGTACTTCGCTTATTTTTCGAGATATTTCGCTCACAAGGTTCAAACATATTGTTACGGACCGCGGATAGGATGTTGTTTTGCCGAGCGGATGGCGCCGCGGCCCTAACAGTTACCCCGACTAACCCGATTCCTGGACGTTGGCCAAAATCGCGCCACAGATATTCAATATGGAAACCTCTAAAGCGACCGAATGTAAAGAGGAAGAAGAAGACGTACAGAAGAGTAACAGGATTTATTATTTACACACACTAAAGCAAAAGGAGCAGTCAAGGTTATCTACAGGGAAAATGGAAAAAGCAGGTGACACAGTGAAAATACTAGCTTAACTATACAAGCTTAACTTATTCCCTGGGACAAGACAAACAAAACAAACTCACGTACACAAGAAGGATGGAATGGCAGGAATGAATGCTGGAAGGAGGAATGGGAAGGTTCAGCTGGGGCAGATGGTTCGGGCTTGATCCCGCACGGGACGTCGGGCTGGACCTCGACGGCCACCGATGCCACCGCAATCTGGTTCCCGCGGGGTAACGGGTCGAAGCTGCCTGATGGAGTCAACGCTGCTTGTGGAGCCAAAGCTGCTGGTTCTCTGGCTCACCTCAGGATGCGTCTCCCTTCTTTCCCCGAGGGCTCGTCCCGACTCGTCTGCCGTCTCTGGCGCAACTGTTAGAAACCTGAACTCATCTGCCGTCTCTGGCGCAACTCTTTCTTGGAACCTTTGGCGCAACTCTTGTAATTGACCTGTCACTCTAATCTGGACATGCTGCTTCTCTTCTTTGAAAGGCTTCCGCGCGCGCTTATATAATGCCTCGGGCGATCAAGCCGCCGGTGTCCAGGACACGCCCATCGGTCAGCTCGCCTCGGCCCTGATTGGTCGGCACGGCCCTCTGGCTCCGCCCTTGATGACGATGGGCGGGCACGCCCAGGAGTCGGCAGCTCCTCCCCCCTTCTTCTCCAAGCCGACCTCGTGGCGAATGGAGTCGCGGAGGGAACAGTTGGCAATTGTAGCAAAGTGGACGGCAGATGAAATGCAGCAAAGTGGACGGCAGATGAAATGCAGCAAAGTGGACGGCAGATGAAATGCAGCAAAGTGGCTAAACCTGGTACTTGGAAGATGCCATGTCGGAGGGATCTACTTTATTTAATTCAGTGCAATGGAGTGTCAAATTAATGGAAGACAAAGCCTTAACCTAATACACAGAATAAGGAAATAAACTACTGAACAGGGATATATGGGGTCCTTCGTGTATGCTTTATGGAATTAACTACGGGAACGCCTGTTGATCTTCATACAACAACAATTGCAGGAAGGAGGGTGACATTTTACCACAATTCACTGCACAACAATTTAAAAAAACAACATTCTCATATCCACAACACTGCACCCTCCTCCCCTTAGGCACATCCCGGGCCTATGAACTTTTACCTTAGTGTGGCACGTAGGTGTAGTTCCCTCTACATTTAACCTGACCCTGAGTGCGACAGTTTTAAAACATAAATAAATATGTCCCGCTGCTCCATTGCACCCTGTCTAACAGATTCACGCCCACAGCTAACCGAATTGCGGAATGGTCTTCAAACTATACATTTACGGTGGGGACGCATTATTTACAATGACTCTACTTTTATTTACAATACTAACCCAGGACCTGTGATTGTTCTTTTGGGGGGGGAGACAGTCTGCCCTGCATCGATGCACCATGAAGCACCCAAAAACGCACCAATGCACCCTCAAGCACCAATCGGTGCACAGTCACTGCAGTTCTCAATAAAAAATAAACCGACAAACCCCTAACTCTGCTGGTGGTCTCTTGCTCTTCGGCTCCCTCTGCTGGCTATTTGTTCTTCCAGATGTTGTCTTTCTTTTATTTTCTTACTGGCGGCCTATTGGTGGTATTAAACCTGCACAGAACGTGTCCATTTTTATATATTTATGGCCCACAGGGCCGACTAGTGTGGTTCACCTGTGGGGCATCGGTGCCCTGTGACCAAGGTCCGCCAGCAAGATATCGGGCCTTCATGGCCGGTTCCAGCAGAGGGGCCATGCCCCAACCCATGGGGTCCATCAGTGGTGCTCAGCCACAGACATGTGGTCCATAAGGTGGTGCATCGATGCAGACAGCTGGTTCTGGGAGTTCCGGGCGCGCAATGGCGGACTCACGCACGCTCCCCTCGGCGCCCAGTGGCGCACAGGTCCTCATGTGGGAGACAAGGGGGGAAAGGACAGATGAGCGAGGGGTAAGGTCTCAAGGGTACACATCAAACAAGGCAATGCAAGGCGAAGTGCGTACGGAGAGCAAAGTGAGAAAGCTCGTCCCTACCGTACGTCACCCCCCCCCTGTCACCTACTCTACCCTTCCCTTTACCCCATATTTACAACAATCTACACATTTACAAATTCGTCACTACTGTCACTTCTCCCCATATCTCTCCTACACCAAATTCGTCACCACAATCCCTCTAACCAAAATTTGCCATCACCCAATTCATCATCAATCCCTCCTAAAGAGGAAGAGATGGAACAACAAGCACAATGTCACACCCACGTCATGATGCATCTCACAATCCAAAACATTTGCATCATAAAAATAATAAAAACAACCTGGCATGGTGTGGAGGTACGTCATCCCAGGTGAGTGGATGTAGATGGTGCAAGGAGATTTCAAACCTAACTATCTTCTAAATGACATTAACACACTTTACACTACCCGGGGTCTTTCCCTGCCAAACCATTGGCCAACTTACTCTATGGGTTCTAAAAACCAAATTCCCATTGACCAAACTGTGGTGCTTCTCAATTTGGGGTCTCACTCCCCCGATTCATCTCCCTGTGCCCTTGCACAATTTCAGGACTGGGGCGTGTAGCTCTCCCAGCAGGCCTACCCACCTGCACACCTCCACCACTGCAGTTGCCACCCGAGCTTACCTAGCTCCTCACCCTAACCTATCTAATTGGGGAAGGCCCCTCCTGGCTCTGTCACCCCTCGGTGCCCTCTGGCACTGGGCTACCCGGGTCCGTCCTCCGGATCCTCGGGCCCCATCCACAACAACTCTACCGGCTCCCAGAGCCCACCTGCGGCCTCACCTGGCCGACATCCTCACAGTGGTGGAGTGCCCAACCAACTATACACACTAACAGGCTACACGCCCAGCCATTTCCACAACACTAATGCACCCATCACTACACTCCTGTGCAACTACCCGCACCACAGATGCCAATATCCAACCACAATTTACCTGTACCCTCTACCTAACACTTACACTACCCTCCCCGGGTATTTGTGATGGGGGTCCATCCTCCTTTCCCCCATCCACACCTTCGCACCATCCACTCCACTCCACCGTTTCCACCATACTCACTCCACGACCATCCATTCCAATATTCCATATACTCCAGACCATTTATTCCATACACCTGTTCTCCATTCACCTGTTGTTGCACACCTGTGCAATCACACCTGGTGCCACCTGCACCCTCCTTCCTTCCTGGACCATTTGGTCAGCACAACTCACATCACTATCACTCACTCACACACTGCTCCATATACCTGTCCAGTTGCACACCTGTGCAATCACTATACAACTCACAATCACAATCATTTACTCATACCCTGCTCAATACACTTGAATACACCTCCAACACTCACACGGCATCATCTAAACTACCTGTTGCCCTGCTAACTTAGTGCTCCCCGTCTTCCCTTTAAACTAAGCACATACCACGTCATTATCATCCACACTAATCTACCTGCGTCCCCACTACAGGTATCATTGTCACTACCTAACCTTAACGTTACCTAAGGTCATCTTCTAGGTCCCTACACACAATATCCTAACCCTCCCGGGCTAGTTTCCACTGCCAACCCCATAAACTAGTGCTCCTTTGCCCCCGGTGTGAGAGATGGCAGAGTTGCCATCCCACCACATCGGGTATCTCTCACTATAAATTTTGCTCGTCCAAATTCAACAAATCAAAAATTTGCCAATCATCTGCCAATCATTCTACCAATTATCAAATTTTGCTTTGCAATTTCGGGTCCAAAACACTATCCTCGTCACACGCCTACTCACTTGTGCCTCTCGGTGCGCCAATTCATCTCTAAAGCTCGGCTTCGTAAAGCCGAGCAATGAATGCGGGTTGTTTGGTGCCAGCGGCTGGATGCGTCTGGCATTCGATGCAGGGAAGGACGCTTACCCGGGCCGAGATCCCACGCACCATCCCGGCACAAAGCCGTCCAATGGCCCGATCTCGACCTGCCGGAACGCCTCAACAAAAAGGGGTCGCCATGACGACCCTTCCTACCGGGCCGCCCGTTCCGCTTAGTGGAGCACGGACGCGGCCGTTCCGAGCGAGGCCCAGCGTGGATCGCGTACGGCGGTTCTTTCGAAACCGCCGTGGTTCGGATCCCCGCTGGTCCTCGCGGCACGCGAAGCTGCCCGGCGCGCACCGAGGGCCCGATTCGGCTATACGTCGCTCTAACCGCTAACCCGGTTACCGTCGATGCTTCACCTGCATGCTCACACGCATACGCGACCCCTTTCACCCTCACCGAGCTCGATGCTCCAACGCCGCCCGTACACCCCGCGTACTTCGTTATTGCACTCGTTCTTTCGCTCACAGACTTGGTCACACACCTGACCACCGCACACCTTTGACACACTCGTCGTTCGCACACCTCACCAACACACCTCTTCGCGCCCCCTCCTTGGTCACCTCCTCTGTGACAACCACAGGTGTGCTCTCACTTGCACACGCAACCACATGCCTCACTACCAACTCCAGCGTGCATTCCCATACGCGCTCTACCATTCCAGGTGTGCATCCTTCCATTCCAGGTGTACATCCTCTCTCACCTGCCACAACCAACTCACGCTCCGTGTCACTCTTACTACTCTTACCACCACTCTTGACAGCGCACTCTTTCCTCATGCACTCCTCTGTTACACACCTTTCTTGCGCATCCTCTTGCGCACACTCTCCCGTTACACCCTCTGTAACACTCACCACAGGCGTGCATTCTCCCTTACTCTTGACAGCGCACTCTTTCGCCATGCACCCGTCCGTTACACACCTTTCTCGTGCATCCTCTTGCGCACACTCTCCCGTTACACCCTCCGTAACACTCACCACAGGTGTGCATTCTCCCTTACTCTTGACAGCGCACTCTTTCCCCATGCACCCGTCCGTTACACACCCTTCTCGTGCATCCTCTTGCGCACACTCTCACGTTACTTCCTCCGTAACACTCACCACAGGCGTGCATGCTTCCGTTACATCCCTTGTAACACTCCCCATCCCGCGCTTCCATGTGCCCCCTCGCACCCGCGCTACGACCAACTCACTCTCGACAGCACACTCACTCCTCGGCGCGCACTTTTTCCTCACACTCCCCAGAGTCGGACATTCTCGCAGACCTCCTCCTTCGCACTCCGTACCTGTCGCACACTTCACCAACGGCCTCTCACGAACACCCGGATCCAAATCAACCCCCAAGCCGACTGAAGCTCCCCTCACATCATATACATTTCCGAATATATCGCCACTCACGTTGGCACCTCGTCTCCGCACCTTCTTCGCCCCCTGCAAACTCTTTATTTGGTTAGCGAGCACACCATCATGATTTGAGCACCGACCTTGTACATATTCCATCACCTCCTCCTTTATTTCCCTCTTAGTTTCCCTCCATCTCTTCTTAATTTCAATCACCCCTTCTTCCACCTCCTCTAATTTTTCCTTTACCTCCTTCATTTCCCGGTGCGCCCCCTCTATCTCTTCCTCTAACGCCACCTTCACCGTTTCTATGTGCGTCCTCACCTCCCGGTCCTTCGTCTCCATTACTTCTGTCACCTCTTCCAACCTCGTTGTCAGTCCCTCACGTACCATCTGACATTCCCTCTTCGTCGCTGTCAAGTCGTCTTTTAGTTCTTTTTGTGTCGCCTTTAACCCTCCTAGTACCGCAGTGTTCCTTTGTACCTGCTCCACTAACTCCGTCTGTCCCACCGTCAGCTGTTCCACCTCCTGCGCCAGGTCCACTATGCCCCCTTGTAACCTTGCCGTCCCATTTCTCACCTCTTTCTCCATACGCTTCTCACCTCGCTTTACCTCCTCTCGTACCCCCGAGACCTCCTCGCTCACACCTCGTCTTATTTCCTCCCACATCTCCTCCATTTCTTTAGTAGATGCCGCCCTCATCTGTCCAAATTCATCCCTCTGAGCATCCAGTTTACCTTCCAACCCGATTTTCACCTCCTCTATCTGGTTCCCCATCCGTTTGATTTCCCGGGCGGATTGCTCCCCTATTTCCCGCAATTTGTCGTCCATTGTGTTTTCTAACCCCCTTAACCCATTTTTCACCCCCTCTATCTGATTCTCCTGGGTAGCCATTCTATTTTCCACCCCCGTTAACCCATTCTTCACCTCTTTTATCCCGTTGTCTAACCCTTCAAATTTATTGTCCAACCCTTCAAATTTCTTATCTAAACCCTCAAATTTATTTCCCAACTGTTCGCTGGTACCCCTCGCTTCGTCCCTCATTACCCCCATTTGGCCCCCCAATTGCTGACCCTGAGCATCCATCTGGTTCCCCAATTGCTGACTATTAGCCCTCATCTCATCCCTCTGCAGGTTGAGGGACGCCTGCATTTGCGTCATAAATTGCTCCATGAGGGCCTGCATTTGGACCACCCCCATTGGTGCAGCGGGCGCGGCTACCGCGCGCTCGTGCGAGGCGCCTTTTTGCGCGCCTGAAACCTCGTGCGCGAGGACGCCATTTTGCGCGCCTGAAACCTCGTGCGCGAGGGCGCCATTTTGCGCGCCTGAAACCCCCTCAACCACATTGCCATTGTTCTCCTCCTCCCTTTCCTCCACATACATTTCCCTGAGGTCCTGGGTCGATTCTACCCCGTCTATCTCTCCCACCGGCATCCCGTTGGCCTTGACCAGCCATGGCGCGACTTTCAAATTTAGGATTTTATAAAATACAATTTTTGGGCCACTCGTAATTTGAGCGCGCTAAGCGCTCGAGGTCCGAATCCCACTCCTGACACCACTTGTTACAGACCGCGGATAGGATGTTGTTTTGCCAAGCGGATGGCGCCGCGGCCCTAACAGTTACCCCGACTAACCCGATTCCTGGACGTTGGCCAAAATCGCGCCACAGATATTCAATATGGAAACCTCTAAAGCGACCGAATGTAAAGAGGAAGAAGAAGATGTACAGAAGAGTAACAGGATTTATTATTTACACACACTAAAGCAAAAGGAGCAGTCAAGGTTATATACAGGGAAAATGGAAAAAGCAGGTGACACTGAAAATACTAGCTTAACTATACAAGCTTAACTTATTCCCTGGGACAAGACAAACAAAACAAACTCACGTACACAAGAAGGATGGAATGGCAGGAATGAATGCTGGAAGGAGGAATGGGAAGGTTCAGCTGGGGCAGATGGTTCGGGCTTGATCCTGCACGGGACGTCGGGCTGGACCTCGACGGCCACCGATGCCACCGCAATCTGGTTCCCGCGGGGTAACGGGTCGAAGCTGCCTGGTGGAGTCAACGCTGCTTGTGGAGCCAAAGCTGCTGGTTCTCTGGCTCACCTCAGGACGCGTCTCCCTTCTTTCCCCGAGGGCTCGTCCCGACTCGTCTGCCGTCTCTGGCGCAACTCTTAGAACCCTGAACTCATCTGCCGTCTCTGGCGCAACTCTTTCTTGGAACCTTTGGCGCAACTCTTGTAATTGACCTGTCACTCTACTCTGGACATGCTGCTTCTCTTCTTTCAAAGGCTTCCGCGCGCGCTTATATAACGCCTCGGGCGATCAAGCCACCGGTGTCCAGGACGCGCCCATCGGTCAGCTCGCCTCGGCCCTGATTGGTCGGCACGGCCCTCTGGCTCCGCCCTTGATGACGATGGGCGGGCACGCCCAGGAGTCGGCAGCTCCTCCCCCCTTCTTCTCCAAGCCGACCTCGTGGCGAATGGAGTCGCGGAGGGAACAGTTGGCAATTGTAGCAAAGTGGACGGCAGATGAAATGCAGCAAAGTGGACGGCAGATGAAATGCAGCAAAGTGGACGGCAGATGAAATGCAGCAAAGTGGCTAAACCTGGTACTTGGAAGATGCCATGTCGGAGGGATCTACTTTATTTAATTCAGTGCAATGGAGTGTCAAATTAATGGAAGACAAAGCCTTAACCTAATACACAGAATAAGGAAATAAACTACTGAACAGGGATATATGGTGTCCTTCGTGTATGCTTTATGGAATTAACTATGGGAACGCCCTTTGATCTTTATACAACAACAATTGCAGGAAGGAGGGTGACATTTTACCACAATTCACTACACAACAAAAAAAAAAAAAAAAACATTCTCATATCCACAATATATATGGTGGCGGCCATCTGGGATTTTGACGTGGCGACCCAATTTTCAATAGCTTTCGTCATTATGCTGAGATACACCCACACACCAAATTAGAAGTTGGTACTTCGCTTATTTTTCAAGATATTCATCTCACAAGGTTCAGACATACATGGCGGCGGCCATCTTGGATTTTGACGTGGCGCCCCAATTTTCAATTGCGTTCTTCCTTCTGCCTAGATACACCCACATACCAGATTAGAAGTTGGTACTTCGCTTATTTTTCAAGATATGCAGGTTACAAGGTTCAGACATACATGGCATCAGACATACATGGCGGCGGCCATCCTGGATTTTTACGTGGGTTGCACCCACACACCAAATTCGAATGCGGTCCTTCGCTTACGCACACACGCCCGCACGCCGCATGCATGGACGGACACACGGGCGGAGGGGAAAGCCATAGTCCCCCTTTCGCTCCGCTGAGCGACGGGGGACAAAAAACCCTTCACCAATCGATGTAAAACCTGTCATGTCTGGTAAAATGTGATACTTGATAACAGATGAAGGGATTTAAATCAAACTTGTTTATTTCTAGGACAGTCAACAAGGGCATCTACCCGTTGTCATGGGCAGGGACTACACGGCGGCATATTGCTGACACGGTCGCATTGCTCTAGTTTTTCAAATAGCATTGGGATAATCATAAAGCGTGGAGATAATGTGATGAATAACTCAATGACTGACAATACAATGGAGATACAGAATAGTATGATGAAGACTCGATAGGATTTTTCCCACTTAAGAGAAGTTTCACAGCCAAAAACACAACTTCATCAGATCATGAAACATGCTTTATACAGAGTATTGGTGATGCCAAAGCAGTTTATATGGAGTTACAATCCTGGAATGGTCACCACTTCAACACAAAGTTAGGGCACGAATTTGGAATTTGGCCAGCGTGCTGGCTATAGCTCACCAACTTTTCACAAAGGACATCGTGGAATTTTTGTCGTCCACCAACTACAACATCCACCAAAAACGAGACAGCTTAGAGGCGAGTGTGCATACCTTTTGGCAGAGTGCCGACTTCATCAATGCAACAACAACAAAAAAATCCTCACTGCTAGGAAAATGTGACAGTGGCTGGAAACTACAAAATAAATAGCTCCGATTGGGCTGACAGTCATCAGACCTCTGCTGATTTTGTGGGATCACCTGATACTAAATCGAAGAATCCCAGACTAAGGTATCCTTCCGGACCATCGAGTAGAAGGGCTGTATTGGGTTTCAGAGCAATCAGTTGTTAAATAAGGCCCGAGTAGGGATCCGAAGTTTGGGGGGGGGATAACCTCCTACTCCACCCACCCCCCCCCCCCCCTAAACCTCCATGATCTACTCTAAAATCGAAAAATCTAAGCCTGAGCAATTGTGGGGGCTACTGTCTTGTATTCATGTGTCAAGTTTCAGAACAGTCAGCCAAGTGACAAGGGAGGAGTAGAAAAAGTAGCAAAAAGCTAACGGATGGACGGACAGACATCCGGACAACACTACCCATTTTATAAGTTGATCTCTTCGAGAATCGAGACGAGATGACCTAAAAGTGATGAAACATCTATCCAGTAAAACTCAAAAACAAGGCAGGTAGGTGTTTGTTTGTCATCAACCGCGATGTTGTGGCTGGAGCGGGTATTTCACGTCAGCTGTGGAAGCCGTCGGTCAGTATTAGAAGTCAGTCAGTTTGTCTACTCTTCGCAAAGACACTGTCGGACCTTTCATCGTGAGCCAAATAATGGCAGCAGATGGGACGCCAAGTTCAATGTCCATCTGAGGAACGGTCTCGCCCTGCATACTAAACACCAGGATGACAAAGTACAGCTGGGCTGAGATTCAAACCCTGGCTGGAGACCTGAGAGGCAAGTGCGCTCAACTCTAGGTTAACAAATATGTTGGGAATGGGTGGAAGAGTGGCTGCATTAACAGGTGACTCCTGCCAGTCCGATTTACAAATATGTTGATGAGTTTTGTTGGTGGGGAGAAAAGCTGTTTGACTCAATATCATAGAACGTAGTTCAGTTATATGTCAATAACATGAATGATCTGTCGGAATATCCACCATCTGTTTGTTGACCTGTCTTACAGACCCTCCAAGTGCCGTAGAAGACCTGGAAGTCATCGACACCACCTACTCGAGTATCACACTGGCTTGGAAGGAGCCGAAGGACCTAGGAGGATTCACGCCATTCAGCTATATAGTGGAAATGCGGCCTGAAGATGGAGTGGAATGGTCGCGCTGCAACATGAGCACTCTTACAGACACAAGATTCACGACGACGGGACTCCGGGAAAAAGGCCGCTACATGTTTAGAGTGCGTGCAATGAATGAAGCCGGTCTTGGCGAGCCACGCGATTTGGGTCGCTGCGTGGTGGCCATGCCCCCACCAGGTATGTAAACGGATCCCAAAACCTCATTTCTGAGTATCAGCAGAGATCTTGACTTGAGATTGGCCTTGTTGGTGGGAGTGTGACCTAACAACATTCTTTGGTATCGTTGCAGTGCACCCAAAATTTAAGCTGACATCCGGACATAAGTCTTATCTCTTCCTCAAGGCCGGGGATGCAATCCGTTTGAACATCCCTTTTATAGTAAGTCAGAGGTCTCTGTCTCTAAGTTTTGGTAACATTTAAACATCTTTATAATTACCCCAAGTTGTCTTGCAGGGGGTAGAGAGGGGATGGTGGGCCTAGGTAGCTATATCGCTACCTAGTGGGCTTCTACTCTCCCGAATCCTCCAGTATTTGGTTCCAACCACAGGTCCAATTGCCACACCTGATTGCCACAAATCTCATTCCAGGGCATCAAACATGAACTAGCTATGCCCCAGACGAGTGAGTCACAGCTGATCATATCTTATCCATGATCCCAATGCAGCTCACTGTACCTATTCCAGCCACCCTTCCACCCATTCCCTTTGTTTTTCTTCTACTTCTTTGGCTTAAAGGTTTCTTTGTTCGTTTGCGACCCAGTCTTATCCCCACCCATTACTTTGTTGTTACAGCCTTGCGGCAATAATGACAAGTTGAGTCCTTGTTCGGTGTTGTCTTGTTATTGTCTGGAGTCAAAACTTGACAAAGGGCCTAGAAAAAGGGGTGAGGTTAACGATGTGTTGCAAGCAGGTAACTTGTACAGCCATTTTGGAAGATCCTTCCTGAGCAAGAAAAACCATGTTAGCACAACAAGTTCTCAAAGGTGGCAAGTATGAAAATGTAAGGGTACCTTAATATCTCAAAAAAGCCATTTTGAATGCAATGCCATACCATAGTATATATTTCAACAACCATGTTGGTTAATAAACTAAGTTATTGTATGCATTGAAAATACTTTTTGACTAATTCTAATGCCTAGGCCAAAGATTTGAAGCAATGGACACAAGATATTTCAAATAATTTGCGTGCAGGGCTATGCAAAATATCAAGGACAAATGCTGAAATGTAACAAGAAGAAAAAGTCGTAAAATGTCATAGCCTCTGCTGTGGTTTTAGTAATTTTGTTGTACGGAGTTAAAGGCCGCCAGTCGGCCATCTTTGGACCGATGACAAAACAAAATCTTCTGCATATGTATACTCATGTTTTTTATCATGCCATCACATGTATCTTTGTGCCAAGTTTGAAGAAAATTGGACCATGCATTTCCGAGAAATTGACAAACACGTTTAAGTAACAAAATGGTCGCCAGTCGTCCATCTTGGATCTGATCTCGAAAATAAATGACGTGCATATGTAAGCCGTCATTCATTATCCGTTTGCCAAGTTTGAACAAGATTGGTGAATGTATGTCGGAGAAATGGTTGAGGGCTTGTTCAACATCGGGGTTTTTTTTTTTTACAACTAAAATGGCCGCCAGTCGGCCATCTTTGACCGCATCACGAAACAAAATGATGCGTGTACCGTCACGTATTGTCTTTGTGCCTAGCATGAACAAAATCGGTCGATACATCTGAGACACGGTTGCGGATGCACAGACAAGACCAAATCCATAAGCCCCCGTTTCGGACCAAGTCCAACGGGGACTAATAATCGTTGCGTTGCTGGATGTTAATGATCCATGGTGTCTTTTGTGAATAGTAGACGAGCTGTGGCTCGCACCATGGCAAAATTACAAATTCCTGCCCTAACCTACAGGGGCCCTGTAGCGGCACTGCGACACCCTTGCAAGAACCGATGCCAACTGGATGGTATTCGTAGAATACTTACCCTGCGCAGTCAACTTGTTGCGAGCCAACTCTTCTGTTTTTGAACATTTTTTTTTCTTTGATCCAATATGGCCGCCAGACCACGTGAGCGATGACATCATAAATTTATATTCTCCAATATAATTGTTGCATAGATCACGCTCAATACATTTCAAACTGATCAGACTAGGCGTTGTACCTGTCGAATTATGACGTCATAATTATGGCACCAATGACGTCATCGTTAACACCTATTCCCCATGTGGAGTTCTTTACAATGAGACATGTTTCAATTTTTACCATGCAGCAGTTTTGGAGATAGAGGTGCAACATTTTTCGGTTTTTCCAAGATGGCGCCTGTACCACATGACCTATGACGTCATGATTAGCATTAAAATAATCTAAAGGAGGAGGCGCTCCTATGGTGAAAATTTCCTGTCCATCAGGCCAACAGTTGCTGAGAAAAAAATTAATAATGATCGGACAAGTGTTGTACTTGTCGAATTATGACGTCATAACGAAGGCACCAATGACATCATTAACATATCTTATTCCCCATGGGGAGTAGCTGACAATGAACCAGGTCCAAATTTCTTCCATGGAGTGGTTTCAGAGATATTGAGGGGCGAAGTTTTTCCAAGATGGCGCCTGTACCAAGTGACCTATGATGTCATAATAATCATTAAAATATTCTACAGGAGGCCCTCCTATGGTGAAAATTTCATGTCAATCAGACCAACAGTTGCTGAGAAAATTAATGTAAAAAATGCAGACACGTACAGCACACGGCACACGTACGCAGCTGAATGGTTAGCCCCGCTTTTCGCTTCGCGAGCGCAGGGTAACTACCCTGATGCATATGAACACACGTCATCACCGTTTGTTGTTATCGAAACTGCCCATTAATTGAATGGTGTAGGGACGTTTTCTCTTTCCGCAATTGGGCTGCTAGGAAAAGAGGTAGCCATTGTAAGTTTTCTAACGCATTGTTTCAAATTCAGCCAATCAGCATTTGGCTATCCCAGGGCCAGGGCCAGGCAAGGATTACAGACTGGGCCGAGATTCAAACCCAGGCTAGATGGCTCAGAGGTACGTGTGCATACCACTAGTGACTAGACCATCCTGGCAGAACACATCATTCATGCTATTTATTCCCTAAGGCCTAAGTACACGAGTAACGTTTTAAAATTGTTTTTCATTCATTTTATCTTGGTCAGAACATTACACAAAGACTCGACGCGTTCCTGTTTAGGCCTGTTTGCATAAAACGTAAACTTAAACTGTACATCAGCAGTGACGTCAGCACCAATCTGTACCCGTCGACAGGGTGTTTCCGAGCCTAAAGTCACGTGGCTAAAGGATGTACGTCCATTGCATGACCGTGTCAGCGTGGCCAACAGCAAAGGCTGCTCCCAGCTGCAGGTCTCCAGCGCAGACAAGTCGGATGCCGGCCTCTACACGATCGCCATTGAAAACGAAATGGGCAAAGAGACGTTCAACATTCACATCGAGGTGGCGGGTAAGATGAATCCTTACCGACAAAAGACATGCCAAGCACAGTAAACAAAGAAATAATGTTTATGCAATTGAGAAAAAGATGTAAACCACGTAGAAATCAAAACAAATCCTTAGTAGTTTATTGGCAATCGTTATTTGGTTGTAATATGTTTTTTAATGTTGGACAATTGCAGTGTTGCTAATATAAAGACAGCTTTTCAATGCTTTCGAGAGGCATTTAAGAGTTTTAGTCAGGTTCACTATCTTAACAAATATAATTTCGTTCACATTTTTTGGACATTAGCAAAACGATACATTTTTGGAATATTCAGAGCATGAGGAATCCAAAAATTTATGTTTGCATTTGCACAGACACCTTTGCGAAAATGACCCTCAGGACAGTGATGATCTGTAAAAGCATATTCCTGAACGGTATAGACCAGGTAGATCCTGTGCATAGGACTTATAGTTCAATCTGATACTAACAAGGCTGCTTTCTTGCTTTATAAACCCATACCGATAACTTCAAAGGACTTGCAATATCATGTATTATGTACTACAGTTATATCACAAATATAAAGACAATTATTGTTTTCAATTACCTTTGTTTGTTGCTTTTCTATAATCCTGAGCACTATTTTGAGTCCTTTATTGGATTCCTTGACCCAGAAAACATAGGATTAGCAAATTTACTCCCGCCAGGGAGTAATGCATTCGATCGTGTCCGTCCGTGTGTTTGTGCGTGTGTGTGTTCGTATGTTCGTGTGTTTGTGAACAAGATATCTGGAAAAGTTCTGAACGGATTTGGATGAAAGTTGGTGGGATGATTGCCCCTGGGATGAGGAAGAATTGATTAGTTTTTGGTGAAGCTCAGGATATTATTCCGGATCCAGGAATTTTTATTTCTGTTTTACTGCATTAAAGCTTTTATTCTTATTCTTAAATGATGTTTTTCTCCTCTAATTCCGAGATATATCAAAATAAATTCTCCGACAGTTAGGGCCTACTTTCTTTTTCATTTATTGTTTTGGGGAGAGGGGATGTTGAACGAAACGTATTATTCTAACTAAATCCACGGCGGGACTATGTGCTCTACTGAGTGGCGTTCTAGTTAATTAAGTTTCTAGGTTGACTAGAAGCCGAGATAGCGCAAAATATGTATTTTATGGCGGCCATTTTGAAAATCCAAAATGGCGGCCATGCAGGTGTCTGTGCACATGCCAACATTGATTTTCGGATTCTCCATGCTCTGATTCCAAAAATGTACAGGTTTGCTAATCTCCCAAAATTTTGAACGAAATTATATTTGTTAACATAGTGAACCTGACTATCTTCATCACTGTCCTGAGTGTCATTTTCGCAAAGGTGTCTACGCAAATGCCAACATTAATTTTTGGATTCCTCATGCTCTGAATATTCCAAAAATGTAGAGTTTTGCTAATCTCCAAAAATTTTGAACGAAAAAACATAGTGAACCTGACGATTTGTTTTTTTTTATGTTGAAGGACCATATAGTCCTGATCGAGGCCTGGCTTGAAATAAAAGAGCTGCATTGACAGAAAAGTGAAGAAAGAGCAAATAGTCTAAGAGTTTTTGAGGAAGTAAAAAATCTGCTTTTTGAAGAGGGCTTTCATTCAAGACTTTCTGCTGACCTTCACTCTTTCATTCCTCTTTACTCCCGCCTCTGAAACAAACTCCCTCACTCTCTTCAATCCCACTCCTCCCTCCAGGTCTTTAAAACAGCCATTCACCACCATCTCTTATCTTCCCCCATTCAAAACCTTGATCTTTTCTACCCCCGCTAATTTCATCCCAGACTCACTTTTTTGAAATACCAACTTCCTTCCTGGAAGTCCTTGCAGTGTGCTTGTGTTTTATACTTCTCCCACCCCTCCCCCCCTACCCACGCCTCCTCCCCCCAAGCCCTCTCCCTCCCACAGATCTCCCGATGTCCCTGTGCTCAAATGTTGTGCTTGTGTGCTTCCCCCCTATCCCATCTTGTCTACCGCTCGCTTTATTATATTGTTACGGTCCGCGGTTAAGGATGTTGGTTTGCCGAGCGGAGGCCCCGCGACCTAACAGTTTCCCCGATTCACCCAATTCACCCAGACGTTGGCCGTATCGCGCCACAGCTATTCAATCAGGGAAAAGACAAAGACGACGGATGTGAAGAAAAGGAATAAGAAGACGAAACAAAGGTTGAAAATACTACTAAATTTATTTACTATTTACAGGCTCAAAATAACCAAGGAGAAGGAAAGATAAGAAAATAATATACAGAAGCTTTTAGAGACACAGGGAAAATACTAGCTTATACAGACAATTGACTACCCAGGGCAGAACAAACTCACGTACACGAATGGGGAACTTGTAGGCAGGAATGGCTGGAAGGAGAGGAAAGTCCAATGGGTCCGGCAGCACGATCGGCTCGTTGGGCAGCCGCCGTCCCTTCGCGGCCCTGCTCAAAACCGCCGTCCAGGCCCCAAACAGCTGTCGAGGGTTGTTGCTGCTGTGGACGCTGCTGCTGGCGAGCAAGGTGACGAATAGCAGGCCTTGTGCTTCCCTGGATGATCTCCTTTCTCTCTCTTGGACCTCACAACCCAGCTCTCTCTTTTGCACCTCACCACGCAGCTCAGCCTTGGACCTCACAACTCAGCTCTTGTCATAGCTCATCTCTCATCTTCTTATCTCCCATCTCTCTCTTTTGCACCTCACCACGCAGCTCGGCCTTGGACCTCACAACTCAGCTCTTGTCATAGCTCATCTCTCATCTTCTTATCTCCCATCTCGCAGCTCTCTCTCGGGGAACGTCCCGCGGCGGGTTATATAGGCCCCGCCCCTCAACCTTCGCGAACCTCCTTGATGTTTCTCTCCACACCCTCTCTAAGTCCAACCCCTTGTTCGTGGTTGGTTGAGTGGGGCTGACTCGCTCCTCCCCTCTATGACGAGGTGGGGACCCGCCTTTCTTCCCCAACCCTGCCTCGTGGTCAATGGCGGCAATTGTTGGTTGGCAATGCGAATGGCAATTGTTGAAAGGGGAAATGGAGGTTTTTGGGAATGGGAATGAAGGATGAAGGGAATCTATCTCTTTCACTTGGTGCAATGGAGTGTCATTCTAATGGAAGACAAGGCCTTACCCTAAAACACATAATAAGGATATAAACTACTGAACAAGGGTATTATAGTGTCCTTCAATGGATGCTTTATGGAATTAACTACCGGGACGCCCTTTTTACCTTTACACAACTCTGGAGGCAGGAGGGGCCATATTCAAGCAATATTACACAATCAAAAAAATACAATCCTCATATCCGCAACAATATGTTTTATGTGTCCGTTTTTTTTTTTGTGATTAATGTTAGCTCTTACACGAGCCTCGATCTTGCATACAAAAAAAAAAGAAGAAAAAAAAGGGTAAGGTTGTAAGTGTTTGGATAGACATGACAAGGTAAAGAGTTCCAGAGTTTGGCAGTGGAGGGGAAGAAACAAACATCATAATGGCCCACCCTTGAGTTGCCAATGGCCACACTAATCATGAGATGTAGTGGCTTGTCGAGTATTCTGTGGTCTCGCTAATGGCGGACGTACACAAGCAGCAAGTTCTTGGGAGCAGAAACTGAAGTAATATCTGTAGAAAAGAGAAAGAGAGCAAACCTTGCGACGTAATTTGAGTGGGTCGAGTTTTGAGGTCAGATTGGGAGAGTTGATAAGTCGGATTACTTTGTATTAAATTCTGTCTATTAAGTATGTGGAGCTAGAACCTCGCCAGATGTGAGAGCCGCACCCTATACAAGGACGAATCAATCCTTTGTATCGTTGAAGCAACTGTTGAGAGGAGAAGAATCTTCGACATCTGAACAGGACTCCTAATTTATTCGAGGCAGACGTAGCTATTTGTGTAATGTGTGGATTCCAGGATAAATTTGAAGTTAAGGTAATACCTAGTAGTTTTTTTTTTTTCATCACACGGTGTAATTGTGGAGCTTTCAAAGGAGATTGGAGAGTTGAGAGGAGTTTTAGAGCGAGATGGGAAGAAATTGAGTTTTAGAAGCATTTAATTTAACCTGATTACATTTGCTCCACTGGGAAATCTTGTCCAAATCCGAATTTAAAGATGTGGCTGTGATCAAACGAGATGTATATCGAGTGAGGGAAGATGGAGCTGATGGGAAAAAACATGGAGGAATGTAATGTCGAGTCATTAGCATACGAGTGCATTTAGTTATTTGTACAAGAAAGAAGGTAATTGATATAAAGAAGGAAGAGGGTTGGAGATAGGACAGAACCCTGAGGGACACTGCTGTTGATATGGAAGGAGGAAGATGTTGAACCATCAACAATTACAAAGATAGAGTGCTCAGAGAGAAAGCTCGATATCAGAGAGCAGAGTGAAGGAGGAAAGCCGAAAGAGGGAAGCTTGGATATCAGGCTTTTGAGATATCAAGGCCGATAACAAAGAATTCCCCAAAGTCTCTCAGAGAAGAGGCCCAAGAGGAGAAGTTAAGCATGAAAGTGCAGATAGCAACCACAAGTTGGAGGTTGGCAGATTATCTCACTGAAAGTAATTCAGTAGTCAACTGGGTTTTTGCATATAATCCGATAACGTGGTGGTACTTATCCTGAAACGATCTAGCTTACCATCAAGAAGCATATGGTTGTGGAAATGACTTTCGTGGTGAAAAATGTGTATAATAAAGTTATTTTCCTTAGTTCATGTTTAACGTAATAGAGGTAATATGAACTGTGATTGGAATATTCGGCGATAAGCAAATAGAAAGCATGTCCAATGTTCGTGTCTAAACCCGGTTTTCATGAAAACCCACTTTTTGTGTTTCATCCTCTGTAAATCTGTATTTTATGTCCTTTTAAAGGACAGTGGCCTTGTGGGCCATGAGGCGTGCTCTTGCCATGCCTCGAACATTCGGGACAGGCTGAGAATTTTCAGGGTGGAACTTCGGCTTGAGCGTCACCTGAACAGCCAAATGAGCGTAGAGCGGGCAGTGGTTAGCGACGACATGTGGCCTCACCCAAGGTCATAAAAGGAGCTCCAAACAGGACATACAGTGACTGACTCGAGTCGAGCACGGAGTCGAGTTAGGTCACGTCTGCAGTGGAGTTCGCATGAGGGAAGCGGATGTATGACTGACCGAATAGGGACCTACCACCATCTGCCCCCCTTTTTCCCGGGCGACTTTCTCCAGTGGTGTGCCTGAGGCCTTACGTTAGTTGAATAAGAACCTTCAATCCATCGAAAAGAACGTATACAATTTATTGTAAATAAACCTGTCTTGTATATCATATTGCAATGAATGTCTTCCTTGTTCCTTCCCTGCCCTGTTTGTAATTACAAAATTTATTGAACTCACTGGGTCTCTTTGAATCGTTCGGACCAGAATGACCATGTTGGCTTTAAATCTTTTTGGAGGATATTCGGGTTTTGGGCACTTAACGCCCGTTATTAAACTACTAGTGCCAGGTCACCCATGGGAATCCCACGGGCATTGACGTGTGTGACATTCCAACATATTGAGTTAGATGCTGCACCTGCACATTCAATTTCACAAAATGGTTACAGCCAATTCATCAGATCCACAAATGATGTCATCTACACAATTTATTTACTTCACATAATGTTAATATGAACACACGTCTGTGCAGAAATAGTTTGTTTATAAAAATCCAAAATATCATATGAAAGTTTTTTAAATTTAGAATTATTCTCACTCAGAGTTAAACATCACCATAATAGTAAATTACATTGTGAAAATTAAAGATTTCAAATAAACCTATTTAAAGTGTACGTGCACATAACTAATAAATAAATAAAAACGAAGAAATATCTCTCGGTAATTTCCTGAAACATATCGTCTTTGGGCAGTGCATAATCGCTCCGAATGAAACAGGCAGTTTGCTTTGCCTAAGTTGCAATAAAAATGTACGACCGTCTCGTTCATTTTGGAAATGGGAGTTTCCACGCAACGCATGAATTGTCACGATCCTCAAGAGGAAGTGTCTCGTAATCATCACATGGCAAGTAAATTACATTTTGAAAATTAAAGATTTCAAATAAACCTATTTAAAGTGTAGGTGCACATAACAAAAAAAAAAACGAACGAATGAAGAACGAAGTCCTGGGAACGTTCTCTCCTTCCCCTCTCTCATTCTCTTCTGTCATTCTCCTCCCTCATTCCCCTCTCTCCTTCCCTGTGCCGACATAACAGTCATAAAACGGCTGTTGGAATACATGTCGCCGATTTTCTCACCTTTAGCTGACACTGAGACGTGAACCATCCCAGTGACTGTCCCAGGTGAATTAGTCGAGATAAAGCCGTGAGGGAGACTCAATGAATGGGCTTCATGTTACAGGCCTTCGAAAATGCATTTTGTTCTATAAACGGTAACTTTCGTCGAATTTTATTCCCGTTTTTTGCAACCGAGTCTAAAACCATGCAAGCGATTGTGAAAAATGAAATGATACATCGAATTAGAGTTGAAATAAAACTGTGAGAGAGCAAGACACCGCAGGCCTAACAAAAGGGCTTCAAAGCTATGCGAGTAACCAAAAAGGTGGATATTTGTTTTTGAAGTCTCTTCCAGAATTGGTGGAGCTACTCTCTCAACGGAGTAAGCCACACCCCCGGACAGGATCACCTACGGCTAATATAATATAGATACCTGCTTGCCAGCTACAACCAACACTCGGGTTCATCTTGATCATGACCCCGGAGAGGCATGGTGTTTGGGTGCGCTGCTTGATCAGCCATGGGTGTTCTAAATTTGAGTTTGGTATCGGAACAAATAAGCCCTTAATCCAACCAAAAGTGCCTCGGCCATTTGGCCGACCTGACCCCCCTAATATTGGTAGTCATGATTAGGATTTGAACCCTGTTCTGAATCCTGATGACCCATAATAATATATTACAAATCCTTGATACTGTCTTGACCCAGATTGGAACGCACGGCCTCTGGGAAGATAATCCAGTCTGTTACATGCTAGGAACACAAATGAATACATTATATAAAGAAACTGGTTAGGGTGACAACTGACATGTTGCCCTGATCCCCACCCTCCCACAGATATTCCACGGCCACCAGGTAAGATTTCCCTGGCAGAAGAGATACAAAACACTGTAACACTCAATTGGGAACCCTCGCCTGACGACAGCCCCACTGATCGGCTTCACTACATCGTCCTCAAGCGAGATTCCAGCACCATGACGTGGTACACCTTGTCTGACCGTGTTGCCAATACCAAGTACATCGCCACAGACCTCATTCCAGGACGCAAGTACTATTTCCGCATCATTGCGAAGTCAGAGCTAGGCTGCAGCGACCCTTCGGACAGCAAAGAAGCCTGGCTAGTGCCCAAGCAGAAGAGTGAGTTTGACAACAACATGCAGACTGTCCACCTTGCCATTTATCCACCAAAATGTTTAGGCCTTCATTACCAAATTTGGACACCATGTGCCTTCATCACATTAACATAAAATTTTTTAATTAATTAAATTTTAAATTAAATTAAAAGTAATTAAAATGATGTACTATCATTCACGAATGGATTTTGTCATCCAGCATAGACCTCTATTGCTCCACCACTCAATAGTGGTACATTAAGATTTGGCTTGTGTGCTCACCTGTGAAGGCTGTAATATTCTGACGTTTGGCTTTTGCCAGTTGTTCAAGTTACACTCGATGACATTTGCCAATTTTACAAATTACCATTCCTTTTACTTTTTGTAAAATCACCATTCTTTTTACTTTTTGTAAAATCACCATTCCTTTTACTATGTTGTTTTCACCGTTGTCTGTTAACATGATATATCAACGGATTCAGACGAAACTTGGTGGACAGGTTGGGTATGTGACAAAGACAAATTAATTAGATTTTGGTGAAGATCCAGAAATGAGAATTTTAAAGTGATTCTTCACCATTGAGTGACGGGGCCAAAAATGATATATAGCAAGATATTTCAAAAAGCTGTGGACGAGTTATGACTAAACTTGGTGGACGAGTTGGTTTGGCGACAAGAACAAGCCGATTCGATTTTGGTTCAGGTCTGAATCCAGATCCGGCCTATCGGTGGGCTACAAAATGTAAACCGCTCCGCCTGGTGAAGGTATGCACTCTACCGGGTGCCGTTCTAGTTTATACAGCTCTTAACCAAGGCTTATGGAAGATCAGAATAACAAGAGCAGAAGTAGGCGTCTAGGCGAGCTATCACAGGACAAACTAGAATGGCACTCAGTAGAGAGCATACCTCCGCCTGGTTGGCCATTTAATTCAATTGTGAAGAATCACTTTAAAAATTATACCAGCTGGATCCGGATCCTGATCTTCACCAGAATTGAATCAATTAGTCCTTGTCACACACACAACCAGTCCACCAAGTTTCGTCCAAATACGTCCAAAACCTTTTGAGATATCCTGCTATATGTTCGTTTTAGCTCCATCACTCAATGGTGAAGAATCACTTTAAAATTCTAGTAGCCGGATCCGAATCCTCACCAAAATGTAATCATTTCGTCCGCGTCACATACGCAACATCTCTGCCAAATTTCGTCCGTATCCATCCACAACTTTGAGATATTTTGTTCACAGACAAACGTACAGACATACAGGAGTGAAAACATAACCTCCATCCACCTTTGGTGGCGGAGGTAAATATGAATAGTGCATTGAAAAACATGTTTCCGGTAGATGCCCAATTAGGAAACTAAAGTATAGAAAAAAAAAAACTTCATTTATACTTCTTTTGTTTTATTTGTGAACTTTTCAATTTCTACAGCCACAACAAATGGAACTAGAACGGCACTTAGAGAGCATTACATACATCTATCTGCATGGTTGGTCATATCACTCATTGGTGAAGAATCACTTAAAAAATTCTACGAGACGGATCCGGATCAGGATCTTCACCAAAATTGAATCGATTCTTCCTTGTCATTTACACAACCTCTCTGCCAAATTTCGTTCGAATCGGTCCACAACTTTTCGATATATCTTGCTATGTATCGTTTTTGGCCCCATCTCCCAATGGTGAAGAATCACTTAAAAATTAAATAATTCTCACATCCAAATCCATATTCAGATCTTCACCAAAATCGAATCGAATCGTCATCGTCACATACGCTACCTCTCTGCCAAATTTCGTTCCAATCAGTCCACAACTTTTTGAGATATCCTGTTCACAATGAAACAGACAGAGATGAAAACATAACCTCCATCCACCTTCGGTTTTAGAGGTTATGACTGACACCATCTTAGTGACAGTCTTCACTATTTACGACAAAATGGAATGCTCATCTTTAAACACAAACAAACTGTGTATGTGCTCTTAATTTGGGAATGTTTCATCCGGTAATCATAAAATTGAGATAACTTTTAGTATTTAACCTATAAAAAAGCAAATTCCATCTCAGTCTCCAGTGCATTCAGAAAGTATTCAGACCCCTTCACTTTTTTCACATTTTGTTGTTGCAGCCTTCAGCTAAAATCGTTGAAATTCATTTTTTCCCTCATCAATCTACACTCAATACCCCATAATGACAAAGAGAAAACAGGATTTTTGAAAGTTTTGCAAATTTATTAAAAATAAAAAACTGAAATATCACATTTACATAAGTATTCATACCCTTTGCTATGACACTTTAAATTTAGCTCAGGTGCCTCCCATTTCTCTTGATCATCTTTGAGATGTTTCTACACCTTGATTGGAGTCCACCTGTGGTAAATTCAATTGATTGGACATGATTTGGAAAGGCACACACCTGTCTATATAAGGTCTCACAGCTGACAATGCATATCAGAGTAAAAACCAAGCCATGAGGTCGAAGGAACTGCCTGCAGAGCTCAGAGACAGGATTCTGTCGAGGCACAAATTTGGGGAACCCGACAAAAAAAAATTCTGCTGCATTGAAGGTTCCCAAGAGCACAGTGGCCTCCATAATTCTTAAATGGAAGAAGTTTGGAACAACCAGGACTCTTCCTAGAGGTGGCCGCCCGGCCAAACTGAGCAATCGGGGGAGAAGGGCCTTGGTAAGAGAGGTGACCAAGAACCCGATGGTCACTCTGGATGAGCTCCAGAGATCCTGTGTGGAGATGGGAGAAACTTCCAGAAGGACAACCATCACTGCAACACTCCACCGATCTGGGCTTTATGGCAGAGTGGCCAGATGGAAGCCTCTCCTCAGTGAAAGACGCATGAAAGCCCACAGAATCTTGTTTCTCAGTCTGAGAGTCCTTTAGGTGCTTTTTTGCAAACTCCAAACGGGCTTTCATGTGTCTTTCACTGAGGAGAGGCTTCCATCTGGCCACTCTGCCATAAAGCCCAGATCGGTGGAGTGTTGCAGTGATGTTTGTCCTTCTGTAGGTTTCTCCCATCTTCACACAGGATCTCTGGAGCTCAGCCAGAGTGACCATCGGGTTCTTGGTAACCTCTCTTACCAAGGCCATTCTCCCCCGATTGCCCAGTTTGGCCGGGCGGCCAGCTCTAGGAAAAGTCCTGGTTGTTCCAAACTTCTTCCATTTAAGAATTATGGAGGCCACTGTGCTCTTGGGAACCTTCAATGCAGCAGAATTTTTTTTTGTAGGCTTCCCCAGATCTGTGCCTCGACACAATCCTGTCTGAGCTCTGCAGGCAGTTCCTTCGACCTCATGGCTTGGTTTTTGCTCCGATATGCATTGTCAGCTGTGAGACCTTATATAGACAGGTGTGTGCCTTTCCAAATCATGTCCAATCAATTGAATTTACCGCAGGTGGACTCCAATCAAGGTGTAGAAACATCTCAAAGATGATCAAGAGAAATAGGAGGCACCTGAGCTAAATTTCAAGTGTCAAAGCAAAGGGTATGAATACTTATGTCAATGTGATATTTCAGTTTTTTCTTTTTAATAAATTTGCAAAACTTTCTAAAATCCTGTCTTCTCTTTGTCATTATGGGGTATTGAGTGCAGATTGATGAGGGAAAAAATGAATTTAAACGATTTCAGCATAAGGCTGAAACAACAAAATGTGAAAAAAGTGAAGGGGTCTGAATACTTTCTGAATGCATTGCACCTTCTCCCTCCGCCCTGCTGTTGGCGTTTCCACTGTCTCCTGCTGTTCCCTTTATGTTGCGGCCCGATGTGATCTTTGTCTTAGCTATTCCCTTAGCCGAGACCTTGTATAAAATAAAAAAGTAAAAATAAAACTTTGGTAAAATGGTGAAGTTCAGAAAACCACTAATTCACGGCATGTGCATACCCACCGACTCATTCAGACTTATTTGACGTGAAGATTGAGAAATACCACGAGAAGGAGAGGGACAGTATACCGGAGTTTGTGCTGGAACTCAAGGACCACTGCATACCACGCGGATGTGACTGCAAGATCAGCTGTGCTGTTACTGGACATCCCAAACCTAAGGTATATGCGTTCTTTGCCTGATGGGTCCTAGAGGGAAATTTGGTGTTTGCATGTAAAGTCATCGGAGATTACAGACCCTCGCCAGGACTTTTGCGTGGTGTCCAGATGATGCATTGACGACGTATGTTCATAAAACAGACAAACAGACCTTTTTGGTATTATTGTACAGTAAACACTTGTTTTACGTGGGGATTACGTTTCTGGAAACCCCCGCATAAAATAAAACCAAGAGCAAATGGCAAAATGGGGTTAGGTTCTGGGCTCAGTCCTCTCACCTATAAACTCAAATGTCATGTATTGGAGTGGTTTACAGGAGGCACCCACATGGGCGATGCAATATAAAACATCGCTGCCTCTTTTTATTTTGAGAACATAGTTTTTAGATGTACGTGTCACAGGTCTACAAGAGCTCCGCATGGTTGTTGTTGATTCTTTTTGGGGGTCAATTTTTTTTAATGTGCACCCATTGGACAGACAGTTGTCGGACCCCCACCCATATTTTTCGCTGAGACTCCACCCACCATGGCAATGGCACCCTGACAAAACAAGAATAAAAAGACAATAAAATGTCATAGCCCCCATGGTTTTAGTAATTTAGTTCTTTTAATTTTAGTAATTTAGAGTTAAAGGCTGTCAGTCGGCCATCTTTGGTCGGATTACAAAACAAAACATTCTGCATATACTCATGTATTGTCTTTATGCCAAGTTTGAACAAATTCAGTCCATGCATGGCATGTCGAGAAATGGTTGGGGACACGTTTAAGTAACAAAATGGCCGCCAGTCGGCCATCTTGAATCTGATCTCGAACAACAATGACGAGCATATTTAACCCATCATTCACTTTCTGTGTGCCAAGTTTGAACAAGATTGGTAAATGCATGCGTGAGAAATGGTTGAGGACGTGGTCATTATCGGTTTTTTTTACAACTAAAATGGCCGCCAGTCTACCACTCCGCCATCTTTGATCAGATTGCAAAATAAAGTGAGGTGCACGTATACGCTGCCATGTGCTGTGCTTGTGACAAGCTTGACCAAAATCAGACCGTGCATGTTCAGGAAATGGTTGGGGACACGATTAAGTAACATAATGGCCGCCAGCTCGCCATCTTTGATCGCATCGTGAAACAATATGATGTGCAGATGTATACCATCATGTATGTGCCAAGTATCAACAAAATAGGTTCACACATCCCTGAGATAATAAACCAAGCTATTGGCTCATTTCTCCCACAAGGTACATTGGTTGAAAGATGCTGCACCACTGGATGACAACTCCAACTGCTGGAGCACAGACACTTATGGTGTTTGCTCACTCAACATCGCAATCACCAACCCCAAGGATGCTGGACGTTACACCCTCACCGCCAAAAACCACCTCGGAGAGGCCACAAGTGGCGGCACTCTGAAGGTCATCGGTCAGTCTCGACAGCCGCATCTAGTTGTACAAACCACATTGCAGTTATACATGGAATTCCACTGGCATGGTTGTGGAACACACATACACAAGTACAAAAATAAATATTATAAAAACAAAACTAGAATTGTTTTTTTAACCAAAAAAAGAAAAAAGAAAAAAAAAGAAAAAAGAAAAAAAAAGCGCGTCATCCCTTGGGTAGATATAAAGTCTGGTGTCCCGTTTTCTACTAGCATTAGTCGGTGGACATTGAAGATCCAATGGTGTCTTTTGCGAGGAGTAGGCGAGCGATCGGTGGCACCATGAACAAATTCAGACCCCAATAAACCAGACTATCCAAACCCGAGTCGAGACGGCAGACATTTAAATATGGCTGGGATAAGTCAAAAAAAAAAAGTAGAAAAAAAAAACTCATCTGTGAGCCGGCACACATTTCTGTAGAATAGCTAGTTGTTTCTATTTTCAAGAATACCACCGGTAATTTCTAAATACTCAAATAAAACCAAAAACAAATCTTCCATCTCTATTGTATCAGCTTCACCGACCCATCTCAATGTCAGCGACATCCCACTCGGACAACACAGCAAAAAACATTTACAATTGGAGCTCTCTCGATCATGGGTTCCCAAACACAGTCACGACCCAAAACTTGAAGAAAAAAAAACCCCTCAAATCTCTAGACAATTTTTAGCGTAGGTACCGTTTGGGTCGCGACGCGAATGCGATTTCAAATTTTGGGTCGTGGACAAAAAGAAAGTTTGGGAACCACGACATGAGATGAGGATTTTGCGCCATTATAACTTTCCCTTTAGAGTTTAGAAGTTCTGTGCATATCCACACAGCTGTGGAGCACCGGGTGACGCTGCGACGTCAGACAATTACGTCACAAATGTTCACCCTCTTGGACCAGGCCTCACGATCACACCAACTATTCAAAAAGTTCAACAGTCATTCAACACTCCCTCCAGAAAAGGTTGGACTTGACAGGGTGTTAGAAACACCTCAAGGTAGTATGTAGTTTCAAATTGTAGTGTCATTAACCTTTTTTTTTATTACTTGTTCTGCCCTCATATGAAGATGCAGGTGTTTTTATATTTCTACTGGAACATACATTTTGGAAAACAAACACAAATATTATCCTTTGCACATTCGACATATGGAGACAGGACACCTGACTACTGCACAGGGACCATTTCTCGTCGTCCACTGTGACGCCGCCAGATGATGCCGATTATCCTTCAGAAAGAAAACTGCAACTGTTACTTCAATATACTGAATGCACTATAATAGAGTAATACAATATTCTACAATATACCGAACATGCACTTTAGGTGCAGTTCCTGGCAGCATTTAACAACTCGTCTGTTGGCACTTCCAGTCAGTCTTCTTCATCAGCGGACTCAAGGACCGTTAGTGGATTCTCACAAGTTTATTGGGCAATACATGCACAAGCTTCTGTGCATGGCGTGTTGTTGGTTCTACGGGTACAGTCGGCTCGGCAACATGCAGACTTTTGCAGTGGCAGACAGTCAGCTCCGGAAGACCCAGTGGTGCTGGATCTTTGGTCATGAGCACAGGCTGCAGGGCACCATCCTGAACTTTTCAACCATGTCCAACTGCTGGTGGCAGACTCTCTGTAGGTTCCAGTGCTTTCTTCCCTACATAGGCCTGGTAGGTTCCTCGCTACATGCATTGCTGTAAGCTGTCGGAGGTAGGGGGAGATTTTCATTTATTTGGGCCTTTTGACAGAACAGCCAGCATCTGACGTCGTTCACTTACCTCCCAGCCCACTTGGCTGTTGAGTAGACTGCACATATGAAGGCCTCACATGCTTCTGAAGTGCTGTTACTGAGCTCAGGTTCTTCTCCAAGCTGTCCCAGACTAATCTGATGCTCTTTCTTGCTAAGTAGGGCATTAGTCGAGTAAGGCATTGCACAGCTCACGTCCAAGTTTATGTGCCAGGCTGTTGATAGGTATACACCTCGCTTTGTCCTGGACTCCATGCCGAAACCACAACTTCCGACACTGGAGGTTGCTGTAGCGTGTGGTGCAGAGGACAGCCATATCTGTGTCAGGTGACTAAATCGCAATCCTGCTGTGCCCATGAGAAGCATGTTTTGCATGTAGTAATAGTCATGTGTCTGCCTCTTTATGATCTGACTTGAGGGGAACCCGGTCTTCACAGTGTCCTCTGATGACTAGCATCGACCATTCTTAACCACCACCGATAACACGCTGTTGACCTTCAAGCAGAGGGTCTACACTGATGGGGAAAAATATTTAATGATTAAAAAACTGGTAAAAACATTTAACGGAACACATGATGCAGTGATTATAAGATGTCACCATTTTGTTTCAGAATGAGACCGTGATCATCTACTTTTCCTCTCAAGCAACGACCGTCTTGGATTTCCAGAAAGTCGATTCGAACGCCGGAGGATTTGGCTTCTCCAAATAAAGTTATCTTTAGTCACACACACAGACTAAATCAAATGCACACATCATTTCAGATTGATGAATGTCAAAATCGATGCTCTCACCTGCCCTCATGCAAAAGTACAATTTTCACATCATCAGCAACAAAAACTTAAAAACTTACAAAAGTCTTCCTTAATCAGAACAATGATATTTGCATGTCTGGATGGTAGCTTTATGAGAATAACTTTACAATGCATCTCCATTATTGCTGCTATTGCTCTGATGTATGCAAATAAAGTTTGTGCACAAAGCCTCGATATCTCATTCTTTTTTAATTCAGCAAAACGGCTCCGGTGGTGTTCATGAAAGGGCCACTGTGACCCAACAGTAATATGGGACTTTGTTGGTCGAAGGTGATTTTTTTTCCATCAGTCAGCTCATTTAAAGTGAGTTGATCTTCAAATTACACATGCAGATCAGGGGAGAGCATTTGCTTTAAGCAGAAAAGAGCAAGAAATATGGAGAACTATGATATGATAGTGGAAATAAGGCAGGGTATGGGAGTTCAGCTTCAGGGTATGGAAGAATAGTGTAAATACGGCAGGGTTTGGGAGTTCAGCTTCAGGGTATGGAGGAATAGCGTAAATAAGGCAGGATAGCAGAAAAAGGCAGGGTATGGGAGGATAGCGTAAATAAGGCAGGGTATGGGAGTTCAGCTTTAAGGTATGGGAGGATAGCGTAAATAAGGCAGGGTATGGGAGTTCAGCTTTAAGGTATGGAAGGATAGTGGAAATAAGGCAGGGTATGGGAGGATAGCGTAAATAAGGCAGGGTATGGGAGTTCAGCTTTAAGGTATGGAAGGATAGTGGAAATAAGGCAGGGTATGGGAGGATAGCGTAAATAAGGCAGGATTTGGGAGTTCAGCTTCAGGGTATGGAATAGCATAAATAAGGCAGGACAGCGGGAAAAAGGCAGGGTAGGTATGGGAGTTACAGCTTCATGGTATGGAAGAATAGCGTAGATATGGCAGGGTATCTAATCTAATCAATTCATCTTTACATCATAATACATACCTGTACCAAGTTTGACTTGGATCCCTTCAGCCATTCTCAAGTTATTAAGCTATTACAGACTCTGACCTGTGACTTCAAAATCAAATCAATTCATCTTTGCATCAAAATACATATTTGTACCAGGTTTGGTCAAAATCCCATCACTGGTTCATAAGTCATCACAGTAACAGGATTTTTACCTAACCTGACCTATGACCCCAAAATCGAATCAGTTCATCTTTATATCATCATACATACCGCTCTCTACCAAGTTTAACTTTGATCCCTTCGGCTGTTCTCGTTATAATAATATGTATAGTTATAATGAGCACTTATCCACTCACATAGGATGCCCAAGATGCTGCTAAGGTTATAAACATTACAGACTCTGACTTTTAAACTCTCGACTCCATAATCAAATCAGTTTATCATTGCATCATAATACATACATGTACCAACTTTGGTCAAAATCACATCACTGGTTCTCAAGTTATTGCGAGAACAGGATTTTTACCAAACATGACTTCTGACCTTTGACCGTGTGACCCCAAAATCGAATCAGTTAATATTTACCTAATTATGCATACCTGCACCAAGTTTGACTTGGATCCCTTCAGTTGTTCTACAGGACCATCCTTTTTCTCAAGTTATCGCAGAAACGAAAACTCATCATGGACGGATGGATGGACAGCCGAACGAACAACCCAAAAACATACTGCATCCGGGCGACTTCAGTGGCAGAGGCATAAAAATGGAAATCAAATGCAAAGGTGGTCGAGTCATTAAAATGCAAATAAATTTACATTTGAACTGAAGTGTGGAACGTATCTCGTAGTTTTGGTGCAAGTCAAGGTAGATGGAGACAAACTCGTTATCACCTGAACCTGTAAAAATGGGGGCACGTGGGCGAGGAAGAAGAGGGTGCAAAAGTGGCATTGAGCAAATATTGTTTGGCAAATCAAAATACTTCAAAATTAACCATTGCCGGTTTTCCACTGCAGAAACTACTGCACTTGGCTCTGTCCAAATTATTTTTGCTTTATTGAAAAGCACAATTCTTCCCATTTTAATCAAAATCAAGAGAAAAGCTTTATACCATTTCTCAATCGCTGACATTTATTAAATATGTAACACTGTAACAGTCCCAATTATTCCCACCTTATTGTGGGTTCGGGCAGGCAATGTTTTTGGTCCAAATCTTCCATGAGCTGGTTGGACGGGCCCGACACAGCTTCAAGTCCGAGTGCAGACGATAACTCCCGTACTCATCGAGAAAGACACCGTGGGATAATCAACACCCTCCAGTGGAGATGAGCAGGTGGGTCATCAGCTTAACACCCATCCAAGTGACGATGCACTGTGATGCAGCCAACATCCTAGACATCCCCAAAAAATTGGTTATATTGGAGTGATGTTTTGGAAGTTAAAGGTCATTTTCTTTCCTCTTCAAGCATTTATCCTACTGGAAGCAACTTTGGCCGAATAGAGAATTTGCGTAAGCGACATTATGAATGTTGAATTGGGAGTTTTAGTAGTTTCTCGATTGCCATTGCGGCTGCTCGGTAATGTCGTCACGACAACATAAACTTGCACTCGGCATGTTTTCTGGCAATAATGTGAAAGTAACAATCGAAATTTAAGAGGGCCTCAAGAAAGTAATGAGAGATTGCTGCAAAGGACTGAGTTATTTCTGAGGGAAAGGAAGAGGAATGAAGATAGAGGGGAACGGGTGGGCAGAAGGGACATTTAAGTGAATGAATATGGGAGGCACATACAATGGTTGGGGCATCTCCACAGGAGGGCGAGAACGAGACGATGGGGGTATTCTTCAGGCAAGCCTTTGATATGAATGCTTTTGACACAAATGTCATTTACTGCACTTACGGGCAACAAAATTTCAGGGAAAACAACATTCTGGAGCATAGCGAGGTACCTTGCTGGATTCATTATATCTCGTAAAATGTATGGGCTGAAAATTCTCACGTCATCCCACAGCACTCCGTCACTTTGCAACGGCTATGGCTCTTCTCCGCTGTTTCCTGCAGATTGTGACTCCCAGTAATGGCTGGTGTGTCTGTTAACGAAGCCTCCAACGTGGGAAACGGCTTCATCTGACCAAATAATGTTCTTCAAGAGGTCTGGCCAGTCCTGCAGCCATACAGGCACAATTTTGGCAAACTCCATCCTTCGGTCACAATCCTCTGGATGAAGCTTTTGCACGAAGTGTGGCTTCCATGGTCTCCGCTTTAGTTCTTCTTTAAAAAAAAAAAAATTCTGTACAGAACGGCGAGTCAGCCCAATTTCACACACACACGGTCTAATGGATTTCTTAGGGCCTTGTGAAGAAGCATCTTGTACCACCCTAGTGTTCTCTTCCGACACAGAAATGGATGGTCTTCCACTGCGCTATCAGCCACAGATCCCATAATGATTTTAGGATTTAGTGTCGCAATCCTTCCTTGTTCAATTGGCCACCATCGCTGAACAGCTGTCATTGACCTCCATACTTCATATCTGGCTGCAAAGTTTGCTCTGTCGCTGATACTCAATTGCCCAGCCATCACATATCTAAAACAAAAAAACAAAAACTGCAGTGCATGATATAAATAGTCCATGTGACTTAGTAGCACAAAAACAGCCTTTTAGAAACAGATAGCAACTTTTCAATCACAATGTATTTAACAACAGTCCATTATAATGCAGCCATCAGAGTGTGCCTTGTAATCATGAACCATAAAATATTATTATAAAGGAGGGAAGGGAAGGAGGGAAAGAGGGAAAGGGGAAAAGGAGGAAAGGAAAGAAAGGAGGGAAGGAAAGAAAGGAGGGAAGGAAAGAAAGGAGGGAAGGAAAGAAAGGAGGGAAGGAGGGAAGGAAAGAAAGGATGGGGAAGGAGGGAAGGAAGGAAGGAAAGGGGAAGGAGGGGCGATGCGAGAGGATAACTGTCCGAACGCTACGAGTACAAGAGACCAACAGAGGAGGCATTGGTTGCGCCAACCTGCCAACTCTCATCCAGTCATTCATCGATGTACGTTCGCAATGAAAGACTCGACTGATTTATTCAACAGCAGGTCCAGGAAACGAACGACTCAACGCGATATGATTATTACCACTACATTAGTTTCAACTGAGTAAGGTGATCATCATCTGGCAGCAGTATTTATAAGAAAACATTGCCAACGACTCCAAACATCAAAACATATACAGAAGCTTGCTTGCCTTCATCAGTGTCCTCTCGAGCGCTACGATGATTCCTGGAGATCTGTCCGCATCGTGAAAAACTGGATATTTCAGAAACAAATCTTCACACCAACACTGTTTTTACTCTCCCTTTTTCATGATACTACTTTGCCCTCTCCAACGTAACAACTTGTTACCACAACTTCTCACCTCACAGCGGTTGCCACTTGATGAACGGACAGCAAGCACGGCCGCTATTCACCGGAAGTTAACCAACGGTCTTTTTTGCTCCACCCACCAACCGGAAGTAATTACTTCACTTTCTTCCCTTTCAAGAATCATTATATTTTACTGAAATTGATTTGATGCACAGTTTAAAATATAATAGTTTAAAGTTAACTTAAGCGCTATTTGATATTTACCTTCATGGAGCATCTAGATAGCCAAGCAACCAACTATTTCAATTATACACCGTATGAAAATGCTGCCCATTAATAAATTGTGATGTCGATTAATCGTCGTTTTTTTAAATGGCGTTTTATATTATAAGAGGTCAGGTGATTTGTAAATGTTAAAAGCGATCTGAAAACAGTTTGTAAACCAACTTGAGGCCTCTCATCCGAATTTTCACGTTGCCAACGCTGAATTTTTCAGGGAACCTGGAATGTGCTCCATTAGCTTGCTATCACTTGCCAAGCCAAATGTTCCTTAGCAACCATTTCGTTGGAGTATTCTTGTCACCGCTTGTGATCGGAACACACCCCTGGTTTAAGTGCCCATTTATTCAAAATGGCTACCTTACACATAAAAGTACAAACGCTGAGCTGTCAAGGAGCCAACAGCGAGTAAGATTCAAAATTCCCTGAATTCAGTAAAATTCAAGTGTTCCCACCCCATCGTTTCCCGCCTGAGCGTTTCCTTCTGCATCTATCTTGTATCTTGTCCACCTCATGCATCCTCTCCTGTTCCCCTTTCCTCCCCACACATTGTTTGTCCACCTCCCTCCCTATCTTGGCCTTCAACCCTACTGTTGGTATTTCTCTCCCTCTCTCAAGTCTCAACTGTTCCTTTTGTCCTGATCCTTTCAGTTTAGCTACTAGTACTAGCTCCTTCTTCCATGAGCCTCGACTATGTATGCAAAAGAAAAGAAAAAATGGTTGAGGGACACAAATTAGTGTCTTGCCGCCAAGCCTACCAAGCTGTCAAGCCTGGGTTCAAATCCCGACCAAGCTATGAAAAAACTGTCAGTTTGGTGTTTCACAGGCAAGGTGATTCAGCAATGTGTGCGATGTCCCTCGGATGGACGTTAAACTGAGGTCCCGTCTGCCAGCATGTGTTGGTGGACGTTAAAGATCCCATGTGTCCTTCGTAAAGAGTAGGCGAGTATGGCGGCACCATGGCCAAACCCCTGCTTTAACGAGGCGAATGTTAGGCCTGGCCAGCTGGTTCATGGGATAATAGTGTCCGTTAATGAAGAAGAAGATTTAAGCGTACTGTATTCATGTGGGCAGACATGTGTTACGTATGTGTAGTTAGAAATCCAATATGTCATTTTCTTATTCCAGTACACACTTTCCGATAACCATTCTTCAGTAAAATGTTAGGGCATATAAAGGGCCCTTTATACAGACTTGGCATTTCATATGGAATATATTTTTTTCTTGACTTGGGTTTCCTTTCTGAACTCAGTTTATCAATCTAGTGAGTTTCTTTTACGCTTCCGTGATGTCTTTGTTGAAAGAACCATGTCACTGATTGTCTTTCGCAGCAAGAAGTCAACAACAGGATTATATCACAGGTGGCGTGACAAAATGTAAGGACAGGTACATTTGATGATTGGCTTCACAATCGGGTATATAAGGGTTGTTGCGTTCTGTATTAGTGGAAAACAACTGCTGCACGTCTACAAAAGTTATTGCCGCTTCCTCTGGAGATGGTCCGTCAACTCGACAATGCTGTTTGTCATGGAGTGGTGGTTTTACGAAATTCTGGCATGAAACAGCGTGCTATTGCTCGGCAGTATGGCATCACTCAAGGTCAGGTGTCAAAGATCCTGAAAAGAAATGCTCAGAGGGGTGTCCCTACTCCAATACCGAGGCCAGGACATCCACGCAGAACCACAAGGAGAGATGATCGCCAGCTGCACCGGTTAGTCTGCAATGGCCGTACCAAGTCAGCTAATCGGCTTCGGGCTGAGTGGCAGCAACTGACAAATGTGCCTGTATCAAGAAGGCTCGTCAACCAACGACTGGTTCAAGCAGGCTATCGTGCCAGGCCTCCCCTGAGAAAGCCACGCCTGACCAGACAACACAGCCAGCGCCGATTGCAGTGGGCCAGAGAGCACCGTCAATGGCAGCCAGGACACTGGAATCACGTGACCTTCAGTGACGAGTCTAGATTTCTGGTCTATCGTCAAGATGGCCACGTCCGAGTGTGCAGACAAGTGCATGAAGCCCACAACGAAGATTGTATAGTGCCAAGAGTCCAAGCTGGAGATGGTGGGGTGACCGTTTGGGCTGCTTTTCATGCAGGGGGCAAAACTGACCTGGTTGTTCTGAATGGAAACCTGAACCAGTTCAAGTACAGGGTCATTCTGGAAGAAACATTGCTTCCATTTGCTCGTGCAGCCTTTCGAGGAAACTTTGTCTTCCAAGATGACAATGCATGGCCTCATCGTGCTCGCATGATCCAACACTTTCTTGCTGACCGTGGTGTAGAGCATATGGAATGGCTTGCCATGTCCCCGGATATGAATCCGATAGAGAACTTGTGGGCAGAATTAACGCGTCAAATCGACAACTTGGACCAGCAGCCCACCTCTGTGCGTGAATTGCAGCAGACCATTGTCACTGCATGGCAAGCGATTCCTGTCCAAACCTTGGCAAATCTCGTGAACAGCATGCCTCGACGTGTACGTGCTCTCCTGAATGCTCGTGGGGGTTACACGAAGTACTGAACTGTAATTTTACTGTCTGTAATCCCAGTCGTAATTTAACTTTTGTTTTTGTTAAAAAAAATTTTTGGCTAATGTGCAAAATAAAGAGATAGTTCTGGAAAACGCACAGAAGTTTAACACAGTACTGTCCGTGAATTGAGTTCGATATCAGTTTACATCACTTTCAAGGATCAATTTATTTGTTTCAAAATGTCAAATGTGGTTTTTGTTTCTTTTAATGGTCACATTAACAAAATCTAGAATAATTTCAACATAATTCCAATGAACTTTTGGTTCTAAGTCATCTTGAAAAGTAAGTTCACCCCCACAAAAAAAATATTCCATATTAAATGCCAAGTCTGTATATGGTATGTGCCATGTGGTAAAGTAGAGAAAAGAAGGGACACTCCATAGCTTGTAGAAAATGCCAAACAATGCAAAATAAGGGGCATTCAAAAAATTTAGTGTACATGCTGGACTACCCTTGTGTTCTGAGGAGGAATAAAGGGGTACCAATTTGATTCATACAGCTGCACGAAGAAGTAAAAAAAAAAAAAAAAACACCTTTAGAGGCCATTTTTCCCCGCAAGCGTGGGGTTCAGCCTTTTTCGGGAACTGTGGTTGTTGTTGTTTTTCGGTCCCCTTTTTGAAGCAATGTTTTACAGCCGGATGCCCTTCCTGACGCCAACCCTTTTTGCCGCCTTTAACGACAAGCAGGGAATTACCAGTGAACTGGTACTCAATTAGCCGACCTCGGAAGGATGACAGGCTGAGTCAACCCCCTGGCGTTAATTCAGCGATTGACCGGGATTCGAACCCAGGATCCTAGGAATCCTAAGCCGGCACCCTAGCCACTAGTCCAACACCAGGGACTGCACGAAGAAGTAAACGTATATTATTTGCCAGATGTAGGGTGCCCCTTTATATGAACTTTTCTAGAGCATTACTTGGTTGCTCGAAGTAACTTGGTTCCTTTTGGTTCATTTTCAAAAAAAAAAACCAATAATAAATAATAATTAAAAAAATAAAATATATATGTATATGTATATATATATATATATATATATATATATATATATATATATATCATATACCGATATAAACCAAGAAACGCATTTTCAGTCCCCATGTTAAAGCTGCATACAAGGATGTTATCCCTTATATAAAGGGAGGGGCGCTTTGCGCTTCCCTTTGAATTCCTGCATTGCTACATTGCATTCCTACAACACTCCCCCCACGAAACATAATGCAAACATCCAGCCCACCGTTTCCAACCCTCATTGCTACCGTTGCATGAAACCCCTTCAGACCTGTTTGGTGGGAACGTAGGACTGGAACACCGTGCCAGATGGCTTGATCCATCATGCAGAGGAGACAGCATGCAAAAAGCTCAGGAGCCAATGCAGGATACCACCCGAGGTCAGAGTACCAACGCAGGGAAGGATCTTTTGTCACTCGCAACACTTCCTAAGGATAGAGGGGGTACATGAGTGGGGGAAAACAGATTCCCCATATAAGGCGAAGAGAGTCGAGTAGAGCTTGAGGAGACAGTTGAGAGTCGATGCAGTCAGGATGAGACAGACGAAGTTCTAGTCAGCTTCGAGCTTCCTGCAGGGAAAAAAGCGTGCAGAGAGGGCAGCACATTGGCGACATTGAGGAGGGACCAAGAGTGGAGCGTGAGGGTTCAGAAGCCAGACCAATCAGCCAGAACCATTGGGCGGCGTTAGCTCAACCGGGCCGGCGCAAGGTGTGAAGGGGAACGATACACGCATGACCCATATTCTTCTTTCTGTCCGACTTATCTTGCCCTTTCCCCATCTCTCCTTTCCCCGGATGCATGTGCCGCCATGCCATTGTAAAGCTGCTAAGTGACTGATAAGGTTCCGAGGGCGTGAATGTCCATTAGGGGATAAGTGAGATTGTATACGTGATGTGAGCAATCTTCTATTTCGTACATAAATGGCTGTGGAAATATATGCTTTTTGAATATGTGACCCCTTGTTAATACATATTTGAATCCAGCTCGACTTATTCTGTCCATTCTGATCCGTGCTGATGGAGGCATAAGACAGCTGAAGGTGTTTGACCAGGACTGATTGAACTTAATAATTAATTGAACTAGAAACGACTACATAATTATTGGTCTTGTTCGTCCAACTAATTAAGAGCAGTTCTGTGATCGGTGGCACGGTACTCGCTCGTTTCCGGCCTTCTTTATACGGTAACACAATATTGGGCGTTGGATCCAGCGGGAAGTTCTGGAGCGACTGGCGATCATGGTCTTTCAAAGATGCGCCGCGGCACGGTACTCAATCATTTCCGACCTTCTTTATACGTTAACACAACATTGGGCGTTGGATCCAGCGGGAAGTTCTGGAGCGACTGACGATCATGGTCTTTCAAAGATGTGCTGCGGCACGGTACTCAATCGTTTCCGACCTTCTTTATATGGTAACACAACATTGGGCGTTGGATCCAGCGGGAAGTTCGTGGAGCGACTGACGATCGTGGTCTTTCAAAGTCGTGCCGCAGCACGATATTCGCTCGTTTCTGACCTTCTTTGTACGGTAACACATTGGGCGTTGGATCCAGTGGGAAGTTCTGGAGCGACTGACGATCATGGTCTTTCAAAGTCGTGCCGCAGCACGGTACTCGCTCGTTTCTGACCTTCTTTGTACGGTAACACAACATTTGGCGTTGGATCCAGTGGGAAGTTCTGGAGCGACTGACGATCATGGTCTTTCAAAGACGTGCCGTTCTCTTGGAGTTATTTCGGGGAACGACCGTCACACAGGTGTCCGAATGGACCAGGTGGTCATCACAATATGTTACAATGGTGGATCATGGAACATCGCCACGCACCCTCACACAAACATGGCTCCCAGATTAAACTTTATTGTTTCAATCAAGTTTATTTCACAAAAGATGAACAAATTGGAAAATTAAAGTAACAAAAAATTATATTTAACAAGCTTCTGCATCAAATTCGATGTTTGTCTACGCACTTCTTTAAAAGGCGGCAAACAGTCAAACTCGTGATTTATTTTACCGGAATCCTCCATTTTGAAAAATTTTATTCTATAGTTTTCAAACTTTATTCTGAAAAAAAAAATCATTCAACAACAAGAAGTCTTCATCCACTATTATTGCAAAATAAATCTGCCTCGTAGATTCCACCAGATGTGTCATCTGCATCATTGGAAATTTCTGCCTGACTCTTCGAGTCTTCATCATCGGCTTCGCTGTTCTCCACGCCATGACGCACAGACAGCAGTGTTCTAGTGCAAGAGCAACATAATAATCTCATTTTTGTGGGATAGGAAAGTATAATGCCTTCAATGGATTTGGAAGGGGTAACTTGCCGCTTACAATAGGTCACGTGACGTCCGTTCGTGACAATAGGTCACGTGACGAATGTCACGTAAAAATCCCCCAGTGTCCTTTGTGAAGAGTCGGCGAGTTATCGCCGGCACTCTGAACAAATTAAAATTTCCTGCTCTAACCTACGGAGGGTGTTGCATCAGAAGAAGAAGCAACAGGAGGAGAGGAAGTGAGTAGCATGTTTTTTTTTGTGGTGTGCGGGGGGAGATTAATGAAGCTGACGTAATTACGCAATCGCTCTCGTGCAAAAATGCCAAGAGTGACGTTCGTGTTCACCATTGTCGACGTTATTCGTGTGAGACGTGAGAAAGCAACTCATGACATCACGTGACGGCGCAGCAGGATAGAACTGTATACAAGGGCCATCTGGGCTGTCCTTCAAGGGACATCTGGGCTATCCTTGAGGGGTCATCTGGGCTATCCTTCAAGGGTCATCTGGGCTACCCTTCAGGGAATCTGGGCTATCCTTCAGGGAATCTGGGCTACCCTTCAAGGGTCATCTGGGCTATCCTAGAGGGGTCGTCTGGGCTATCCTTAAGGGGTCGTCTGGGCTGTCCTTCAGTTGTCGTCTGGGCTGTCCTTCAGTTGTCGTCTGGGCTGTCCTTCAGTTGTCGTCTGGGCTGTCCTTCAGTTGTCGTCTGGGCTGTCCTTCAGTTGTCGTCTGGGCTGTCCTTCAGTTGTCGTCTGGGCTGTCCTTCAGTTGTCGTCTGGGCTGTCCTTCAGTTGTCGTCTGGGCTGTCCTTCAGTTGTCGTCTGAGCTGTCCTTCAGTTGTCGTCTGGGCTATCCTTCAGTTGTCGTCTGGGCTGTCCTTCAGTTGTCGTCTGGGCTGTCCTTCAGTTGTCGTCTGGGCTATCGTTCAGTTGTCATCTGAGCTATCGTTCAGTTGTCGTCTGGGCTATCCTTCAGTTGTCGTCTGGGCTATCGTTCAGTTGTGGTCTGGGCTATCCTTCAGTTGTGGTCTGGGCTATCCTTCAGTTGTCGTCTGGGCTATCCTTCAGTTGTCGTCTGAGCTATCCTTCAGTTGTCGTCTGGGCTATCGTTCAGTTGTGGTCTGGGCTATCCTTCAGTTGTCGTCTGGGCTATCGTTCAGTTGTCATCTGGGCTATCCTTCAGTTATCGTCTTGGCTATCCTTCAGTTGTCGTCTGGGCTATCCTTCAGTTGTCGTCTGTGCTGTCGTTCAGTTGTCGTCTGAGCTATCGTTCAGTTGTCGTCTGGGATATCCTTCAGTTGTCGTCTGGGCTATCATTCAGTTGTCGTCTGGGCTATCGTTCAGTTGTGGTCTGGGCTATCGTTCAGTTGCCGTCTGGGTTATCCTTCAATTGTCGTCTGGGCTATCCTTCAGTTGTGGTCTGGGCTATCGTTCAGTTGTGGTCTGGGCTATCATTCAGTTGTCGTCTGGGCTATCCTTCAGTTGTCGTCTGGGCTATCCTTCAGTTGTTGTCTGGGTTATCTTTCAATGGTCGTCTTGGCTATCCTTCAGTTGTCGTCTGGGCTATCCTTCAGTTGTTGTCTGGGCTATCCTTCAACGGTCGTCTTGGCTATCCTTCAGTTGTCGCCTGGGCTATCGCCTGGGCTTTTGCCGCCTGGGCTTTTTTGTCGCCTGGGCTTTTGCACGAACACTCTTTATCAGCAATCCACCTGAAACTATCATACTGTGCTGTGCTGGATGAAGCTAAAGGTTAACTATTGCAAGTCAATGGTAGCATCTGGGCTATCGTTCAGTTGTCGTCTGGGTTATCCTTCAGTTGTCGTCTGAGCTATCCTTCAGTTGTCGTCTGGGCTATCGTTCAGTTGTGGTCTGGGCTATCCTTCAGTTGTCGTTTGGGCTATCGTTCAGTTGTCATCTGGGCTATCCTTCAGTTATCGTCTTGGCTATCCTTCAGTTGTCGTCTGGGCTATCCTTCACTTGTCGTCTGTGCTGTCGTTCAGTTGTCGTCTGAGCTATCGTTCAGTTGTCGTCTGGGCTATCCTTCAGTTGTCGTCTGGGCTATCATTCAGTTGTCGTCTGGGCTATCGTTCAGTTGTGGTCTGGGCTATCGTTCAGTTGTCGTCTGGGTTATCCTTCAGTTGTCGTCTGGGATATCCTTCAGTTGTCGTCTGGGCTATCCTTCAGTTGTCATCTGGGCTATCCTTCAGTTGTCGTCTGGGGTATCCTTCAGTTGTCGTCTGGGCTATCCTTCAGTTGTTGTCTGGGCTATCCTTCAATGGTCGTCTTGGCTATCCTTCAATTGTCGTCTGGGCTATCCTTCAGTTGTTGTCTGGGCTATCCTTCAACGGTCGTCTTGTCTTTCCTTCAGTCTTCAACGGTCGTCTTGTCTTCAACGGTCGCCTTCAGTTATCGCGTCTGGGCTATCCTTCAGTTGTCGTCTTGGCTATCCTTCAGTTGTCGTCTGGGCTATCCTTCAGTTGTCGTCTGGGCTATCCTTCAGTTATCGCGTCTGGGCTATCCTTCAGTTGTCGCCTGGGCTATCCTTCAGTTGTTGTCTTGGCTATCCTTCAGTTGTCGCGTCTGGGTTATCCCAGACGATAGGGCCATGGTGGTTTGTATGGAGCCTGTAGCTGCTGTTAGTCTCATTATCTGGAAGCGCGGCTGTGTTGCTGATGCACCAGTAATCTGGTACTCATTTTACTGACCTCGGAAGGATGACAGGCTGAGTCAACCCACCTGGTGTTAATTCAACAGCACGAGAGGCGCTCAAACTCAGGACCCTTAGATCTCAAGCCAGCCACCTTAACCGTTTGCCAACACCAGGCTTGTCTTTAAGCGTTATCGATAACATGATTTCAAGTGTCCTTCAAGTACCTCTCAGGTATATCAGTAATCACAAAGCCAAAGAAAGGTTTTTGGGAAAAGTAAGACCACCTCAAGACCCACCCAGAGCTACTAAACCATGACACAACTATGCTGAGCCATTTTTCATCATCTTGTGGTCTATAATTAATGAATGTACTCATAAGCATCTGAAAATGGGCCAACTTTCTAATAAAAAAACATATTTCTATTAAAGTTTTATTAAACCCCCTATGTTATATCCTTCAGTCGTTGTCTGGGCTATCACTCATAATGCATAATTCACTCTTTATCAGCAATCCACCTGAAACTATCATACTGTGCTGTGCTGGATGAAGCTAAAGGTTAACTATTGCAAGTCAATGGTAGCTTGTCCAAGGGTTATATATAAGACATAAGTGTATATGAACGGGTCTTACATAGCAGTGTCTTCCTCATCGATATATCCAACCGGGTGAAACAGAGCACAAAGCAGAAGTACTCCAACAACGGCCACAATAAGCTGAAAAAAGGGCGATAACATCACAACATCCAGATAAATCTTAATTATCACCATTTTTTGGGCCGGGTGGGGTTACAATTTTGCAAACGCACATCTGTTATATTGTTTATGCAAGTACATGTGCCATTGATATATTACAGGTGCAAGAGTGGTGGTGGAGTAGATTGAGAAAAATACATTTGAGAAAATGAAGGCATGGGGAAGGGTTGGAAACAAAAAGGGAGCAGATTGGAGTTATGGAGGATGGGGGAGCAAATAGAGGGTCGAGTGGAGAAAAGGGGAAATAATGTTTTGTATGAGCTATAAGTCAGGGAAGGAATGGGGTTGTATGGGAATACGAGGAAAGAGGGAAAAAACTCCATTTTTGCTTAATCGTATGTAACTAATGTCATATTGTGCCATGATCCATCTGGGGACACTTATCAATACATATACTGTGTGTATATATATATACTGTGTCACAATACATACACTGTGTTGCAAATATATGTATATAAATATATATATATATATATACACATAAAAAAAAAAATATATATATATATACACATTTAAAAAATAAAAATGTATATGCCATGATGATGACCTATAATAGCTATCCAACATGATGCAGGTTCTCATTTAAAATCCCATTCAATTATCATCAACAAAGATCAGTACGACCCTCAAACATTTTGTTGAATGCTGCCATGAACACTGAAGAGGTACAGACTTTTAATGACTACTTCATTTCGTATGCAGCCTGCAGGTGCTGGTTGCACCATTGTAGGGAGGGCGGCTGGCTGTACTGCTGATGCAGTGCCCCCTGTAAGTTAGGGCAGGAATTTGTTCAGAGTGCCTGCGATAGCTCGCACTAGAATGACAGTTTACAGCTGGGTTGAGATTCAAAACCATGCCAGACAGCTCAGAGGCGAGCATGTGTGCCTCTAGGCCATCCCACCATCCCTTTGAAATATTAATTTAGTGCACTGAAATCAAGTTGGCCTGAGATGTGTGATAGCCCAGTTTACTTCTCAGATACATACATACATACACACATACACATACACACACAGAGCTATTGCAATACTATTCCTCTCACTGTCGACCAATATCCTTCCCATGATGTCAAGTGCACTCCATTTAGTGTATATTTTCTGTTGTTCCTGCGTTATTCTCTAGACATAAGGGGGTAGTTTTGATGAAAGAACCACCTTTAGAGGCTATTTTTCCCTGCAAAGCAGGGGTTGGCCTTTTTCGGGCACCATGGTCCCCTTTTTGAAGCAATGTTTTACGGCCGGATGCCCTTCCTGCCACCAATCCTGTTAGTCGACTCTTGCGACACACAGGGAATTACCAGTGAACTGGTACTCAATATGCCGACCTCGGAAGGATGACAGGCTGAGTCAACCCCTCTGGCGTTCATTCAGCGATCGACCAGGATTCGAACCCAGGATCCTAGGATCCCAAGCCGGCACCCTAACCACTAAGCCAACACCAGTAAGTTTTGATGGTAAGATGACAATTATTTTTCACATTTTGGGTTCTTCAAATGTAAGACAAATTTTGGATTAGGGTTAGAGCTGGAGATAGACCAATGAATATACAAACTACCTGATTTGAGATGCAAAATAAACCATCACAAATTATTTAATTTGAGGCTCAATATAAATAAAAATGTATTGTTTGTAAGAAAAACGATACTAATTACAATAATGTGTGATCTAAGAAACAAAGAAAAATAATATCAGTAATTATTGTTATTATTTAACCGATACTAATTACAATAATGTATGATCTAAGAAAAAAAGAAAAATAATATCAGTAATTATTGTTATTATTTAACCGATACCAATTACAATAATGTGTGATCTAAGAAAAAAAGAAAAATAATATCAGTAATTATTGTTATTATTAAACCGATACTAATTACAATAATGTGTGATCTAAGAAAAAAAGAAAAATAATATCAGTAATTATTGTTATTATTTAACCGATACTAGTTACAATAATGTGTGATCTAAGAAAAAAAGAAAAATAATATCAGTAATTATTGTTGTTATTTAACCGATACCAATTACAATAATGTGTGATGGAAGAAAAAAAGAAAAATAATATCAGTAATTATTGTTATTATTTAACCGATACTAATTACAATAATGTGTGATCTAAGAAAAAAAGAAAAATAATATCAGTAATTATTGTTATTATTTAACCGATACTAATTACAATAATGTGTGATCTAAGAAAAAAAGAAAAAAAATATCAGTAATTATTGTTATTTAACCGATAATAATTACATTAATGTGTGATCAAAGAAAAAAAGAAAAATAATATCAGTAATTATTATTATTTAACCGATACTAATTACAATAATGTGTGATGGAAGAAAAAAAGAAAAATAATATCAGTAATTATTGTTATTATTTAACCGATACTAATTACAATAATGTGTGATCTATGAAAAAAAGAAAAATAATATCAGTAATTATTGTTATTATTTAACCGATACTAATTACAATAATGTGTGATCTAAGAAAAGAAGAAAAATAATATCAGTAATTGTTGTTATTATTTAACCGATACTAATTACAATAATGTGTGATCTAAGAAAAAAAGAAAAATAATATCAGTAATTATTGTTATTATTTAACCGATACTAAGTACAATAATGTGTGATCTAAGAAAAGAAGAAAAATAATATCAGTAATTATTGTTATTATTTAACCTATAATATGAATACGCATTGCGTAGAGTGAGAGCTTCGTCGACAATAGTCAGTCGATCGAGTATGCAGCCCTCGCAAACATCTGTAGGCCTAGGCCTAGCTAGGCTAGGTTGTTTGATCTTGGGCTTAGAATTAAAATTCAAATTAATTTTATTGAATGGATAGATTGGGATAGAATGCAGAACTTACCTACTGTAGGCTATATAGTCTAGACTTCTAGTCGACTGGACCAGGTAAGTAGGGCCGACTGGCAGGTACGTACTGAAATCGGTGTACCTGGCTTAAATGAAGTCGGTGTAGCTGGCGGAAAGCTGAAGCCGGTGCAGCTGGTGGAAAAAAGAAGTCGGTGTAGCTGGCATAAATGATGAGTGGTTTCGAATTCAAAATCCGTTCTGTGCAGTACTGTATTGTAATTTCTTGATTTTAATCACCAGGTGAAAATAATTGTAATCAACAGGTGAAAATAATTTATCGGTCGCGCCAGACCAAAGCAAGATCACGTGAGCAAGATGGCGGATCATGGAAGGGACATTTCAAATGACAACATGGAATTTTGTCCCCAAGGGAATGGGGAAAATTTTGAAAAATTTTTTTTTGTGAAATTTGAAAAAAAAATTGTGAAATTTGAAATGAAAATGAAATTTTGAATGGATTTACATATACATGCAATTGGCATAGAGGTTCGCTTACAAAGCTCTCTACTAATTACAATATTGTGTGATCTAAGAAAAAAAGAAAAATAATATCAGTAATTATTGTTATTATTTAACCGATAATAATTACAATAATGTGTGATCTAAGAAAAAAAGAAAAATAATATCAGTAATTATTGTTATTATTTAACCGATACTAATTACAATAATGTGTGATCTAAGAAAAAAAGAATAATAATATCAGAAATTATTGTTATTATTTAACCGATAATAATTACAATGTGTGATCTAAGAAAAAAAGAAAAATAATATCAGTAATTATTGTTATTATTTAACCGATACTAATTACAATAATGTGTGATCTAAGAAAAAAAGAAAAATAATATCAGTAATTATTGTTATTATTTAACCGATACTAATTACAATAATGTGTGATCTAAGAAAAAAAGAAAAATAATATCAGTAATTATTGTTATTATTTAACCGATACTAAGTACAATAATGTGTGATCTAAGAAAAGAAGAAAAATAATATCAGTAATTATTGTTATTATTTAACCGATACTAATTACAATAATGTGTGATTTAAGAAAAAAAGAAAAATAATATCAGTAATTATTGTTATTATTATTATTTAACCGGCATGTAACTGATAATGACATGCTAAATCGACAGTAATTTTACCATGAGGAGGTGCCCAACAGCCAGCAAAGCAAGAACTTCTTCTTTGTGGGACGCGACATAATTCAGCAACGTGAAGACACATTTCTGTCGAAAGCAAAGAAAACTCGTATATTTATTCGGCACAAAAGGCAACGGTGTAATCGTAAATAAAATATACGTAATGATATAATCAATATTGAATAATTGGGTTGGCAAGATGTCCTACAGCTATGTACACTCACCTAAGCCATCTAGCCTGGGTTCAAATCCCACCCTAACTATGTAGTCGAGCATCAGGCCTCACCTGCTGGTTCGTGAAAAACTTGGGCCAAAAGCTTCCCTTGGGCCAACCCCACATGAATGTGGGAATAATTGTGGCCATTAAAGAAGAAGAAGTAAGTTGTGGATTATTAAAAGTGCAGCAAGCGTCGTGAGCAAAACACTTACTCGAAGAAAGACATTTTAATTCAAGATGCAATCCTTTTGGTATTTTTTGTTTTATCTCAAAAATAATAAAGTGGAAGCAAAAATGTAAACATAAGCAAATAAAAATATTTTATTTGAAATCATCATTTTCCAGACTTAGTAGCATTATGGTTTAAGTCTGGGAGTGTGCGAGTCTGAGGTCGATGATTAGATTCCAAAGATTTAAACACTGGGAGTGTTGCATTCTTGCTTGACACTCAGCATTTAGAGGATAGGGCAGAGATAAACCCAATGGGTTTGCATCTAATGAGAAAAAGGGGATTTGGTGAGAGGGGAGTGTGGTGTGGTGGGGCGCATGACTGTGGAGGGGAAAAAATAAACGAGACAAAATAGCACCACCAGCAACAACAGTTCTCTGGGCAGATACATCACTTCCCCAAAGTCGGCGGCTGTGTTGTCTAAAGCCTCTTTGCGCATGTGTTTGTGTGATTTGTGCACAGTCCCTGTATGAACCTTAGCGACCCGTAAAAATAATAAGAATAACTAGAAAGCATGTGAAAATGCAAAGCCCATCCGTGTCTGTTTGTATTCTGTCGTCGTCCTCTTCTTCTGTATGCTCAAAATAACGAAAACAGTTTTTTAAAAAATACAAAATAAAAATTGATGATTTTATGCAGCCCTGACCTTTGAGATTTAGATCTAAAAAATAATCGTCTAGCTTTTGATTGGTGAACCAATTCTGTGACCCAATGGGCAAATTCTTAAAATTTCAGGTCAATTGGACAAAAATTGATGATTTTATGCAACCTTCCTCTTCATTTACCAACCAACCATTATGCAACCTTCATTTATGCAACCTTCCCGTCCATGGTACACGGAATCTTGTGGTGAGGCTGTTGCCCTGAAACAACTTGCTTTCGTCTCCTGGAAAGCAAATCCAACGGAAGGAAATCTCATTTCCTTTCACAAAGCCCGAAACAAGTGTGTGTCCACCCTCAGGAGAGCCAGGAAACAATATCTCACCGTTCTCAAGACCGAACTCTCTTATCTGTCTCCCTCTTCCAAATCCTGGTGGCGTCTGGTCAAATCTGTTTCTGGTGTTTGTTCCCCCTCCATCCCCTCCCTCACCTCAAACGGCTTAACGGCTGACTCCGCACGTGAAAAAGCTGAATGCCTCAACTCTGTGTTTGCCTCTAAATCTTGTGTCCCAAACCCATCCCTCTCTGTACCCACCGTACCCAGTCGTACCCAGCTGCTCCTGGACTATGTGTCCTTTCCTCCTAACAAGGTGGAAAAGTTTCTGTCAACCCTCGACTCTGATTCTGCAACTGGTCCTGACGGCATCAGCCCACGGGTCCTAAAATCATGTGCTTCCGCTCTTTCACTCCCTCTTTCTGTTCTCTTCACCCTCTCTTTTGCTCAAGGTCATCTGCCATCTGCTTGGAAATCAGCCAACATCACTGCTTTGCACAAAAAAGGTGCAAAAACAGATCCCAGCAACTACAGACCAATCAGCCTTCTCCCAATTATCAGCAAAGTCATGGAATCCATCATTGCTTCAGATATGAAATCTTTCCTCTTCTCCAATGGCTTGATCTCTGATCATCAATTTGGTTTCAGACCTGGTCACTCTACTCTGGACATGCTGCTTCTGCTTTCTCAACAATGGATGGAGGTCCTCAACGCCAAACAGGAAATTAGAGCCGTCTCCCTTGACATTTCACGTGCCTTCGATACGGTCTGGCACCCTGCTCTGCTCACCAAACTCTCCTCCTTTGGTATCCATGGAAATCTCCACGCATGGCTGGCGGACATCCTCTCTGGTCGTAGTCAACATGTGGCCCTGAATGGGTTTCTCTCATCTCCTCTTCCTGTTCAGGCTGGTGTTCCCCAAGGTAGTGTTCTGGGCCCTGTGCTTTTTCTAGTCTTCATCAATGATCTCTCTGACTCTCTTGAAAATCCTCTCTATCTCTTTGCTGACGACTCTACTCTCTGTCGCTCCATTCCTCATCCCTCAGATCGGCAGTCTGCAGCCTCCTCACACTCTGCAGACCTGGACAAAATCACAGACTGGGCAAACAAATGGCACATGTCTTTCAATCCTGATAAATCTCACACTCTTACGATGTCTCTCCGAAAAGACCGACTGGAAAACCCTCCCATCCACTTTCTGAATAATCCTCTCCAAGAAGTTCTGTCACTCAAGCTTTTGGGTCTCACTATTTGCCATGATCTTTCCTGGGAAAACCACATTTCAAATCTGGCCTCCAAAGCCAGACGCCGACTGGGCATCCTCCGTCGTGCGAAGTCCTTCCTTGGCACACCTGAGCTCCTCACCACATACAAGGCTTTCATCCGCAGCTCTATGGAATACTGCTCTCCCCTCTGGTCTGGTGCTCCTGCCTCACACCTAGCCCGTCTTCACGCTGTTGAAACCAAAGCGTTCAGAATCATTGGAATCTCCCGCGATGAAGCTAACTCCAAGGGCCTTTCACTCACTCACCGCAGGCAGGTTGGTGGTCTTTCCGTCTTCTACCGACTCCTCTCTGGCCTTGCCCCCCCAGCCCTCTCTGGGCTCTGTCCCCCAAATATTCCTACAGGTCGCACAAGATCTGCCTGCAACCCTCTTATGGTTAAACTGCCAAAATCAAGACTTTCTGCTCACCTTCACTCCTTCATTCCTCTTTTCTCCCACCTCTGGAACAAACTCCCTCACTCTCTTCAATCCCACTCCACCCTCCAGGTCTTTAAAACAGCTGTTCACCACCATCTCTTATCCTCCCCCATCCAAAACCTTGATCTTTTCTACCCCCGCTAATTTCGGTCCCCTTGTGTTTTATACCTCTCCCCCCCCCACCCCCCTCCCTCCCCTTCCCACGTCTCCTGCCCCCAAGCCCTCTCCCTCCCACACTTCTCCCTGCTCTCAAATGTTGTGGTTGTGTGCTTCCCCTTCTCTCCCCATCTTGTCTTCCGCTCCCTCTTTTTGTATATTTTGTTTGTCTGGTTGATTTGTTTGTGAAATAAATGTTAGCTCTTTCATGAGCCTCGATTCAGTATACAAAAAAAAAAAAAAAAAAAAAACCTTGACCTTTGACCTTTTGATCTAAAAAACAAACAAACAATCGAGTCCTACCTTTTGATTAGTGAACCAATTCAGTGATGCAAATTCCTGAAATTTCAGGTCAATCAGGTGAAAATTAGTGATTTTACACCACCTTCACCTTTGACCATTTCATCTAAAAAAAACAATCGGCTTGTTGCTTTTCATTGGTGAACCAATGCAGTGACCCAATATGCAAGATTTTTGTAAATCGGATGAAAATTGACGATTTTATGTGATGCTGACCTTTTGACCAAATTATTAATCTGCCTTCTCCATATTCTCATAATAAATCTTTGTTGAAAATTTGATGACAAAACTCAAATGGTAAATTGAAATTTCAGGTCAATTGGATAGAAATTGATGATTTTAAATGTCGCTGACCTTTGACCTTTTGACAAAATTATTACTTTGTCTTCTCCATATTATCATAATCATGCTTTGTTGAAAATTGATGACAATAGCTCAAATGGTAAAAAAAAAGTTACGGCCCGGACAGGCAGACACACAGAAATGATTACAATACCCCACCTCCTGCTATGCAGGGGACGGGCTAATAAACCCACCTTGTCACGTGTAATGAAGCACCAGGATGAAACGAGCACCTCCATTACAAGCATTGATAAGAGGCCAAGCAACAGCTGGGATAGGGAGAACAAAAAAGATAAAGATTCCAGGCACAGAAAAAAAAAGAAAAAAAAAATTGACATTTTTTGTTGACAAAATTAAACAAACGAGGTCAAGAAACATATTTTCAGGAAAAAGCACCAAAAGATGAATGATTAATTGGTTAGGTCAATTTCAAGGTTATCGTGACATAATGCAATCATGTGATGTTTTTTCGGCTTAGAATAATAGACTTGCACAGCAGGCTGAAACCTGTCCAACAACAAGAAACTGCGGACAGTGGACAAACAGACACCAGACAATTTGGAGTGACAACTTTGGTGTACCCATCTGAGTACATGTACAAAGTTCCTGCTATTGGGGAAACCCAGATTCAAACCTCGTTTACTGTGATGATTTCTCCTCGTCTCCTCATGACATTACAGTTAAAATATGAATGTGCATCGTCGTCTCCCAATGTCCTTTCCTTGCACGTACAATCTCTTCCATCAATTAGCCTTTGATAAACAAATAATAAAATGTCTTTGTCAGCCGCAGCTGTCTGATCAGCAATGCCATACCGAAAACACATGACTTCACCACAACTGAAGGACGAACAAGAAAGATTGTTAAAATAGCATTTTCAAAATACGGAATTTGGAGAATTGCGACGGGAGCAGTCCAAAATGATTCCACAATTGCTTATGTGATAAATATATAGCACCTAAGTGGTTTATGACAACCCAAGTATGAAAAATAGTTCATGGTTTTAAATCTGGAAATAAGCTCACAAGATGAACTTAAACATCCTAATATTAATTTACAATTGGTCACTGGTTTTGACACCAATACAATTTTTTATTACGGAACCTAGGGATCAAAAAACTACATATATCGAGCTAACTTTCAAATGGAGCACCTCAACACCATTAGGGCATTTAAATTGCATCAGATGTGGCAATAAATGTGAATTTTTTTTGCCGTTTTCTTTTGCCATGTTTTTTTTTTTGCCATGTTTTTTGCCATCTTTATTTTTTTCCATCTTTATTTTTTTCCAGCTTTTTGCCATCTTTATTTTTTTTCGCCATGTTTTTTGCCATGTTTTTGCCATCTTTATTTTTTGCCATGTTCTTTGCCATGTTTTTTTTTGCGATGTTTTTTTTGGCATGTTTTTTTGGCGAGAGTTGGCGAGAAAGTCAGGAAAATATTAGAATTTTTTTCAAGGTGCTGGAGATGGCTTGCCGACAGTTCACAAAAGACACAGTGGAGTTGGGGGTGGGGTGGGATGAGGGGGAGGAAGATCATTAAGATCCACCAACGGCCACTGCTGGCAGACAGGTCCTCTGGCTTAACATCCTTCTGATGGATGGCACACACATTGATGCCACGACCATATTTTTTTGTCATGTCCATGTTTTTTTGCCATGTTTTTGCCATGTTTTTTTGCCATGTTATTCCATGTTCTTTTTTTGCCATGTTTTTGCCATGTTTTTGCCGGGTTTTTTGCCATGTTTTTTCCATATTCTTTTTTTGCCATGTTTTTGTCGGTTTTTTTTGCCATGTTTTTGCCGTTTTTTTGCCATGTTTTTGCCAGTTTATTTGCCATGTATTTGCCTGGTTTTTTGCCATGTTTTTTCCATACTCTTTTTTTGCCATGTTTTTGTCGGTTTTTGTCATGTTTTTGCCGTTTTTTGCCATGTTTTTGCTGTTTTTTGCCATGTTTTGGCCGTTTTTTTGCCATGTTTTGGCCGTTTTTGCCATGTTTTTGCCAGGTTTTTTGCCATGTTTTTCCATATTCTTTTTTTGCCATGTTTTTGCCGTTTTTCCATATTCTTTTTTGCCATGTTTTTGCCGTTTTTTGCCATGTTTTTCCATATTCTTTTTTGCCATATTCTTTTTTGCCATGTTTTTGTCGGTTTTTTTGTCATGTTTTTGCCGTTTTTTGCCATGTTTTTCCATATTCTTTTTTTGCCATGTTTTTGTCGTTTTTTCCATATTCTTTTTTTTGCCATGTTTTTGCCGGTTTTTTGCCATATTTTTGCCAGGTTTTTTGCCATGTTTTTTCCATATTCTTTTTTGCCATGTTTTTGCCGTTTTTTCCATATTCTTTTTTGCCATGTTTTTGCCGTTTTTTGCCATGTTTTTCCATATTCTTTTTTGCCATATTCGTTTTTGCCATGTTTTTGTCGGTTTTTTTGTCATGTTTTTGCCGTTTTTTGCCATGTTTTTCCATATTCTTTTTTGCCATGTTTTTGTCGTTTTTTTCATATTCTTTTTTTTGCCATGTTTTTGTCGGGTTTTTGCCATGTTAATGCCGTTTTTTGCCAGGTTTTTTCCATATTATTTTTTGCCATGTTTTTTCCATATTCTTTTTTGCCATGTTTTTGCAGTTTTTTCATATTCTTTTTTGCCATGTTTTTGTCGGGTTTTTTCCATGTTTTTGCCGTTTTTTACCATGTTTTTTCCATATGCTTTTTTGGCAAGTTTTTTTTGCCCTGTTTTTTTTTGTCAACCTTTTTTTTGCCTTTTTTGCCATCTCCATCCCTCCCCCGTTTAGAATCCTGTGGGCACGGGCAACTTGCTACAGTATTTATAAACAGTGAAATGCCAAATGGATATGACAGTAAGGGCAAAATTTTTACTTTCCATCAATGTTCAACTCATTGATTTGTGGTTTGGTTGTGAGGAAGAACCAATGGGTTTAAGTGGAAGCAGTGTGCAATGGATAATAATTACTGTCTGTATAAGCATTGCCAGCTTCTACCACTGCCTCACCAGGATAAGAATGCTGGGTGATTCCATCTGAGCTCCACTGCAGCCAAGAACAGCCAAACTTATCGCCATTACACCCCCAACGGTACCACCCATTGTCACTTGGGTGTAAAAAACAAGAATACACCGAAACATGAGATTGTTGAAATGCAAAACATCAGAAAAACACATCAGTTTATATTCACTCAACTGCAGGATGACGGCCTCCTTCAACTCACTTTTGGTGTATATATTAGCATACTCGCCATGCTTGCCAAGTTGGTGAGAAAGTCAGGAAAATGTTAGAATTTTTTTCAAGGTGCCGGCGATGGCTTGCCGACTCTTCACAAAAGACACAGTGGAGTTGGGGGTGGGGTGGGGTGGGGTTAGGGGGAAGAAGATCATTAAGATCCACCAATGGCCACTGCTGGCAGACAGGTCCTCTGGATTAACATCCTTCTGATGGATGGCGCACACATTGATGCCACGACCTGCATGTGAAACACCAGGATGGCAGTTTATAGTGGGGTCGAGATTGGAACCCAGACAAGATAGCCAAAGGCAAGTGCGCACACGTCTGACCTATCGTGCCAATCCATACTGACCACATTTGATCTAACAGAATGCTGAATAGACATGCGAGCACATGGCCTGCATTTCCGATTTATCGCTTCACCAAGCAACATGTATCTGTTCAGATCACCCATCGGATCTGCACAAATACATTGTTTATGCCATTAATTGAATCAACGACCAATTTGCGTGCACAAATCCTTTCTACTCAAGTACAAAGTGATGTACACGTTTCTTTACAAATACCTACTTTTGCCATATTTTCATGTCCCAACAAAGCAACCTATAGATAGATGAACCAGAAAAGGGAAGTGGTGAAGTGAGAAAGCTGACCACTTAAAAAAAACTCAATATAAACGAAAAATTTCATCAGATATGATTTTAAACACAAAAAACATTTTACTGCCATTTTCGCAGCAAACTACGATCAACTTTATTCCTTCGAGACAATCGGTTGGTCAGTGGATTGACATTAGAAATCCCTCCCTGACATTAGAAATCCCTCTCTGACATTAGAAATCCCTCCCTGACATTAGAAATCCCTCCCTGACATTATAAATCCCTCCCTGACATTAGAAATCCCTCCCTGACATTATAAATCCCTCCCTGACATTAGAAATCCCTCCCTGACATTATAAATCCCTCCCTGACATTAGAAATCCCTCCCTGACATTAGAAATCCCTCCCTGACATTAGAAATCCCTCCCTGACATTAGAAATCCCCCCCTGACATTAGAAATCCGTCCCTGACATTAGAAATCCCTCCGTGACATTTGAAATCCCTCTCTGACATTAGAAATCCCTCCCTGACATTTGAAATCCCTCTCTGACATTAGAAATCCCTCCCTGACATTAGAAATCCCTCCCTGACATTAGAAATCCCTCTCTGACATTAGAAATCCCTCCCTGACATTAGAAATCCCTCCCTGACATTATAAATCCCTCCCTGACATTAGAAATCCCTCCCTGACATTATAAATCCCTCCCTGACATTAGAAATCCCTCCCTGACATTATAAATCCCTCCCTGACATTAGAAATCCCTCCCTGACATTAGAAATCCCTCCCTGACATTAGAAATCCCTCCCTGACATTAGAAATCCCCCCCTGACATTAGAAATCCGTCCCTGACATTAGAAATCCCTCCGTGACATTTGAAATCCCTCTCTGACATTAGAAATCCCTCCCTGACATTTGAAATCCCTCTCTGACATTAGAAATCCCTCCCTGACATTAGAAATCCCTCCCTGACATTTGAAATCCCTCTCTGACATTAGAAATCCCTCCCTGACATGAGAAATCCCTCCCTAACATTAGAAATCCCTCTCTGACATTAGAAATCCCTCTCTGACATTACAAATCCCTCTCTGACATTAGAAATCCCTCCCTGACATTAGAAATCCCTCTCTGACATTACAAATCCCTCCCTGACATTATAAATCCCTCTCTGACATTAGAAATCCCTCCCTGACATGAGAAATCCCTCCCTAACATTAGAAATCCCTCCCTAACATTAGAAATCCCTCTCTGACATTACAAATCCCTCTCTGACATTACAAATCCCTCTCTGACATTAGAAATCCCTCCCTGACATTAGAAATCCCTCTCTGACATTACAAATCCCTCCCTGACATTATAAATCCCTCTCTGACATTACAAATCCCTCCCTGACATTAGAAATCCCTCCCTGACATTAAAAATCCCTCCCTGACATTAGAAATCCCTCCCTGACATTAGAAATCCCTCCCTGACATTAGAAATCCCTCCCTGACATTAAAAATCCCTCCCTGACATTAGAAATCCCTCCCTGACATTAGAAATCCCTCCCTGACATTAGAAATCCGTCCCTGACATTAGAAATCCCTCCGTGACATTTGAAATCCCTCTCTGACATTAGAAATCACTCCCTGACATTTGAAATCCCTCCCTGACATTAGAAATCCCTCCCTGACATTAGAAATCCCTCCCTGACATTTGAAATCCCTCTCTGACATTAGAAATCCCTCCCTGACATGAGAAATCCCTCCATAACATTAGAAATCCCTCTCTGACATTAGAAATCCCTCTCTGACATTACAAATCCCTCTCTGACATTACAAATCCCTCTCTGACATTAGAAATCCCTCCCTGACATTAGAAATCCCTCTCTGACATTAGAAATCCCTCCCTGACATTAGAAATCCCTCCCTGACATTAGAAATCCCTCCCTGACATTAGAAATCCTTCCCTGACATTAGAAATCCCTCTCTGACATTAGAAATCCCTCCGTGACATTAGAAATCCCTCCCTGACATTAGAAATCCCTCCCTGACATTAGAAATCCCTCAATGACATAAGAAATCCCTCCCTGACATTAGAAATCCTTCCCTGACATTAGAAATCCCTCCGTGACATTAGAAATCCCTCCGTGACATTAGAAATCCCTCCCTGACATTAGAAATCCCTCAATGACATTAGAAATCCCTCAATGACATTAGAAATCCCTCCGTGACATTAGAAATCCCTCCCTGACATTAGAAATCCCTCAATGACATTAGAAATCCCTCCCTGACATTAGAAATCCCTCCCTGACATTAGAAATCCCTCCCTGACATTAGAAATCCCTCAATGACATAAGAAATCCCTCAATGACATTAGAAATCCCTCCCTGACATGAGAAATCCCTCCCTGACATTAGAAATCCCTCCCTGACATTAGAAATCCCTCCCTGACATTATAAATCCCTCCCTGACATTAGAAATCCCTCCCTGACATTAGAAATCCCTCCCTGACATTAGAAATCCCTCCATGACATTAGAAATCCCTCAATGACATTAGAAATCCTTCCCTGACATTAGAAATCCCTCCCTGACATTAGAAATCCCTCCCTGACATTAGAAATCCCTCCCTGACATTAGAAATCCCTCCCTGACATTAGAAATCCCTCCCTGACATTAGAAATCCCTCCCTGACATTAGAAATCCCTCCCTGACATTAGAAATCCCTCCCTGACATTAGAAATCCCTCTCTGACATTAGAAATCCCTCCCTGACATGAGAAATCCGTCCTTGACATTAGAAATCCCTCTCTGACATTAGAAATCCCTCTCTGACATTACAAATCCCTCTCTGACATTACAAATCCCTCTCTGACATTAGAAATCCCTCCCTGACATTAGAAATCCCTCTCTGAAATTAGAAATCCCTCCCTGACATTAGAAATCCCTCCCTGACATTAGAAATCCCTCCCTGACATTAGAAATCCCTCCCTGACATTAGAAATCCCTCCCTGACATTAGAAATCCCTCCCTGACATTAGAAATCCCTCCCTGACATTAGAAATCCCGCTCTGACATTAGAAATCCCTCCCTGACATTAGAAATCCCGCTCTGACATTAGAAATCCCTCTCTGACATTAGAAATCCCTCCCTGACATTAGAAATCCCTCCCTGACATTAGAAATCCCTCCCTGACATTAGAAATCCCTCCGTGACATTAGAAATCCCTCCCTGACATTAGAAATCCCTCCCTGACATTAGAAATCCCTGTCTGACATTAGAAATCCCTCCCTGACATTAGAAATCCCTGTCTGACATTATAACTAACCCGATAATTACAAATCCCTTCCTAACATTAGAAATCCCTCTCTGACATTAGAAATCCCGCCCTGACATTAGAAATCCCTCCCTGACATTAGAAATCCCTCCCTGACATTAGAAATCCCTCCCTGACATTAGAAATCCCTCCGTGACATTAGAAATCCCTCCCTGACATTAGAAATCCCTCCCTGACATTAGAAATCCCTCCCTGACATTAGAAATCCCTCCCTGACATTAGAAATCCCTCCCTGACATTAGAAATCCCTCCCTGACATTAGAAATCCCTCCCTGACATTAGAAATCCCTCTCTGACATTAGAAATCCCTCCCTGACATTAGAAATCCCTCCCTGACATTAGAAATCCCTCCCTGACATTAGAAATCCCTCCCTGACATTAGAAGTCCCTCCCTAACATTAGAAATCCCTCCGTGACATTAGAAATCCCTCCCTGACATTAGAAATCACTCCCTCACATTAGAAATCACTCCCTCACATTAGAAATCCCTCCCTGACATTAGAAATCCCTCCCTGAGATTAGAAATCCCTCCCTGAGATTAGAAATCCCTCCATGACATTAGAAATCCCTCCCTGACATTAAAAATCCCTCCCTGACATTAGAAATCCCTCCCTGACATTAGAAATGACCACGAACAGTAGAAATCACCCCCAACATTAGAAATCACCCCCAACATCAGAAATCACCCCTAACATTAGAAATCACCCCCTAACATTAGAACTTGGCACACCTGAGCTCCTCACCACATACAAGGCTTTCATCCACAGCTCAATGGAATACTGCTCTCCCCTCTGGGCTGGTGCTCCTGCCTCACACCTAGCTCGTCTTCACGTTGTTGAAACCAAAGCGTTCAGAATCATTGGAATCTCCCGCGATGAAGCTACCTCTGAGGGCCTTTCACTTACGCACCACAGGCAGGTTGGTGGTCTTTCTGTCTTCTACCGACTCCTCTCTGGCCTTGCCCCCCCAGCTCGCTCTGGGCTCTGTCCCCCAAATATTCCTGCAGGTCGCACAAGATCTGCCTGCAACCCTCTTTTGGTTAAACTGCCAAAATCAAGACTCTCTGCTCACCTTCACTCCTTCATTCCTCTTTTCTCCCGCCTCTGGAACAAACTCCCCCACTCCCTTCGACCCCACTCCTCCCTCCAGGTCTTTAAAACAGCTGTTCACCACCATCTCTTATCTATCCCCATCCAAAACCTTGATCTGTTCTACCCCCGCTAATTTCACCCCAAATCCTCTTTTTTGAAATACCAACTTCTTTCCTGGAAGTCCTTGGTGTCCTTGTGTTTATACTTCTCCCACCCCCCACCCCTTCCCATGCCGCCTCCCCCCAAGCCCTCTCCCTCCCACACATTCCCGATGTCCCTCACAAATGTTGTGTTTATGTGCTTCCCCTTCTCTCCCCATCTTGTCTACCGCTCCCCTTTTTATACACTTTGTTTGTTTGTCTGTTTGATTTGTTTGTGTGATAAATGTTAGCTCTTTCACGAGCCTCGATTATGTGTACAAAAAAAACCAAAAAAAAAACCGTGCGATGAATGATAACATTAGAAATCGATGAATGCAACATTAGAAATCCCCCTTAGCATTAGAAATCACCCCTAACATTAGAAATCATCCTTAACATTAGAAATCATCCCTAACATGAGAAATCACTCCCTAACATTAGAAATCATCCTTAACATTAGAAATCGCCCAAAAAACATTAGAAATCACCCCAAACATCAGAAATCACCCCAAACATTAGAAATCATCCTTAACATTAGAAATCATCCCTAACATTAGAAATCATCCTTAACATTAGAAATCATCCCTAACATGAGAAATCACTCCCTAACATTAGAAATCATCCTTAACATTAGAAATCATCCTTAACATTAGAAATCATCCCTAACATGAGAAATCACTCCCTAACATTAGAAATCATCCTTAACATTAGAAATCATCCCTAACATGAGAAATCACTCCCTAACATTAGAAATCATCCTTAACATTAGAAATCATCCCTAACATGAGAAATCACTCCCTAACATTAGAAATCATCCTTAACATTAGAAATCATCCCTAACATGAGAAATCACTCCCTAACATTAGAAATCATCCTTAACATTAGAAATCATCCCTAACATGAGAAATCACTCCCTAACATTAGAAATCATCCTTAACATTAGAAATCATCCCTAACATGAGAAATCACTCCCTAACATTAGAAATCATCCTTAACATTAGAAATCATCCCTAACATTAGAAATCATCCTTAACATTAGAAATCGCCCAAAAAACATTAGAAATCACCCCAAACATCAGAAATCACCCCAAACATAAGAAATCACCCCAAACATCAGAAATCACCCCGAACATTAGAACTTGGCACACCTGAGCTCCTCACCACATACAAGGCTTTCATCCACAGCTCAATGGAATACTGCTCTCCCCTCTGGGCTGGTGCTCCTGCCTCACACCTAGCTCGTCTTCACGCTGTTGAAACCAAAGCGTTCAGAATCATTGGAATCTCCCGCAATGAAGCTACCTTCGAGGGCCTTTCATTTACGCAACGCAGGCAGGTTGGTGGTCTTTCTGTCTTCTACCGACTCCTCTCCGGCCTTGCCCCCCCCCCCCCCAAGCTCTATCTGGGCTCTGTCCCCCAAATATTCCTAAAGGTCGCACAAGATCTGCCTGCAACCCTCTTATGGTTAAACTGCCAAAATCAAGACTCTCTGCTCACCTTCACTCTTTCATTCCTCTTTTCTCCCACCTCTGGAACAAACTCCCCCACTCCCTTCAATCCCACTCCTCCCTCCAGGTCTTTAAAACAGCTGTTCACCACCATCTCTTATCTTCCCCCATCCAACACCTTGATCTGTTCTACCCCCGCTAATTTCAACCCAAATCCTCTTTCTTGAAATACCAACTTCTTTCCTGGAAGTCCTTGGTGTCCTTGTGTTTATACTTCTCCCACCCCCCACCCCTTCCCACGCCGCCTCCCCCCAAGCCCTCTCCCTCCCACACATTCCCGATGTCCCTCACAAATGTTGTGTTTATGTGCTTCCCCTTCTCTCCCCATCTTGTCTACCACTCCCCTTTTTATACACTTTGTTTGCTTGTCTGTTTGATTTGTTTGTGTGATAAATGTTAGCTCATTCACGAGCCTCGATTATGTATACAAAAAAAACCAAAAAAAAAACCGTCCACCCCAAATGTAACATTATAAATCCCCCTTAACATCAGAAATCACCCCTAACATTAGAAATAATCCTTAAAATTAGAAATCATCCTTAACATTAGAAATCACCCCCTAACATTAGAAATCATCCTTAACATTAGAAATCACCCCAAAAACATTAGAAATCACCCCAAACATCAGAAATCACCCCAAACATTAGAAATCACCCCAAACATCAGAAATCACCCCCAACATTAGGAATCACCCCAAACATTAGAAATCACCCCAAACATCAGAAATCACCCCCAACATTAGAAATCACCCCTAACATTAGAAATCACCACCTAACATTATAAATCACCCTTAACATTAGAAATCACCCCTAACATTAGAAATCACCACCTAACATTATAAATCACCCTTAACATTAGAAATCACCCCTTAACATTAGAAATCACCACCTAACTTTAGAAATCACCACCTAACATTATAAATCACCCTTAACATTAGAAATCACCACCTAACTTTAGAAATCACCACCTAACATTATAAATCACCCTTAACATTAGAAATCACCCCTTAACATTAGAAATCACCCCTTAACATTAGAAATCACCCTTAACATTAGAAATCACCCCAAACATTAGAAATCACCCCTTAACATTAGAAATCACCCCTAACATTAGAAATCACCACCTAACATTATAAATCACCCTTAACATTAGAAATCACCCCTTAACATTAGAAATCACCACCTAACATTAGAAATCATCCCTTAACATTAGAAATCACCCCAAACATCAGAAATCACCCCAAACATTAGAACCGTCCACCCCAAATGTAACATTAGAAATCCCCCTTAACATCAGAAATCACCCCTAACATTAGAAATCATCCTTAACATTAGAAATCACCCCTTAACATTAGAAATCGTCCCTTAACATTAGAAATCGCCCAAAACATTAGAAATCGCCCAAAACATTAGAAATCGCCCAAAACATTAGAAATCACCCCTTAACATTAGAAATCGCCCAAAACATTAGAAATCGCCCAAAACATTAGAAATCACCCCTTAACATTAGAAATCACCCCTTAACATTAGAAATCACCCCTTAACATTAGAAATCACCCCTTAACATTAGAAATCACCCCTTAACATTAGAAATCACCCCTTAACATTAGAAATCATCCTTAACATTAGAAATCACCCCTTAACATTAGAAATCGCCCAAAACATTAGAAATCGCCCAAAACATTAGAAATCGCCCAAAACATTAGAAATCACCCCTTAACATCAGAAATCACCCCTAACATTAGAAATCATCCTTAACATTAGAAATCACCCCAAACATCAGAAATCACCCCAAACATTAGAACCGTCCACCCCAAATGTAACATTAGAAATCCCCCTTAACATCAGAAATCACCCCTAACATTAGAAATCATCCTTAACATTAGAAATCACCCCTAACATTATAAATCATCCTTAACATTAGAAATCACCCCCTAACATTAGAAATCACCCCCTAACATTATAAATCATCCTTAACATTAGAAATCACCCCAAACTTCCCTGCTAATGTCTGCTGCTCATCTTCTGCCCCAATCGGTTCTCCTGATCATCTGCTTGTTAAAGTGGACATCTCTCTGGCCATTCTCAGAAAGCCTCCTCAGCGTCGCCGAGTCTGGCATTTCACTCAGGCCGACTGGCACGGTCTTCAAGCAGCCATCAATCATCTGGACTGGTCTCCCATCTCCACTGCCTCTGACATCAACTCATCCTGGGAATTCTTCCAAAGCAAATTGCTCTCTCTCATGCACAGATTTATCCCATCTCGTCTTCAGTTGTCTTACCCTTCCTCCCGTGCATGGTACACTGAATCTTGTGGTGAGGCAGTTGCCCTGAAACAACTTGCCTTTGCCTCTTGGAAGGCTAATCCAACTGAAGGCAATCTCAGTTCCTTCCACCAAGCTCGAAACAAGTGTGTGTCTACCCTCAGGAGTGCCAGGAAGCACTATCTCTCCTCACTCAAGAATGAACTCTCAAACCTGTCTCCTTCCTCCAAATCCTGGTGGCGTCTGGTCAAATCCGTTTCTGGTGTTTGTTCCCCCTCCATCCACTCCCTTACCTCAAATGGCTACACAGTTGACACCGCACGTGACAAAGCCGAATGCCTCAACTCTGTGTTTGCCTCAAAATCTTGTGTCCCAAACCCATCTCTCTCTGTTCCCACCTTACCCAGTCGAACCCAACTGCTCCTGGACTCTGTGTCCTTCTCTCCTAACAAGGTGGAGGAGTTTTTGTCAAACCTCGACTCTGATTCTGCAACTGGACCAGACGGCATCAGCCCACGGGTCCTAAAATCCTGCTCTGCCGCTCTATCTCACCCTCTCTCTGTTCTTTTCACCCTCTCTTTTGCTCAAGGTCATCTGCCAGCATCCTGGAAATCAGCAAACATTACCGCTTTCCACAAAAAAGTTGCAAAAACAGATCCTTGCAACTACAGACCAATCAGCCTTCTCCCAATTATCAGCAAAGTCATGGAATCCATCATTGCTTCGGATATGAAATCCTTCCTCTTCTCCAATGGCTTGATCTCCGATCATCAATTTGGATTCAGACCAGGTCATTCTACTCTGGACTTGCTGCTTCTGCTGTCTCAACAATGGATGGAGGTCCTCAATGCCAAACAGGAAATCAGAGCCGTCTCCCTTGACATATCACGTGCCATCGATACGGTCTGGCACCCCGCCCTGCTCACCAAACTCTCCTCCTATGGTATCCATGGAAATATCCATTCATGGCTTGCAGACTTCCTCTCTGGTCGTAGACAACGTGTGGCCCTGAATGGATTTCTCTCATCTCCCCTTCCTGTTCAGGCTGGAGTTCCCCAGGGCAGTGTTCTGGGCCCTGTGCTTTTTCTGGTCTTCATCAATGATCTCTCCGACTCTCTGCAAAATCCTCTCTATCTCTTTGCTGATGACTCCACTCTCTGCCGCTCCATTCCTCTTCCCTCAGATCAGCAGTCTGCAGCCTCCTCACTCTCTGAAGACCTGGACAAAATCACAGACTGGTCAAACAAGTGGAACATGTCTTTCAATCCTGACAAATATCACACTCTTACTATGTCTCTCCGAAAAGATCGACTGGACAACCCCCCCATCTACTTTCTCAACAATCCTCTCCAAGAAGTTCTGTCGCTCAAGCTTTTGGGTCTCACTATCTGCCATGAGTTTTCTTGGGAAAACCACATTTCCAAGCTGGCCTCCAAAGCCAGTCGCCGACTGGGCATCCTCCGTCGTACGAAGTCCTTCCTCGGCACACCTGAGCTCCACACCACATACAAGGCTTTCATCCGCAGCTCAATGGAATACTGTTCTCCCCTATGGGCCGGTGCTCCTACCTCACACCTAGCTCGGCTTCACGCTGTTGAAACCAAAGCTTTCAGAATCATTGGAATCTCCCGTGATGAAGCTATCTCCGAGGGCCTTTCACTCACTCACCGCAGTCAGGTAGGTGGTCTTTCTCTCCTCTACCAACTCCTCTCCAGCCTTGCTCCCCCAGCTCTCTCTGTGCTTTGTCCCCCAAATATTCCTACAGGTCGCACAAGATCTGCCAGCAACCCTCTGATGGTTAAACTGCCGAAATCTCGGCTCTCTGCTCACCTTCACTCTTTCATTCCTCTTTTCTCCCACCTCTGGAACAAACTCCCACACTCCCTTCAATCCCACTCCTCCCTCCAGGTCTTTAAAACAGCTGTTCACCACCATCTCTTATCTTTCCCCATCCAAAACCTTGATCTTTTCTACCCCCACTAATTCACCCCAGATCCACCTTGTTTGAAATTCCAACTTCTTTCCTGGAAGTCCTGGCAGTGTCCATATGTCTTATACCTCTCCCACCCCCCCCCCTCCCCATGCCTCCTCCCCACTCCCCAAAGCCCTATCCCTCCCACAGATCTCTCGATGTCCCTGCTCTCAGATGTTGTGTTTGTGTTCCTCACCCTCTCGCCCCATCTTGTCTACCGCTCCCCATGTTATATGTTTTATGTGTCGGTTTGTCTTTCTGTGTGATTAATGTTAGCTCTTTCACGAGCCTCGATCTTGAAAAGAAAAAACAAACAAACAAAAAAAACATTAGAAATCTCTATCTAACATGAAAAATCACCCCCTAGCATTAGAAATTCCCCCCTAACATAAGAAATAACCCTAGAATTATAAATCCCTTCCTGACATTAGAAATGACCACAAACAGTAGAAATCACCCCGAACATTATAAATCACCCTCTAACATTAGAAATAACTCCCTGACATTAGAAATCACCCCCTAACATTAGAAATCACCCCCTAACATTAGAAATCACCCCCTAACATTAGAAAGCTTTTTAGCTCTTAACATTTTTAGCTCTTTCACGAGCCTCGATTCAGTATCCAAAAAAAAAAAAAAAAAAAAAAAAAAAAAACACCCCCTAACATTAGAAATCACCCCCTAACATTAGGAATCACCCCCTATCATTTAAATCACCCCCTAACATTAGAATCCCCCACCCCCACCTGCAACATTAGAAATCCCCCCTAACATTAGAAATCACCCCCTAACATTAGAAATCCCCCCCCCCCCCCCACCTGCAACATTAGAAATCCCCTCTATCATTAGAAATCACCCCCAAACATTAGAAATCTCCCCCCCCCCCCCCCCCCACCTGTAACATTAGAAATCCCCTCTAACATTAGAAATCACCCCCTTACATTAGAAATCACCCCCTATCATTATAAATCACCCCCTAACATTAGAATCCCCCCCCCCCCCACCTGCAACATTAGAAATCCCCCCTAACATTAGAAATCACCCCCTAACATTAGAAATCACCCTGAACATTAGAAATCACCCCGAACATTAGAAATCACCCCCTAACATTATAAATCACCCCGAATATTAGAAATCACCCCGAACATTAGAAATCCCTCCCTAACATTATAAATCCCCCCTTACCTTAGAAATCACCCCAAACATTAGAACCCTCTGCCCCACCTGTAACATTAGAAATCCCCCTTAACATCAGAAATCGCCCCTAACATTATAAATCACCCTTAACATTAGAAATCACCCCGAACATTAGAAATCACCCCCTAACATTAGAAATCACCCCCTAACATTAGAAATCACCCCCTAACATTAGAAAGCTTTTTAGCTCTTAACATTTTTAGCTCTTTCACGAGCCTCGATTCAGTATCCAAAAAAAAAAAAAAAAAAAAAAAAAAAAAACACCCCCTAACATTAGAAATCACCCCCTAACATTAGGAATCACCCCCTATCATTTAAATCACCCCCTAACATTAGAATCCCCCACCCCCACCTGCAACATTAGAAATCCCCCCTAACATTAGAAATCACCCCCTAACATTAGAAATCCCCCCCCCCCCCCCCCCACCTGCAACATTAGAAATCCCCTCTAACATTAGAAATCACCCCCAAACATTAGAAATCTCCCCCCCCCCCCACCTGTAACATTAGAAATCCCCTCTAACATTAGAAATCACCCCCTTACATTAGAAATCACCCCCTATCATTATAAATCACCCCCTAACATTAGACTCCCCCCCCCCCACCTGCAACATTAGAAATCCCCCCTAACATTAGAAATCACCCCCTAACATTAGAAATCACCCTGAACATTAGAAATCACCCCGAACATTAGAAATCACCCCCTAACATTATAAATCACCCCGAATATTAGAAATCACCCCGAACATTAGAAATCCCTCCCTAACATTATAAATCCCCCCTTACCTTAGAAATCACCCCAAACATTAGAACCCTCTGCCCCACCTGTAACATTAGAAATCCCCCTTAACATCAGAAATCGCCCCTAACATTATAAATCACCCTTAACATTAGAAATCACCCCGAACATTAGAAATCCCTCCCTAACATTATAAATCCCCCCCTACATTAGAAATCCCCCTTAACATCAGAAATCCCTCCCGAACATTATAAATCACCCTTAACATTAGAAATCACCCCGAACATTAGAAATCACCTCTAACATTATAAATCCCCCCCTACATTAGAAATCCCCCTTAACATCAGAAACCACCCCTAACATTAAAAATCACCCTTAACATTAGAAATCCCCCCGAACATTAAAAATCACCCTTAACATTAGAAATCCCCCCGAACATTATAAATCACCCCTAACATAAAAAATCACCCTTAACATTAGAAATCACCCCGAACATTAGAAATCCCCCCGAACATTATAAATCACCCTTAACATTAGAAATCACCCCGAACATTATAAATCACCTCTAACATTATAAATCACCCTTAACATTAGAAATCACCCCGAACATTATAAATCACCCTTAACATTAGAAATCCCCCTTAACATCAGAAATCACCCCTAACATTATAAATCACCCTTAACATTAGAAATCCCCCCGAACATTAGAAATCCCTCCCTAACATTATAAATCACCCTTAACATTAGAAATCACCCCGAACATTATAAATCACCCTTAACATTAGAAATCCCCCCGAACATTAGAAATCCCTCCCTAACATTATAAATCACCCTTGACATTAGAAATCCCCCCGAACATTAGAAATCACCCTTAACATTAGAAATCCCCCCGAACATTAGAAATCCCTCCCTAACATTATAAATCCCCCCGAACATTAGAAATCACCCCGAACATTAGAAATCGCCCCAAACATTAGAAATCCCTCCCCAACATTATAAATCACCCTTAACATTAGAAATCACCCCGAACATTATAAATCACCCTTAACATTAGAAATCCCCCCAAACATTAGAAATCCCTCCCTAACATTATAAATCACCCTTAACATTAGAAATCACCCCGAACATTATAAATCACCCTTAACATTAGAAATCCCCCCGAACATTAGAAATCCGTCCCTGACATTATAAATCCCCCCTTACATTAGAAAGCACCCCAAACATTATAACGCTCTACCCCACCTGTAACATTATAAATCACCCTTAACATCAGAAATCCCCCCGAACATTAGAAATCCCTCCCTAACATTATAAATCACCCTTAACATTAGAAATCCCCCCGAACATTAGAAATCCCTCCCTAACATTATAAATCACCCTTAACATTAGAAATCCCCCCGAACATTAGAAATCACCCTTAACATTAGAAATCCCCCCGAACATTAGAAATCCCTCCCTAACATTATAAATCACCCTTAACATTAGAAATCCCCCCAAACATTAGAAATCCCTCCCTAACATTATAAATCCCCCCGAACATTAGAAATCACCCCGAACATTAGAAATCGCCCCGAACATTAGAAATCCCTCCCCAACATTATAAATCACCCTTAACATTAGAAATCACCCCGAACATTATAAATCACCCTTAACATTAGAAATCCCCCCGAACATTAGAAATCCCTCCCTAACATTATAAATCACCCTTAACATTAGAAATCACCCCGAACATTATAAATCACCCTTAACATTAGAAATCCCCCCGAACATTAGAAATCCCTCCCTGACATTATAAATCCCCCCTTACATTAGAAAGCACCCCAAACATTATAACGCTCTGCCCCACCTGTAACATTATAAATCACCCTTAACATCAGAAATCCCTCCCTAACATTATAACTCACCTCCAACATAAAAATCACCCTGAACATTAGAAATCACCCTGAACATTAGAAATTGCCCCCAACATTAGAAATCCCTCCCGAACATGAAAAATCACCCACTAGCATTATAAATTCTCCCCTAACATTAGAAATCTTTCCCTAACATTATAACTCACCTCTAACATTATAAATCACCCTGAACATTAGAAATCACCCTGAACATTAGAAATTGCCCCCCTAACATTATAAATCACCCCCTAACATAAATAACTCAACGTCTAACATTAGACATTAGAAATCACCTGTAACATTAGAAATCACCTGTAACATTAGATATCACCTGCAACATTACAAATCATCCATAGCATTAGATATCACCCATAATCTAAGAAGACACCCTAACATTAGAAATCACCCCTAACTTTAGATATCACCTGTAACATTAGAAATCATCCGTAGCATTAGATATCACCCATAATATGAGAAGACACCCCGAACATTAGAAATCACCTGTAACATTAGAAATCACCCGTAACATTAGATGTCACCCGTAACATTAGAAATCACCCGTAACATTAGAAATCACCCGTAACATTCGATGACACCCCTAACATTATAAATCACCCGTAACATTAGATGACACCCCTAACATTAGAAATCACCTGTAACATTAGAAATCACCCGTAACATTAGATGTCACCTGTAACATTAAATATCACCTGTAACATTAGAAATCACCCCTAACATTAGAAATCACCCCTAACATTAGAAATCACCTGTAACATTAGAAATCACCCGTAACATTAGATGTCACCTGTAACATTAAATATCACCCATAACATTAGATGTCACCTGTAACATTAGAAATCACCTGTAACATTAGATGTAACCTGTAACATTAGATGTCACTTGTAACATTAGAAATCATCCCTAACATTAGAAATCACCCAATAACATTAGATGTCACCTGTAACATTATAAATCACCCGTAACATTAGATGTCACCTGTAACATTTGATGTCACCTGTAACATTAGAAATCACTTCTAACATTAGAAATCACCCGTAACATTAGATGTCACCTGTAACATTAGAAATCACCCCTAACATTAGAAATCACCCGTAACATTAGATGTCACCTGTAACATTAGAAATCACCCCTAACATTAGAAATCGCCCGTAACATTAGATGTCACCTGTAACATTAGAAATCACCCCTAACATTAGAAATCACCCGTAACATTAGATGTCACCTGTAACATTAGAAATCACCCGTAACATTAGAAATCACCCGTAACATTAGATGTCACCTGTAACATTAGAAATCACCCCTAACATTAGAAATCACCCGTAACATTAGAAATCACCCTTAACATTAGAAATCACCCCTAACATTAGAAATCACCCGTAACATTAGAAATCACCTGTAACATTAGATGTCACCTGTAACATTAGAAATCACCCCTAACATTAGAAATCACCCGTAACATTAGATGTCACCTGTAACATTAGAAATCACCCCTAACATTAGAAATCGCCCGTAACATTAGATGTCACCTGTAACATTAGAAATCACCCCTAACATTAGAAATCACCCGTAACATTAGATGTCACCTGTAACATTAGAAATCACCCGTAACATTAGAAATCACCCGTAACATTAGATGTCACCTGTAACATTAGAAATCACCCCTAACATTAGAAATCACCCGTAACATTAGATGTCACCTGTAACATTAGAAATCACCCCTAACATTAGAAATCACCCGTAACATTAGATGTCACCTGTAACATTAGAAATCACCCGTAACATTAGAAATCACCTGCAACATTAGATATCATTACGTTTAAAGGAAATGATGTGAGGGTTTCTACCCGTGACATTCGCGTATTCCGCATTTTTGGTTTCGCTATTTGACCGCGTGTAGAAACATTCAGCTGCAGTAAGTTTTCTTTGCCCAAGCCCTTCATGAACCGGTTGTCAATGTCTGACGTTCGACTGAAGCTCGAACCTGAAGGTGGCACAGGAATGTGCAACTTATTGGTTCATGGTTTAGCATTCGCCGTTTCCGCATTTCCCGTTTGTATCTGGCCTCCCACCCGTGCGAGCACCACGGGTACTTCGCGAATGTGAATATAAATTTCAAGATTGATCAATCGTTTGAGTTACGAATGAAAGCAGACAATTGGGTATTAAATGAAGAATCATGATGAAAATGAAAGGCCCAGGAAGGATAAGTGCATCAAGCCGATGCGTTTTCCTTCGAAAAACTCAAATGGATTCACGAGATCCTTGAATTAAAATATTGGACGAACTTAGCTCAGACAAAGCTTCATCACCCTTCAGTTGCTTCGTCTGCATTTGATTCCTGGTGAAACAAGATGCAGCTACAAATTGTCACCCTGATGCTTCACACATACATATGTGGAGTGATGTATAATACAGTAGTCTTTATGTCTGACTGGCTTGTCTGTTAGCACTCACCTGGGGGTGATCAATAGCTCATGCTGCCTTCCAAGGAGTCTTTGTCTATACAAACCGTTGCAAAAAGAGTCGGTTGGTGTCGACCAGAATCACATCCAGTACAGAACAACAAGGAGGAATAACATCCAGTATACAACAACAAGAAGGAATAACAACATCAACAAGAAACTTTGGTGCAGGATTAGGTGATTCCGTCCATTATGTCTGCACCACAACAACACCAGTTACCATCACTCATCCAAGTTCCCATCACTGTTCTGGAATTCTACTGGAAACTGTTCAATGTTTTCCTTTCTCAGGAAGCAGTTTCCACAGCAGCTACCTTCTTCAGAGTACCTGCCTAAAGCCCTGAGCCAATTTATCCAATCGAAATATATTCAGAGAATACATCCCGGAAAGAAACGTTGACCATGAGTGCTTAATGGGAGGAACATAAAACCCCCCGGTTTGATTGAAGGTTTTTTTTGTACACTTAGTCTAGGCTCGGATGTGAACTAACACATATAACATATAATAAAGGGAGCGGGAAACAGGAGGGGGAGGGAGAGAGAGGGAAGTTCAACAACAGTGGGGAACAGGGACATCTGTGGAAGAGAGAGGGCTAAGGTGGGGTACATGGGATAAACAAGATGGATAATATCAGGGCTTTCAGTTAGTGAACAAGGAGTTTGAAGGAGGTGGGTTTGGGTGGATTAATGGGGTTAGAAAATATCAAGGTTTTGAATGGGGGAAGATAAGAGGTGGTGGTGAACAGTTTTTTGGAAGACATGGAGGGAGGAGTGGGATTGAAGAGAGTGAGGAAGTTTGTTCCAGAGACGGGCAAAAAGAGGAATTAAAGAGTGAAGGTGAGCAGTCTTGATTTTGGCAGTTTAACCAGAAGAGGGTTTCTGGCAGATCTTGTGCAGGAATACTTGGGGGACAGAGCACAGACAGCTGGGGGAGCAAGGCCGGAGAAGAGTCGGTAGAAGACAGAAAGACCACCAACCTGCCTGCGGTGAGAGAGTGAAAGGCCTTCAGAATCAGCTTCATCACAGGAGATTCCAATGATTCTGAAAGCTTTGGTTTCTACAGTGTGAAGCCGAGCTAGGTGTGAGGCAGGTGCACCAACCCAGAGGGGAGAGCAGTATTCCATCAAGCTGCGGATGAAAGCCTTGTATGTGGTGAGGAGCTCAGGTGTGCCAAGGAAGGACTTCACACGACAGAGGATGCCCAGTCGGCGACTGGCTTTGGAGGCCAGCTTGGAAATGTGGTTTTTCCCAGGAAAGATCATGGCAGATAGTGAGACCCAAAACCTTGAGCGACAGAACTTATTTGAGAGGATTGTTGAGAAAGTAAATGGGATTGGTGAGAAAGAGGATTGTTGAGAAAGTAAATGGGATTGTTGAGAAAGAAGATTGTTGAGAAAGTAAATGGGGTTTTTGAGAAAGAGGATAGTTGAGAAAGCAAATGGGATTTTTGAGAAAGAGGATTGTTGAGAAAGTAAATGGGATTGGTGAGAAAGAGGATTGTTGAGAAAGCAAATGGGAGGGTTGTCCAGACGGTCTTTTTGGAGAGACAAGGTGAAAGAGTGAGATTTGTCAGTTATTTATTTATTTAAATACAAATTAGCAGGGATGTCTATACAATATAACATCGATGTGATTGTGTGCAAACACCATAAAATGTTTTCATTTTTACCACGTTATCATAAAATCACTTCTTTTTGAAAAAAAGGAGGCGAATGTGTTAATGTTGGGTGGTTTGCCATCCCTCTCCCAGCAGTATTGTAGTTAGGAGAGGAATTTGTAATTTGTTAAGGGTGCTGGCGATGGCTTGCCTACTCTTTGCGAAGGACACCATGGGATCTTTAACGTCCACCAAGAAGTACCAGCAGACAGGACATCAGTTTAACGTCCACCAACTAGTGCCAGCAAACAGGACATCAGTTTAACGTCCACCAACTAGTGCCAGCAGATAGGACATCAGTTTAACATCCACCAACGAGTGCCAGCAGACAGGACCTCCGTTTAAAGTCCACCAAGTAGTGCCAGCAAACAGGACATCAGTTTAACGTCCACCAACTAGTGCCAGCAGATAGGACATCAGTTTAACATCCACCAACGAGTGCCAGCAGATAGGACATCAGTTTAACGTCCACCAACTAGTGCCAGCAGACAGGACATCAGTTTAACGTCCACCAACGAGTGCCAGCAGATAGGACATCAGTTTAACATCCACCAACTCGTGCCAGCAGACAGGACATCAGTTTAACGTCCACCAACGAGTGCCAGCAGATAGGACATCAGTTTAACGTTCACCAACTAGTGCCAGCAGATAGGACATCAGTTTAACGTCCACCAACGAGTGCCAGCAGATAGGACATCAGTTTAACGTCCACCAACTAGTGCCAGCAGACAGGACATCAGTTTAACGTCCACCAACGAGTGCCAGCAGATAGGACATCAGTTTAACGTCCACCAACGAGTGCCAGCAGATAGGACATCAGTTTAACGTCCACCAACTAGTGCCAGCAGATAGGACATCAGTTTAACGTCCACCAACGAGTGCCAGCAGATAGGACATCAGTTTAACGTCCACCAACTAGTGCCAGCAGATAGGACATCAGTTTAACGTCCACCAACGAGTGCCAGCAGATAGGACATCAGCTTAACGTCCACCAACTAGTGCCAGCAGGCAGGACATCAGTTTAACGTCCACCAACTCGTGCCAGCAGATAGGACATCAGTTTAACGTCCAGCAACTAGTGCCAGCAGACAGGACATCAGTTTAACGTCCACCAACTAGTGCCAGCAGACAGGACATCAGTTTAACGTCCACCAACTAGTGCCAGCAGACAGGACATCAGTTTAACGTCCACCAACTAGTGCCAGCAGATAGGACATCAGTTTAACGTCCACCAACGAGTGCCAGCAGATAGGACATCAGTTTAACGTCCACCAACTAGTGCCAGCAGACAGGACATCAGTTTAACGTCCACCAACTAGTGCCAACAGACAGGACATCAGTTTAACGTCCACCAACTAGTGCCAGCAGACAGGACATCAGTTTAACGTCCACCAACGAGTGCCAGCAGACAGGATATCAGTTTAACGTCCACCAACGAGTGCCAGCAGACAGGATATCAGTTTAACGTCCACCAACGAGTGCCAGCAGACAGGACCTCCGTTTAAAGTCCACCAACTAGTGCCAGCAGACAGGGCATCAGTTTGACGTCCACCATCTAGTGCCAGCAGACAGGACATCAGTTTAACGTCCACCAACTAGTGCCAGCAGACAGGACATCAGTTTAACGTCCACCAACTAGTGCCAGCAGATAGGACATCAGTTTAACGTCTACCAACTCGTGCCAGCAGACAGGACATCAGTTTAACGTCCACCCAAGGGACGGCACACACATTGATGCATCCCCCTGCCTGTGAAACACCAGCACGGCAGTTGATAGTTGGGTCGAGATTTGAACTCCGGCGCGAGGGCTATGAGGCGAGCGTGCGTACTTCTAGGGCATCTTGCCAGCCAAAGCAGATTCGACCTTCTGGGATAAAACATGTTTTTTAACGTTTCTGTTAGGAGTACCATTTAGGACTTCACTTCTCGTGACCTTTCAAAATCAAAGAACTCCCTAGATTCATAAAAGTTTGCTGGAAAGTTACCTACCAACAGACGAGGCAGAGTAGTCAAAGAGTTCCGCAACGGTGAGATCAAATCGAGTCCACAGTGGTGACACCAAGGTGGCCGCACCAAAGACCTGCAAAGGTAAATTAAATGGTACGGTCCAGTAAGCTGCCATAAAGGTCTCTTCCAAGAACTCAAATAGGATTTCTGAACTTACCCAGAAAAGCATGAGGCAAAAAATCATCAGGGGCTTCAAAGTGCTGTATCCGAAATGCTCTTGTGCCATGTCGCAGAAGGAGACCGAGGGTCAGACACAGAGCGTGCGGAACTTGGAAGTACCATCTGGTGTGGACACTGCAAGAATTCGAGACTTGTAAAATATGAACAGATGCTGACCCAACAGGAAGTTTTAGCCGCAAACCAAATGTATTTTTCATACCAACAAGCAGGTGGCTGAAATATTTTGAATCAGTAAATTTTTTTTCTGCAATTATTACAGCCAATAATGTTTGCTTGGTTGAGTCCAAAAGTTTTCTAAACCAAACTTTTTGACACATTAATTTGATATTTCTCCAAATAATGAGTCTCCTATCAGGAAGCAATAACTGGAGGTAACAAACTCAAAACAAATCGGGAAACCCAGAAAGTAAGTCCCAGGAACTGTAAGCAATTGCTCGCTGTTGAACACAAGTCAAGCTAGGCCACGAAGCTTCTTGATAATTCGTCATGAAACCCGAGTCAACATGCCAGCTAACTTTAGCTATGGGCTTGCCACCACTTTAAGCAACTTGAATCCCCGTTGGTATCGTTCAGTTGTGAAGATTGTTGAACCTTCAGAAAATCTCCTCCATGGACTTACTCTTTCAACTCCAAGTTGATAGTCTACGTACCATAACCTTCCCTCGTCACACTTCTCTTCGATCTTAAGTAAGTTGAAATGGAATTGGGAGTTGGGGGGGGGGGGGGGGGAGAGGGAGAGAGAGAGGAAGAGCCCGGGTTTGAGTACACTAAGTGATAGAGAGGCCAGATTTGGGGGCACTGTTGGAGAGAGAAGGAGAGAGAGGGAGCCCAGGTTCGAGTACACAGAGAGAAGGAGCCAATTGGTTTGAGTGCACTTTTGGAGAGAGAAGTGGGGAGAGAGAGCCCAGGTTTGAGTGCACTGTGAGTAAGCGAGAGAGAGCCCAGGTTTGAGTGCACTGTTAGTAAGCGAGAGAGAGCCTGGGTTTGAGTGCACAGAGAGAAGGAGCCAATAGGTTTGAGTGCACTTTTGCAGAGAGAAGTGGGGAGAGAGAGCCTGGGTTTGAGTGCACTGTGAGTAAGCGAGAGAGAGCCTGGGTTTGAGTGCACTGTGAGTAAGCGAGGGAGAGCCTGGGTTTGAGTGCACTGTGAGTAAGCGAGAGAGAGCCTGGGTTTGAGTGCACAGAGAGAAGGAGCCAATAGGTTTGAGTGCACTTTTGCAGAGAGAAGTGGGGAGAGAGAGCCTGGGTTTGAGTGCACTGTGAGTAAGCGAGAGAGAGCCTGGGTTTGAGTGCACTGTGAGTAAGCGAGAGAGAGCCCAGGTTTGAGTGCACTGTGAGTAAGCGAGAGAGAGCCTGGGTTTGAGTGCACTGTGAGTAAGCGAGAGAGAGCCTGGGTTTGAGTGCACTGTGAGTAAGCGAGAGAGAGCCTGGGTTTGAGTGCACTGTGAGTAAGCGAGAGAGAGCCTGGGTTTGAGTGCACTGTGAGTAAGCGAGAGAGAGCCTGGGTTTGAGTGCACTGTGAGTAAGCGAGAGAGAGCCTGGGTTTGAGTGCACTGTGAGTAAGCGAGAGAGAACCTGGGTTTGAGTGCACTGTGAGTAAGCGAGAGAGAGCCTGGGTTTGAGTGCACTGTGAGTAAGCGAGAGAGAGCCTGGGTTTGAGTGCACTGTGAGTAAGCGAGAGAGAGCCTGAGTTTGAGTGCACTGTGAGTAAGCGAGAGAGAGCCTGGGTTTGAGTGCACTGTGAGTAAGCGAGAGAGAGCCTGGGTTTGAATGCACTGTGAGTAAGCGAGAGAGAGCCTGGGTTTGAGTGCACTGTGAGTAAGCGAGAGAGAGCCTGGGTTTGAGTGCACTGTGAGTAAGCGAGAGAGAGCCTGGGTTTGAGTGCACTGTGAGTAAGCGAGAGAGAGCCTGGGTTTGAGTGCACTGTGAGTAAGCGAGAGAGAGCCTGGGTTTGAGTGCACTGTGAGTAAGCGAGAGAGAGCCTGGGTTTGAGTGCACTGTGAGTAAGCGAGAGAGAGCCTGGGTTTGAGTGCACTGTGAGTAAGCGAGAGAGAGCCTGGGTTTGAGTGCACTGTGAGTAAGCGAGAGAGAGCCTGGGTTTGAGTGCACTGTGAGTAAGCGAGAGAGAGCCTGGGTTTGAGTGCACTGTGAGTAAGCGAGAGAGAGCCTGGGTTTGAGTGCACTGTGAGAAGGAGCCAATAGGTTTAAGTGCACTTTTGCAGAGAGAAGTGGGGAGAGAGAGCCCAGGTTTGAGTGCACTGTGAGTAAGCGAGAGAGAGCCCAGGTTTGAGTGCACTGTGAGTAAGCGAGAGAGAGCCTGGGTTTGAGTGCACTGTGAGTAAGCGAGAGAGAGCCTGGGTTTGAGTGCACTGTGAGTAAGCGAGAGAGAGCCTGGGTTTGAGTGCACTGTGAGTAAGCGAGAGAGAGCCTGGGTTTGTGTGCACTGTGAGTAAGCGAGAGCGAGCCTGGGTTTGAGTGCACTGTGAGTAAGCGAGAGAGAGCCTGTGTTTGAGTGCACTCTGAGTAAGCGAGAGAGAACCTGGGTTTGAGTGCACTGTGAGTAAGCGAGAGAGAGCCTGGGTTTGAGTGCACTGTGAGTAAGCGAGAGAGAGCCTGGGTTTGAGTGCACTGTGAGTAAGCGAGAGAGAGCCTGGGTTTGAGTGCACTGTGAGTAAGCGAGAGAGAGCCTGTGTTTGAGTGCACTCTGAGTAAGCGAGAGAGAGCCTGGGTTTGAGTGCACTGTGAGTAAGCGAGAGAGAGCCTGGGTTTGAGTGCACTGTGAGTAAGCGAGAGAGAGCCTGGGTTTGAGTGCACAGAGAGAAGGAGCCAATTGGTTTGAGTGCACTTTTGCAGAGAGAAGTGGGGAGAGAGAGCCCAGGTTTGAGTGCACTGTGAGTAAGCGAGAGAGAGCCTGGGTTTGAGTGCACTGTGAGTAAGCGAGAGAGAGCCTGGGTTTGAGTGCACTGTGAGTAAGCGAGAGAGAGCCTGGGTTTGAGTGTACTGTGAGTAAGCGAGAGAGAGCCTGGGTTTGAGTGCACTGTGAGTAAGCGAGAGAGAGCCTGGGTTTGAGTACACTAAGCGATAGAGAGGCCAGATGTGGGGGCACTGTTTGAGAGAGAAGGAGAGAGAGGGAGCCCAGGTTCGAGTACACAGAGAGAAGGAGCCAATTGGTTTGAGTGCACTTTTGGAGAGAGAAGTGGGGAGAGAGAGCCCAGGTTTGAGTGCACTGTGAGTAAGCGAGAGAGAGCCTGGGTTTGAGTGCACTGTGAGTAAACAAGAGGGAGCCTGGGTTTGAGTGCACTGTGAGTAAGCGAGAGAGAGCCTGTGTTTGAGTGCACTGTGAGTAAGCGAGAGAGAGCCCAGGTTTGAGTGCACTGTGAGTAAGCGAGAGAGAGCCTGGGTTTGAGTGCACTGTGAGTAAGCGAGAGAGCCTGGGTTTGAGTGCACTGTGAGTAAGCGAGAGAGAGCCTGGGTTTGAGTGCACTGTGAGTAAGCGAGAGAGAGCCTGGGTTTGAGTGCACTGTGAGTAAGCGAGAGAGAGCCTGGGTTTGAGTGCACTGTGAGTAAGCGAGAGAGAGCCTGGGTTTGAGTGCACTGTGAGTAAGCGAGAGAGAGCCTGGGATTGAGTGCACTGTGAGTAAGCGAGAGAGAGCCTGGGTTTGAGTGCACTGTGAGTAAGCGAGAGAGAGCCTGGGTTTGAGTGCACAGAGAGAAGGAGCCAATAGGTTTGAGTGCACTTTTGCAGAGAGAAGTGGGGAGAGAGAGCCCAGGTTTGAGTGCACTGTGAATAAGCGAGAGAGAGCCCAGGTTTGAGTGCACTGTGAGTAAGCGAGAGAGAGCCTGGGTTTGAGTGCACTGTGAGTAAGCGAGAGAGAGCCTGGGTTTGCGTGCACTGTGAGTAAGCGAGAGAGAGCCTGGGTTTGAGTGCACTGTGAGTAAGCGAGAGAGAGCCTGGGTTTGAGTGCACTGTGAGTAAGCGAGAGAGAGCCTGGGTTTGAGTGCACTGTGAGTAAGCGAGAGAGAGCCTGGGTTTGAGTGCACTGTGAGTAAGCGAGAGAGAGCCTGGGTTTGAATGCACTGTGAGTAAGCGAGAGAGAGCCTGGGTTTGAGTGCACTGTGAGTAAGCGAGAGAGAGCCTGGGTTTGAGTGCACTGTGAGTAAGCGAGAGAGAGCCTGGGTTTGAGTGCACTGTGAGTAAGCGAGAGAGAGCCTGGGTTTGAGTGCACTGTGAGTAAGCGAGAGAGAGAGCCTGGGTTTGAGTGCACTGTGAGTAAGCGAGAGAGAGCCTGGGTTTGAGTGCACTGTGAGTAAGCGAGAGAGAGCCTGGGTTTGAGTACACTGTGAGTAAGCGAGAGAGAGCCTGGGTTTGAGTGCACTGTGAGTAAGCGAGAGAGAGCCTGGGTTTGAGTGCACTGTGAGTAAGCGAGAGAGAGCCTGGGTTTGAGTGCACAGAGAGAAGGAGCCAATAGGTTTAAGTGCACTTTTGCAGAGAGAAGTGGGGAGAGAGAGCCCAGGTTTGAGTGCACTGTGAGTAAGCGAGAGAGAGCCCAGGTTTGAGTGCACTGTGAGTAAGCGAGAGAGAGCCTGGGTTTGAGTGCACTGTGAGTAAGCGAGAGAGAGCCTGGGTTTGAGTGCACTGTGAGTAAGCGAGAGAGAGCCTGGGTTTGAGTGCACTGTGAGTAAGCGAGAGAGAGCCTGGGTTTGTGTGCACTGTGAGTAAGCGAGAGTGAGCCTGGGTTTGAGTGCACTGTGAGTAAGCGAGAGAGAGCCTGTGTTTGAGTGCACTCTGAGTAAGCGAGAGAGAACCTGGGTTTGAGTGCACTGTGAGTAAGCGAGAGAGAGCCTGGGTTTGAGTGCACTGTGAGTAAGCGAGAGAGAGCCTGGGTTTGAGTGCACTGTGAGTAAGCGAGAGAGAGCCTGGGTTTGAGTGCACTGTGAGTAAGCGAGAGAGAGCCTGTGTTTGAGTGCACTCTGAGTAAGCGAGAGAGAGCCTGGGTTTGAGTGCACTGTGAGTAAGTGAGAGAGAGCCTGGGTTTGAGTGCACTGTGAGTAAGCGAGAGAGAGCCTGGGTTTGAGTGCACAGAGAGAAGGAGCCAATTGGTTTGAGTGCACTTTTGCAGAGAGAAGTGGGGAGAGAGAGCCCAGGTTTGAGTGCACTGTGAGTAAGCGAGAGAGAGCCTGGGTTTGAGTGCACTGTGAGTAAGCGAGAGAGAGCCTGGGTTTGAGTGCACTGTGAGTAAGCGAGAGAGAGCCTGGGTTTGAGTGTACTGTGAGTAAGCGAGAGAGAGCCTGGGTTTGAGTGCACTGTGAGTAAGCGAGAGAGAGCCTGGGTTTGAGTACACTAAGCGATAGAGAGGCCAGATGTGGGGGCACTGTTTGAGAGAGAAGGAGAGAGAGGGAGCCCAGGTTCGAGTACACAGGGAGAAGGAGCCAATTGGTTTGAGTGCACTTTTGGAGAGAGAAGTGGGGAGAGAGAGCCCAGGTTTGAGTGCACTGTAAGTAAGCGAGAGAGAGCCTGGGTTTGAGTGCACTGTGAGTAAACAAGAGGGAGCCTGGGTTTGAGTGCACTGTGAGTAAGCGAGAGAGAGCCTGTGTTTGAGTGCACTGTGAGTAAGCGAGAGAGAGCCCAGGTTTGAGTGCACTGTGAGTAAGCGAGAGAGAGCCTGGGTTTGAGTGCACTGTGAGAAAGCGAGAGAGCCTGGGTTTGAGTGCACTGTGAGTAAGCGAGAGAGAGCCTGGGTTTGAGTGAACTGTGAGTAAGCGAGAGAGAGCCTGGGTTTGAGTGCACTGTGAGTAAGCGAGAGAGAGCCTGGGTTTGAGTGCACTGTGAGTAAGCGAGAGAGAGCCTGGGTTTGAGTGCACTGTGAGTAAGCGAGAGAGAGCCTGGGTTTGTGTGCACTGTGAGTAAGCGAGAGAGAGCCTGGGTTTGAGTGCACTGTGAGTAAGCGAGAGAGAGCCTGGGTTTGAGTACACCAAGCGATAGAGATGCCAGATGTGGGGGCACTGTTTGAGAGAGAGGGAGCCCAGGTTCGAGTACACAGAGAAAAGGAGCCAATTGGTTTGAGTGCACTTTTGGAGAGAGAAGTGGGGAGAGAGAGCCCAGGTTTGAGTGCACTGTGAGTAAGCGAGAGAGAGCCTGGGTTTGAGTGCACTGTGAGTAAGCGAGAGAGAGCCTGTGTTTGAGTGCATTGTGACTAAGCGAGAGAGAGCCTGGGTTTGAGTGCACTGTGAGTAAGCGAGAGAGAGCCTGGGTTTGAATGCACTGTGAGTAAGCGAGAGAGAGCCTGGGTTTGAGTGCACTGTGAGTAAGCGAGAGAGAGCCTGGGTTTGAGTGCACTGTGAGTAAGCGAGAGAGAGCCTGGGTTTGAGTGCACTGTGAGTAAGCGAGAGAGAGCCTGGGTTTGAGTGCACTGTGAGTAAGCGAGAGAGAGCCTGGGTTTGAGTGCACTGTGAGTAAGCGAGAGAGAGAGCCTGGGTTTGAGTGCACTGTGAGTAAGCGAGAGAGAGCCTGGGTTTGAGTGCACTGTGAGTAAGCGAGAGAGAGCCTGGGTTTGAGTGCACTGTGAGTAAGCGAGAGAGAGCCTGGGTTTGAGTGCACTGTGAGTAAGCGAGAGAGAGCCTGGGTTTGAGTGCACTGTGAGTAAGCGAGAGAGAGCCTGGGTTTGAGTGCACAGAGAGAAGGAGCCAATAGGTTTAAGTGCACTTTTGCAGAGAGAAGTGGGGAGAGAGAGCCCAGGTTTGAGTGCACTGTGAGTAAGCGAGAGAGAGCCCAGGTTTGAGTGCACTGTGAGTAAGCGAGAGAGAGCCTGGGTTTGAGTGCACTGTGAGTAAGCGAGAGAGAGCCTGGGTTTGAGTGCACTGTGAGTAAGCGAGAGAGAGCCTGGGTTTGAGTGCACTGTGAGTAAGCGAGAGAGAGCCTGGGTTTGTGTGCACTGTGAGTAAGCGAGAGTGAGCCTGGGTTTGAGTGCACTGTGAGTAAGCGAGAGAGAGCCTGTGTTTGAGTGCACTCTGAGTAAGCGAGAGAGAACCTGGGTTTGAGTGCACTGTGAGTAAGCGAGAGAGAGCCTGGGTTTGAGTGCACTGTGAGTAAGCGAGAGAGAGCCTGGGTTTGAGTGCACTGTGAGTAAGCGAGAGAGAGCCTGGGTTTGAGTGCACTGTGAGTAAGCGAGAGAGAGCCTGTGTTTGAGTGCACTCTGAGTAAGCGAGAGAGAGCCTGGGTTTGAGTGCACTGTGAGTAAGTGAGAGAGAGCCTGGGTTTGAGTGCACTGTGAGTAAGCGAGAGAGAGCCTGGGTTTGAGTGCACAGAGAGAAGGAGCCAATTGGTTTGAGTGCACTTTTGCAGAGAGAAGTGGGGAGAGAGAGCCCAGGTTTGAGTGCACTGTGAGTAAGCGAGAGAGAGCCTGGGTTTGAGTGCACTGTGAGTAAGCGAGAGAGAGCCTGGGTTTGAGTGCACTGTGAGTAAGCGAGAGAGAGCCTGGGTTTGAGTGTACTGTGAGTAAGCGAGAGAGAGCCTGGGTTTGAGTGCACTGTGAGTAAGCGAGAGAGAGCCTGGGTTTGAGTACACTAAGCGATAGAGAGGCCAGATGTGGGGGCACTGTTTGAGAGAGAAGGAGAGAGAGGGAGCCCAGGTTCGAGTACACAGAGAGAAGGAGCCAATTGGTTTGAGTGCACTTTTGGAGAGAGAAGTGGGGAGAGAGAGCCCAGGTTTGAGTGCACTGTGAGTAAGCGAGAGAGAGCCTGGGTTTGAGTGCACTGTGAGTAAACAAGAGGGAGCCTGGGTTTGAGTGCACTGTGAGTAAGCGAGAGAGAGCCTGTGTTTGAGTGCACTGTGAGTAAGCGAGAGAGAGCCCAGGTTTGAGTGCACTGTGAGTAAGCGAGAGAGAGCCTGGGTTTGAGTGCACTGTGAGAAAGCGAGAGAGCCTGGGTTTGAGTGCACTGTGAGTAAGCGAGAGAGAGCCTGGGTTTGAGTGAACTGTGAGTAAGCGAGAGAGAGCCTGGGTTTGAGTGCACTGTGAGTAAGCGAGAGAGAGCTTGGGTTTGAGTGCACAGAGAGAAGGAGCCAATAGGTTTAAGTGCACTTTTGCAGAGAGAAGTGGGGAGAGAGAGCCCAGGTTTGAGTGCACTGTGAGTAAGCGAGAGAGAGCCCAGGTTTGAGTGCACTGTGAGTAAGCGAGAGAGAGCCTGGGTTTGAGTGCACTGTGAGTAAGCGAGAGAGAGCCTGGGTTTGAGTGCACTGTGAGTAAGCGAGAGAGAGCCTGGGTTTGAGTGCACTGTGAGTAAGCGAGAGAGAGCCTGGGTTTGTGTGCACTGTGAGTAAGCGAGAGTGAGCCTGGGTTTGAGTGCACTGTGAGTAAGCGAGAGAGAGCCTGTGTTTGAGTGCACTCTGAGTAAGCGAGAGAGAACCTGGGTTTGAGTGCACTGTGAGTAAGCGAGAGAGAGCCTGGGTTTGAGTGCACTGTGAGTAAGCGAGAGAGAGCCTGGGTTTGAGTGCACTGTGAGTAAGCGAGAGAGAGCCTGGGTTTGAGTGCACTGTGAGTAAGCGAGAGAGAGCCTGTGTTTGAGTGCACTCTGAGTAAGCGAGAGAGAGCCTGGGTTTGAGTGCACTGTGAGTAAGTGAGAGAGAGCCTGGGTTTGAGTGCACTGTGAGTAAGCGAGAGAGAGCCTGGGTTTGAGTGCACAGAGAGAAGGAGCCAATTGGTTTGAGTGCACTTTTGCAGAGAGAAGTGGGGAGAGAGAGCCCAGGTTTGAGTGCACTGTGAGTAAGCGAGAGAGAGCCTGGGTTTGAGTGCACTGTGAGTAAGCGAGAGAGAGCCTGGGTTTGAGTGCACTGTGAGTAAGCGAGAGAGAGCCTGGGTTTGAGTGTACTGTGAGTAAGCGAGAGAGAGCCTGGGTTTGAGTGCACTGTGAGTAAGCGAGAGAGAGCCTGGGTTTGAGTACACTAAGCGATAGAGAGGCCAGATGTGGGGGCACTGTTTGAGAGAGAAGGAGAGAGAGGGAGCCCAGGTTCGAGTACACAGAGAGAAGGAGCCAATTGGTTTGAGTGCACTTTTGGAGAGAGAAGTCGGGAGAGAGAGCCCAGGTTTGAGTGCACTGTGAGTAAGCGAGAGAGAGCCTGGGTTTGAGTGCACTGTGAGTAAGCGAGAGAGAGCCTGGGTTTGAGTGAACTGTGAGTAAGCGAGAGAGAGCCTGGGTTTGAGTGCACTGTGAGTAAGCGAGAGAGAGCCTGGGTTTGAGTGCACTGTGAGTAAGTGAGAGAGAGCCTGGGTTTGAGTGCACTGTGAGTAAGCGAGAGAGAGCCTGGGTTTGTGTGCACTGTGAGTAAGCGAGAGAGAGCCTGGGTTTGAGTGCACTGTGAGTAAGCGAGAGAGAGCCTGGGTTTGAGTACACCAAGCGATAGAGATGCCAGATGTGGGGGCACTGTTTGAGAGAGAGGGAGCCCAGGTTCGAGTACACAGAGAAAAGGAGCCAATTGGTTTGAGTGCACTTTTGGAGAGAGAAGTGGGGAGAGAGAGCCCAGGTTTGAGTGCACTGTGAGTAAGCGAGAGAGAGAGCCTGGGTTTGAATGCACTGTGAGTAAGCGAGAGAGAGCCTGGGTTTGAGTGCACTGTGAGTAAGCGAGAGAGAGCCTGTGTTTGAGTGCATTGTGAGTAAGCGAGAGAGAGCCTGGGTTTGAGTGCACTGTGAGTAAGCGAGAGAGAGCCTGGGTTTGAGTGCACTGTGAGTAAGCGAGAGAGAGCCTGGGTTTGAGTGCACTGTGAGTAAGCGAGAGAGAGCCTGGGTTTGAGTGCACTGTGAGTAAGCGAGAGAGAGCCTGGGTTTGAGTGCACTGCGAGTAAGCGAGAGAGAGCCTGGGTTTGAGTACACTAAGCGATAGAGAGGCCAGATGTGGGGGCACTGTTTGAGAGAGAAGGAGAGAGAAAGAGCCCAGGTTCGAGTACACAGAGAGAAGGAGCCAATTGGTTTGAGTGCACTTTTGGAGAGAGAAGTGGGGAGAGAGAGCCCAGGTTTGAGTGCACTGCGAGAGAGAGCCTGGGTTTGAGTGCACTGTGAGTAAGCGAGAGAGAGCCTGGGTTTGAGTGCACTGTGAGTAAGCGAGAGAGAGCCTGGGTTTGAGTGCACTGTGAGTAAGCGAGAGAGAGCCTGGGTTTGAGTGCACTGTGAGTAAGCGAGAGAGAGCCTGTGTTTGAGTGCACTGTGAGTAAGCGAGAGCGAGCCTGGGTTTGAGTGCACTGTGAGTAAGCGAGAGAGAGAGCCTGGGTTTGAGTGCACTGTGAGTAAGCGAGAGAGAGCCTGGGTTTGAGTGCACTGTGAGTAAGCGAGAGAGAGCCTGGGTTTGAGTGCACTGTGAGTAAGCGAGAGAGAGCCTGGGTTTGAGTGCACTGTGAGTAAGCGAGAGAGAGCCTGGGTTTGAGTGCACTGTGAGTAAGCGAGAGAGAGCCTGGGTTTGAGTGCACTGTGAGTAAGCGAGAGAGAGCCTGGGTTTGAGTGCACTGTGAGTAAGCGAGAGAGAGCCTGGGTTTGAGTGCACTGTGAGTAAGCGAGAGAGAGCCTGGGTTTGAGTGCACTGTGAGTAAGCGAGAGAGAGCCTGGGTTTGAGTGCACTGTGAGTAAGCGAGAGAGAGCCTGGGTTTGAGTGCACTGTGAGTAAGCGAAAGAGAGCCTGGGTTTGAGTGCACTGTGAGTAAGCGAGAGAGAGCCTGGGTTTGAGTGCACAGAGAGAAGGAGCCAATAGGTTTAAGTGCACTTTTGCAGAGAGAAGTGGGGAGAGAGAGCCCAGGTTTGAGTGCACTGTGAGTAAGCGAGAGAGAGCCCAGGTTTGAGTGCACTGTGAGTAAGCGAGAGAGAGCCTGGGTTTGAGTGCACTGTGAGTAAGCGAGAGAGAGCCTGGGTTTGAGTGCACTGTGAGTAAGCGAGAGAGCCTGGGTTTGAGTGCACTGCGTAAGCGAGACAGAGCCTGGGTTTGAGTGCACTGTGAGTAAGCAAGAGCGAGCCTGGGTTTGAGTGCACTGTGAGTAAGCGAGAGAGAGCCTGTGTTTGAGTGCACTCTGAGTAAGCGAGAGAGAGCCTGGGTTTGAGTGCACTGTGAGTAAGCGAGAGAGAGCCTGGGTTTGAGTGCACTGTGAGTAAGCGAGAGAGAGCCTGGGTTTGAGTGCACTGTGAGTAAGCGAGAGAGAGCCTGGGTTTGAGTGCACTGTGAGTAAGCGAGAGAGAGCCTGTGTTTGAGTGCACTCTGAGTAAGCGAGAGAGAGCCTGGGTTTGAGTGCACTGTGAGTAAGCGAGAGAGAGCCTGGGTTTGAGTGCACTGTGAGTAAGCGAGAGAGAGCCTGGGTTTGAGTGCACAGAGAGAAGGAGCCAATTGGTTTGAGTGCACTTTTGCAGAGAGAAGTGGGGAGAGAGAGCCCAGGTTTGAGTGCACTGTGAGTAAGCGAGAGAGAGCCTGGGTTTGAGTGCACTGTGAGTAAGCGAGAGAGAGCCTGGGTTTGAGTGCACTGTGAGTAAGCGAGAGAGAGCCTGGGTTTGAGTGTACTGTGAGTAAGCGAGAGAGAGCCTGGGTTTGAGTGCACTGTGAGTAAGCGAGAGAGAGCCTGGGTTTGAGTACACTAAGCGATAGAGAGGCCAGATGTGGGGGCACTGTTTGAGAGAGAAGGAGAGAGAGGGAGCCCAGGTTCGAGTACACAGAGAGAAGGAGCCAATTGGTTTGAGTGCACATTTGGAGAGAGAAGTGGGGAGAGAGAGCCCAGGTTTGAGTGCACTGTGAGTAAGCGAGAGAGAGCCTGGGTTTGAGTGCACTGTGAGTAAACAAGAGGGAGCCTGGGTTTGAGTGCACTGTGAGTAAGCGAGAGAGAGCCTGTGTTTGAGTGCACTGTGAGTAAGCGAGAGAGAGCCCAGGTTTGAGTGCACTGTGAGTAAGCGAGAGAGAGCCTGGGTTTGAGTGCACTGTGAGTAAGCAAGAGAGCCTGGGTTTGAGTGCACTGTGAGTAAGCGAGAGAGAGCCTGGGTTTGAGTGCACTGTGAGTAAGCGAGAGAGAGCCTGGGTTTGAGTGCACTGTGAGTAAGCGAGAGAGAGCCTGGGTTTGAGTGCACTGTGAGTAAGCGAGAGAGAGCCTGGGTTTGAGTGCACTGTGAGTAAGCGAGAGAGAGCCTGGGTTTGAGTGCACTGTGAGTAAGCGAGAGAGAGCCTGGGTTTGAGTGCACTGTGAGTAAGCGAGAGAGAGCCTGGGTTTGAGTGCACAGAGAGAAGGAGCCAATAGGTTTGAGTGCACTTTTGCAGAGAGAAGTGGGGAGAGAGAGCCCAGGTTTGAGTGCACTGTGAATAAGCGAGAGAGAGCCCAGGTTTGAGTGCACTGTGAGTAAGCGAGAGAGAGCCTGGGTTTGAGTGCACTGTGAGTAAGCGAGAGAGAGCCTGGGTTTGCGTGCACTGTGAGTAAGCGAGAGAGAGCCTGGGTTTGAGTGCACTGTGAGTAAGCGAGAGAGAGCCTGGGTTTGAGTGCACTGTGAGTAAGCGAGAGAGAGCCTGGGTTTGAGTGCACTGTGAGTAAGCGAGAGAGAGCCTGGGTTTGAGTGCACTGTGAGTAAGCGAGAGAGAGCCTGGGTTTGAATGCACTGTGAGTAAGCGAGAGAGAGCCTGGGTTTGAGTGCACTGTGAGTAAGCGAGAGAGAGCCTGGGTTTGAGTGCACTGTGAGTAAGCGAGAGAGAGCCTGGGTTTGAGTGCACTGTGAGTAAGCGAGAGAGAGCCTGGGTTTGAGTGCACTGTGAGTAAGCGAGAGAGAGCCTGGGTTTGAGTGCACTGTGAGTAAGCGAGAGAGAGAGCCTGGGTTTGAGTGCACTGTGAGTAAGCGAGAGAGAGCCTGGGTTTGAGTGCACTGCGAGTAAGCGAGAGAGAGCCTGGGTTTGAGTGCACTGTGAGTAAGCGAGAGAGAGCCTGGGTTTGAGTGCACTGTGAGTAAGCGAGAGAGAGCCTGGGTTTGAGTGCACTGTGAGTAAGCGAGAGAGAGCCTGGGTTTGAGTGCACAGAGAGAAGGAGCCAATAGGTTTAAGTGCACTTTTGCAGAGAGAAGTGGGGAGAGAGAGCCCAGGTTTGAGTGCACTGTGAGTAAGCGAGAGAGAGCCCAGGTTTGAGTGCACTGTGAGTAAGCGAGAGAGAGCCTGGGTTTGAGTGCACTGTGAGTAAGCGAGAGAGAGCCTGGGTTTGAGTGCACTGTGAGTAAGCGAGAGAGAGCCTGGGTTTGAGTGCACTGTGAGTAAGCGAGCGAGAGCCTGGGTTTGTGTGCACTGTGAGTAAGCGAGAGTGAGCCTGGGTTTGAGTGCACTGTGAGTAAGCGAGAGAGAGCCTGTGTTTGAGTGCACTCTGAGTAAGCGAGAGAGAACCTGGGTTTGAGTGCACTGTGAGTAAGCGAGAGAGAGCCTGGGTTTGAGTGCACTGTGAGTAAGCGAGAGAGAGCCTGGGTTTGAGTGCACTGTGAGTAAGCGAGAGAGAGCCTGGGTTTGAGTGCACTGTGAGTAAGCGAGAGAGAGCCTGTGTTTGAGTGCACTCTGAGTAAGCGAGAGAGAGCCTGGGTTTGAGTGCACTGTGAGTAAGCGAGAGAGAGCCTGGGTTTGAGTGCACTGTGAGTAAGCGAGAGAGAGCCTGGGTTTGAGTGCACAGAGAGAAGGAGCCAATTGGTTTGAGTGCACTTTTGCAGAGAGAAGTGGGGAGAGAGAGCCCAGGTTTGAGTGCACTGTGAGTAAGCGAGAGAGAGCCTGGGTTTGAGTGCACTGTGAGTAAGCGAGAGAGAGCCTGGGTTTGAGTGCACTGTGAGTAAGCGAGAGAGAGCCTGGGTTTGAGTGTACTGTGAGTAAGCGAGAGAGAGCCTGGGTTTGAGTGCACTGTGAGTAAGCGAGAGAGAGCCTGGGTTTGAGTACACTAAGCGATAGAGAGGCCAGATGTGGGGGCACTGTTTGAGAGAGAAGGAGAGAGAGGGAGCCCAGGTTCGAGTACACAGAGAGAAGGAGCCAATTGGTTTGAGTGCACTTTTGGAGAGAGAAGTGGGGAGAGAGAGCCCAGGTTTGAGTGCACTGTGAGTAAGCGAGAGAGAGCCTGGGTTTGAGTGCACTGTGAGTAAACAAGAGGGAGCCTGGGTTTGAGTGCACTGTGAGTAAGCGAGAGAGAGCCTGTGTTTGAGTGCACTGTGAGTAAGCGAGAGAGAGCCCAGGTTTGAGTGCACTGTGAGTAAGCGAGAGAGAGCCTGGGTTTGAGTGCACTGTGAGAAAGCGAGAGAGCCTGGGTTTGAGTGCACTGTGAGTAAGCGAGAGAGAGCCTGGGTTTGAGTGAACTGTGAGTAAGCGAGAGAGAGCCTGGGTTTGAGTGCACTGTGAGTAAGCGAGAGAGAGCCTGGGTTTGAGTGCACTGTGAGTAAGCGAGAGAGAGCCTGGGTTTGAGTGCACTGTGAGTAAGCGAGAGAGAGCCTGGGTTTGTGTGCACTGTGAGTAAGCGAGAGAGAGCCTGGGTTTGAGTGCACTGTGAGTAAGCGAGAGAGAGCCTGGGTTTGAGTACACCAAGCGATAGAGATGCCAGATGTGGGGGCACTGTTTGAGAGAGAGGAAGCCCAGGTTCGAGTACACAGAGAAAAGGAGCCAATTGGTTTGAGTGCACTTTTGGAGAGAGAAGTGGGGAGAGAGAGCCCAGGTTTGAGTGCACTGTGAGTAAGCGAGAGAGAGCCTGGGTTTGAATGCACTGTGAGTAAGCGAGAGAGAGCCTGGGTTTGAGTGCACTGTGAGTAAGCGAGAGAGAGCCTGTGTTTGAGTGCATTGTGAGTAAGCGAGAGAGAGAGCCTGGGTTTGAGTGCACTGTGAGTAAGCGAGAGAGAGCCTGGGTTTGAGTGCACTGTGAGTAAGCGAGAGAGAGCCTGGGTTTGAGTGCACTGTGAGTAAGCGAGAGAGAGCCTGGGTTTGAGTGCACTGTGAGTAAGCGAGAGAGAGCCTGGGTTTGAGTGCACTGCGAGTAAGCGAGAGAGAGCCTGGGTTTGAGTACACTAAGCGATAGAGAGGCCAGATGTGGGGGCACTGTTTGAGAGAGAAGGAGAGAGAAAGAGCCCAGGTTCGAGTACACAGAGAGAAGGAGCCAATTGGTTTGAGTGCACTTTTGGAGAGAGAAGTGGGGAGAGAGAGCCCAGGTTTGAGTGCACTGCGAGAGAGAGCCTGGGTTTGAGTGCACTGTGAGTAAGCGAGAGAGAGCCTGGGTTTGAGTGCACTGTGAGTAAGCGAGAGAGAGCCTGGGGTTGAGTGCACTGTGAGTAAGCGAGAGAGAGCCTGGGTTTGAGTGCACTGTGAGTAAGCGAGAGAGAGCCTGTGTTTGAGTGCACTGTGAGTAAGCGAGAGCGAGCCTGGGTTTGAGTGCACTGTGAGTAAGCGAGAGAGAGAGCCTGGGTTTGAGTGCACTGTGAGTAAGCGAGAGAGAGCCTGGGTTTGAGTGCACTGTGAGTAAGCGAGAGAGAGCCTGGGTTTGAGTGCACTGTGAGTAAGCGAGAGAGAGCCTGTGTTTGAGTGCACTCTGAGTAAGCGAGAGAGAGCCTGGGTTTGAGTGCACTGTGAGTAAGCGAGAGAGAGCCTGGGTTTGAGTGCACTGTGAGTAAGCGAGAGAGAGCCTGGGTTTGAGTGCACAGAGAGAAGGAGCCAATTGGTTTGAGTGCACTTTTGCAGAGAGAAGTGGGGAGAGAGAGCCCAGGTTTGAGTGCACTGTGAGTAAGCGAGAGAGAGCCTGGGTTTGAGTGCACTGTGAGTAAGCGAGAGAGAGCCTGGGTTTGAGTGCACTGTGAGTAAGCGAGAGAGAGCCTGGGTTTGAGTGTACTGTGAGTAAGCGAGAGAGAGCCTGGGTTTGAGTGCACTGTGAGTAAGCGAGAGAGAGCCTGGGTTTGAGTACACTAAGCGATAGAGAGGCCAGATGTGGGGGCACTGTTTGAGAGAGAAGGAGAGAGAGGGAGCCCAGGTTCGAGTACACAGAGAGAAGGAGCCAATTGGTTTGAGTGCACTTTTGGAGAGAGAAGTGGGGAGAGAGAGCCCAGGTTTGAGTGCACTGTGAGTAAGCGAGAGAGAGCCTGGGTTTGAGTGCACTGTGAGTAAACAAGAGGGAGCCTGGGTTTGAGTGCACTGTGAGTAAGCGAGAGAGAGCCTGTGTTTGAGTGCACTGTGAGTAAGCGAGAGAGAGCCCAGGTTTGAGTGCACTGTGAGTAAGCGAGAGAGAGCCTGGGTTTGAGTGCACTGTGAGAAAGCGAGAGAGCCTGGGTTTGAGTGCACTGTGAGTAAGCGAGAGAGAGCCTGGGTTTGAGTGAACTGTGAGTAAGCGAGAGAGAGCCTGGGTTTGAGTGCACTGTGAGTAAGCGAGAGAGAGCCTGGGTTTGAGTGCACTGTGAGTAAGCGAGAGAGAGCCTGGGTTTGAGTGCACTGTGAGTAAGCGAGAGAGAGCCTGGGTTTGTGTGCACTGTGAGTAAGCGAGAGAGAGCCTGGGTTTGAGTGCACTGTGAGTAAGCGAGAGAGAGCCTGGGTTTGAGTACACCAAGCGATAGAGATGCCAGATGTGGGGGCACTGTTTGAGAGAGAGGAAGCCCAGGTTCGAGTACACAGAGAAAAGGAGCCAATTGGTTTGAGTGCACTTTTGGAGAGAGAAGTGGGGAGAGAGAGCCCAGGTTTGAGTGCACTGTGAGTAAGCGAGAGAGAGCCTGGGTTTGAATGCACTGTGAGTAAGCGAGAGAGAGCCTGGGTTTGAGTGCACTGTGAGTAAGCGAGAGAGAGCCTGTGTTTGAGTGCATTGTGAGTAAGCGAGAGAGAGCCTGGGTTTGAGTGCACTGTGAGTAAGCGAGAGAGAGCCTGGGTTTGAGTGCACTGTGAGTAAGCGAGAGAGAGCCTGGGTTTGAGTGCACTGTGAGTAAGCGAGAGAGAGCCTGGGTTTGAGTGCACTGTGAGTAAGCGAGAGAGAGCCTGGATTTGAGTGCACTGCGAGTAAGCGAGAGAGAGCCTGGGTTTGAGTACACTAAGCGATAGAGAGGCCAGATGTGGGGGCACTGTTTGAGAGAGAAGGAGAGAGAAAGAGCCCAGGTTCGAGTACACAGAGAGAAGGAGCCAATTGGTTTGAGTGCACTTTTGGAGAGAGAAGTGGGGAGAGAGAGCCCAGGTTTGAGTGCACTGCGAGAGAGAGCCTGGGTTTGAGTGCACTGTGAGTAAGCGAGAGAGAGCCTGGGTTTGAGTGCACTGTGAGTAAGCGAGAGAGAGCCTGGGTTTGAGTGCACTGTGAGTAAGCGAGAGAGAGCCTGGGTTTGAGTGCACTGTGAGTAAGCGAGAGAGAGCCTGTGTTTGAGTGCACTGTGAGTAAGCGAGAGCGAGCCTGGGTTTGAGTGCACTGTGAGTAAGCGAGAGAGAGAGCCTGGGTTTGAGTGCACTGTGAGTAAGCGAGAGAGAGCCTGGGTTTGAGTGCACTGTGAGTAAGCGAGAGAGAGCCTGGGTTTGAGTGCACTGTGAGTAAGCGAGAGAGAGCCTGGGTTTGAGTGCACTGTGAGTAAGCGAGAGAGAGCCTGGGTTTGAGTGCACTGTGAGTAAGCGAGAGAGAGCCTGGGTTTGAGTGCACTGTGAGTAAGCGAGAGAGAGCCTGGGTTTGAGTGCACTGTGAGTAAGCGAGAGAGAGCCTGGGTTTGAGTGCACTGTGAGTAAGCGAGAGAGAGCCTGGGTTTGAGTGCACTGTGAGTAAGCGAGAGAGAGCCTGGGTTTGAGTGCACTGTGAGTAAGCGAGAGAGAGCCTGGGTTTGAGTGCACTGTGAGTAAGCGAAAGAGAGCCTGGGTTTGAGTGCACTGTGAGTAAGCGAGAGAGAGCCTGGGTTTGAGTGCACAGAGAGAAGGAGCCAATAGGTTTAAGTGCACTTTTGCAGAGAGAAGTGGGGAGAGAGAGCCCAGGTTTGAGTGCACTGTGAGTAAGCGAGAGAGAGCCCAGGTTTGAGTGCACTGTGAGTAAGCGAGAGAGAGCCTGGGTTTGAGTGCACTGTGAGTAAGCGAGAGAGAGCCTGGGTTTGAGTGCACTGTGAGTAAGCGAAAGAGCCTGGGTTTGAGTGCACTGCGTAAGCGAGACAGAGCCTGGGTTTGAGTGCACTGTGAGTAAGCAAGAGCGAGCCTGGGTTTGAGTGCACTGTGAGTAAGCGAGAGAGAGCCTGTGTTTGAGTGCACTCTGAGTAAGCGAGAGAGAGCCTGGGTTTGAGTGCACTGTGAGTAAGCGAGAGAGAGCCTGGGTTTGAGTGCACTGTAAGCGAGAGAGAGCCTGGGTTTGAGTGCACTGTGAGTAAGCGAGAGAGAGCCTGGGTTTGAGTGCACTGTGAGTAAGCGAGAGAGAGCCTGTGTTTGAGTGCACTCTGAGTAAGCGAGAGAGAGCCTGGGTTTGAGTGCACTGTGAGTAAGCGAGAGAGAGCCTGGGTTTGAGTGCACTGTGAGTAAGCGAGAGAGAGCCTGGGTTTGAGTGCACAGAGAGAAGGAGCCAATTGGTTTGAGTGCACTTTTGGAGAGAGAAGTGGGGAGAGAGAGCCCAGGTTTGAGTGCACTGTGAGTAAGCGAGAGAGAGCCTGGGTTTGAATGCACTGTGAGTAAGCGAGAGAGAGCCTGGGTTTGAGTGCACTGTGAGTAAGCGAGAGAGAGCCTGTGTTTGAGTGCATTGTGAGTAAGCGAGAGAGAGCCTGGGTTTGAGTGCACTGTGAGTAAGCGAGAGAGAGCCTGGGTTTGAGTGCACTGTGAGTAAGCGAGAGAGAACCTGGGTTTGAGTGCACTGTGAGTAAGCGAGAGAGAGCCTGGGTTTGAGTGCACTGTGAGTAAGCGAGAGAGAGCCTGGGTTTGAGTGCACTGCGAGTAAGCGAGAGAGAGCCTGGGTTTGAGTACACTAAGCGATAGAGAGGCCAGATGTGGGGGCACTGTTTGAGAGAGAAGGAGAGAGAAAGAGCCCAGGTTCGAGTACACAGAGAGAAGGAGCCAATTGGTTTGAGTGCACTTTTGGAGAGAGAAGTGGGGAGAGAGAGCCCAGGTTTGAGTGCACTGCGAGAGAGAGCCTGGGTTTGAGTGCACTGTGAGTAAGCGAGAGAGAGCCTGGGTTTGAGTGCACTGTGAGTAAGCGAGAGAGAGCCTGGGTTTGAGTGCACTGTGAGTAATCGAGAGAGAGCCTGGGTTTGAGTGCACTGTGAGTAAGCGAGAGAGAGCCTGTGTTTGAGTGCACTGTGAGTAAGCGAGAGCGAGCCTGGGTTTGAGTGCACTGTGAGTAAGCGAGAGAGAGAGCCTGGGTTTGAGTGCACTGTGAGTAAGCGAGAGAGAGCCTGGGTTTGAGTGCACTGTGAGTAAGCGAGAGAGAGCCTGGGTTTGAGTGCACTGTGAGTAAGCGAGAGAGAGCCTGGGTTTGAGTGCACTGTGAGTAAGCGAGAGAGAGCCTGGGTTTGAGTGCACTGTGAGTAAGCGAGAGAGAGCCTGGGTTTGAGTGCACTGTGAGTAAGCGAGAGAGAGCCTGGGTTTGAGTGCACTGTGAGTAAGCGAGAGAGAGCCTGGGTTTGAGTGCACTGTGAGTAAGCGAGAGAGAGCCTGGGTTTGAGTGCACTGTGAGTAAGCGAGAGAGAGCCTGGGTTTGAGTGCACTGTGAGTAAGCGAGAGAGAGCCTGGGTTTGAGTGCACTGTGAGTAAGCGAAAGAGAGCCTGGGTTTGAGTGCACTGTGAGTAAGCGAGAGAGAGCCTGGGTTTGAGTGCACAGAGAGAAGGAGCCAATAGGTTTAAGTGCACTTTTGCAGAGAGAAGTGGGGAGAGAGAGCCCAGGTTTGAGTGCACTGTGAGTAAGCGAGAGAGAGCCCAGGTTTGAGTGCACTGTGAGTAAGCGAGAGAGAGCCTGGGTTTGAGTGCACTGTGAGTAAGCGAGAGAGAGCCTGGGTTTGAGTGCACTGTGAGTAAGCGAGAGAGCCTGGGTTTGAGTGCACTGCGTAAGCGAGACAGAGCCTGGGTTTGAGTGCACTGTGAGTAAGCAAGAGCGAGCCTGGGTTTGAGTGCACTGTGAGTAAGCGAGAGAGAGCCTGTGTTTGAGTGCACTCTGAGTAAGCGAGAGAGAGCCTGGGTTTGAGTGCACTGTGAGTAAGCGAGAGAGAGCCTGGGTTTGAGTGCACTGTGAGTAAGCGAGAGAGAGCCTGGGTTTGAGTGCACTGTGAGTAAGCGAGAGAGAGCCTGGGTTTGAGTGCACTGTGAGTAAGCGAGAGAGAGCCTGTGTTTGAGTGCACTCTGAGTAAGCGAGAGAGAGCCTGGGTTTGAGTGCACTGTGAGTAAGCGAGAGAGAGCCTGGGTTTGAGTGCACTGTGAGTAAGCGAGAGAGAGCCTGGGTTTGAGTGCACAGAGAGAAGGAGCCAATTGGTTTGAGTGCACTTTTGCAGAGAGAAGTGGGGAGAGAGAGCCCAGGTTTGAGTGCACTGTGAGTAAGCGAGAGAGAGCCTGGGTTTGAGTGCACTGTGAGTAAGCGAGAGAGAGCCTGGGTTTGAGTGCACTGTGAGTAAGCGAGAGAGAGCCTGGGTTTGAGTGTACTGTGAGTAAGCGAGAGAGAGCCTGGGTTTGAGTGCACTGTGAGTAAGCGAGAGAGAGCCTGGGTTTGAGTACACTAAGCGATAGAGAGGCCAGATGTGGGGGCACTGTTTGAGAGAGAAGGAGAGAGAGGGAGCCCAGGTTCGAGTACACAGAGAGAAGGAGCCAATTGGTTTGAGTGCACATTTGGAGAGAGAAGTGGGGAGAGAGAGCCCAGGTTTGAGTGCACTGTGAGTAAGCGAGAGAGAGCCTGGGTTTGAGTGCACTGTGAGTAAACAAGAGGGAGCCTGGGTTTGAGTGCACTGTGAGTAAGCGAGAGAGAGCCTGTGTTTGAGTGCACTGTGAGTAAGCGAGAGAGAGCCCAGGTTTGAGTGCACTGTGAGTAAGCGAGAGAGAGCCTGGGTTTGAGTGCACTGTGAGTAAGCAAGAGAGCCTGGGTTTGAGTGCACTGTGAGTAAGCGAGAGAGAGCCTGGGTTTGAGTGCACTGTGAGTAAGCGAGAGAGAGCCTGGGTTTGAGTGCACTGTGAGTAAGCGAGAGAGAGCCTGGGTTTGAGTGCACTGTGAGTAAGCGAGAGAGAGCCTGGGTTTGAGTGCACTGTGAGTAAGCGAGAGAGAGCCTGGGTTTGAGTGCACTGTGAGTAAGCGAGAGAGAGCCTGGGTTTGAGTGCACTGTGAGTAAGCGAGAGAGAGCCTGGGTTTGAGTGCACAGAGAGAAGGAGCCAATAGGTTTGAGTGCACTTTTGCAGAGAGAAGTGGGGAGAGAGAGCCCAGGTTTGAGTGCACTGTGAATAAGCGAGAGAGAGCCCAGGTTTGAGTGCACTGTGAGTAAGCGAGAGAGAGCCTGGGTTTGAGTGCACTGTGAGTAAGCGAGAGAGAGCCTGGGTTTGCGTGCACTGTGAGTAAGCGAGAGAGAGCCTGGGTTTGAGTGCACTGTGAGTAAGCGAGAGAGAGCCTGGGTTTGAGTGCACTGTGAGTAAGCGAGAGAGAGCCTGGGTTTGAGTGCACTGTGAGTAAGCGAGAGAGAGCCTGGGTTTGAGTGCACTGTGAGTAAGCGAGAGAGAGCCTGGGTTTGAATGCACTGTGAGTAAGCGAGAGAGAGCCTGGGTTTGAGTGCACTGTGAGTAAGCGAGAGAGAGCCTGGGTTTGAGTGCACTGTGAGTAAGCGAGAGAGAGCCTGGGTTTGAGTGCACTGTGAGTAAGCGAGAGAGAGCCTGGGTTTGAGTGCACTGTGAGTAAGCGAGAGAGAGCCTGGGTTTGAGTGCACTGCGAGTAAGCGAGAGAGAGCCTGGGTTTGAGTGCACTGTGAGTAAGCGAGAGAGAGCCTGGGTTTGAGTGCACTGTGAGTAAGCGAGAGAGAGCCTGGGTTTGAGTGCACTGTGAGTAAGCGAGAGAGAGCCTGGGTTTGAGTGCACAGAGAGAAGGAGCCAATAGGTTTAAGTGCACTTTTGCAGAGCGAAGTGGGGAGAGAGAGCCCAGGTTTGAGTGCACTGTGAGTAAGCGAGAGAGAGCCCAGGTTTGAGTGCACTGTGAGTAAGCGAGAGAGAGCCTGGGTTTGAGTGCACTGTGAGTAAGCGAGAGAGAGCCTGGGTTTGAGTGCACTGTGAGTAAGCGAGAGAGAGCCTGGGTTTGAGTGCACTGTGAGTAAGCGAGAGAGAGCCTGGGTTTGTGTGCACTGTGAGTAAGCGAGAGTGAGCCTGGGTTTGAGTGCACTGTGAGTAAGCGAGAGAGAGCCTGTGTTTGAGTGCACTCTGAGTAAGCGAGAGAGAACCTGGGTTTGAGTGCACTGTGAGTAAGCGAGAGAGAGCCTGGGTTTGAGTGCACTGTGAGTAAGCGAGAGAGAGCCTGGGTTTGAGTGCACTGTGAGTAAGCGAGAGAGAGCCTGGGTTTGAGTGCACTGTGAGTAAGCGAGAGAGAGCCTGTGTTTGAGTGCACTCTGAGTAAGCGAGAGAGAGCCTGGGTTTGAGTGCACTGTGAGTAAGCGAGAGAGAGCCTGGGTTTGAGTGCACTGTGAGTAAGCGAGAGAGAGCCTGGGTTTGAGTGCACAGAGAGAAGGAGCCAATTGGTTTGAGTGCACTTTTGCAGAGAGAAGTGGGGAGAGAGAGCCCAGGTTTGAGTGCACTGTGAGTAAGCGAGAGAGAGCCTGGGTTTGAGTGCACTGTGAGTAAGCGAGAGAGAGCCTGGGTTTGAGTGCACTGTGAGTAAGCGAGAGAGAGCCTGGGTTTGAGTGTACTGTGAGTAAGCGAGAGAGAGCCTGGGTTTGAGTGCACTGTGAGTAAGCGAGAGAGAGCCTGGGTTTGAGTACACTAAGCGATAGAGAGGCCAGATGTGGGGGCACTGTTTGAGAGAGAAGGAGAGAGAGGGAGCCCAGGTTCGAGTACACAGAGAGAAGGAGCCAATTGGTTTGAGTGCACTTTTGGAGAGAGAAGTGGGGAGAGAGAGCCCAGGTTTGAGTGCACTGTGAGTAAGCGAGAGAGAGCCTGGGTTTGAGTGCACTGTGAGTAAACAAGAGGGAGCCTGGGTTTGAGTGCACTGTGAGTAAGCGAGAGAGAGCCTGTGTTTGAGTGCACTGTGAGTAAGCGAGAGAGAGCCCAGGTTTGAGTGCACTGTGAGTAAGCGAGAGAGAGCCTGGGTTTGAGTGCACTGTGAGAAAGCGAGAGAGCCTGGGTTTGAGTGCACTGTGAGTAAGCGAGAGAGAGCCTGGGTTTGAGTGAACTGTGAGTAAGCGAGAGAGAGCCTGGGTTTGAGTGCTCTGTGAGTAAGCGAGAGAGAGCCTGGGTTTGAGTGCACTGTGAGTAAGCGAGAGAGAGCCTGGGTTTGAGTGCACTGTGAGTAAGCGAGAGAGAGCCTGGGTTTGTGTGCACTGTGAGTAAGCGAGAGAGAGCCTGGGTTTGAGTGCACTGTGAGTAAGCGAGAGAGAGCCTGGGTTTGAGTACACCAAGCGATAGAGATGCCAGATGTGGGGGCACTGTTTGAGAGAGAGGGAGCCCAGGTTCGAGTACACAGAGAAAAGGAGCCAATTGGTTTGAGTGCACTTTTGGAGAGAGAAGTGGGGAGAGAGAGCCCAGGTTTGAGTGCACTGTGAGTAAGCGAGAGAGAGCCTGGGTTTGAATGCACTGTGAGTAAGCGAGAGAGAGCCTGGGTTTGAGTGCACTGTGAGTAAGCGAGAGAGAGCCTGTGTTTGAGTGCATTGTGAGTAAGCGAGAGAGAGCCTGGGTTTGAGTGCACTGTGAGTAAGCGAGAGAGAGCCTGGGTTTGAGTGCACTGTGAGTAAGCGAGAGAGAGCCTGGGTTTGAGTGCACTGTGAGTAAGCGAGAGAGAGCCTGGGTTTGAGTGCACTGTGAGTAAGCGAGAGAGAGCCTGGGTTTGAGTGCACTGCGAGTAAGCGAGAGAGAGCCTGGGTTTGAGTACACTAAGCAATAGAGAGGCCAGATGTGGGGGCACTGTTTGAGAGAGAAGGAGAGAGAAAGAGCCCAGGTTCGAGTACACAGAGAGAAGGAGCCAATTGGTTTGAGTGCACTTTTGGAGAGAGAAGTGGGGAGAGAGAGCCCAGGTTTGAGTGCACTGCGAGAGAGAGCCTGGGTTTGAGTGCACTGTGAGTAAGCGAGAGAGAGCCTGGGTTTGAGTGCACTGTGAGTAAGCGAGAGAGAGCCTGGGTTTGAGTGCACTGTGAGTAAGCGAGAGAGAGCCTGGGTTTGAGTGCACTGTGAGTAAGCGAGAGAGAGCCTGTGTTTGAGTGCACTGTGAGTAAGCGAGAGCGAGCCTGGGTTTGAGTGCACTGTGAGTAAGCGAGAGAGAGCCTGGGTTTGAGTGCACTGTGAGTAAGCGAGAGAGAGCCTGGGTTTGAGTGCACTGTGAGTAAGCGAGAGAGAGCCTGGGTTTGAGTGCACTGTGAGTAAGCGAGAGAGAGCCTGGGTTTGAGTGCACTGTGAGTAAGCGAGAGAGAGCCTGGGTTTGAGTGCACTGTGAGTAAGCGAGAGAGAGAGCCTGTGTTTGAGTGCACTCTGAGTAAGCGAGAGAGAGCCTGGGTTTGAGTGCACTGTGAGTAAGCGAGAGAGAGCCTGGGTTTGAGTGCACTGTGAGTAAGCGAGAGAGAGCCTGGGTTTGAGTGCACAGAGAGAAGGAGCCAATTGGTTTGAGTGCACTTTTGCAGAGAGAAGTGGGGAGAGAGAGCCCAGGTTTGAGTGCACTGTGAGTAAGCGAGAGAGAGCCTGGGTTTGAGTGCACTGTGAGTAAGCGAGAGAGAGCCTGGGTTTGAGTGCACTGTGAGTAAGCGAGAGAGAGCCTGGGTTTGAGTGTACTGTGAGTAAGCGAGAGAGAGCCTGGGTTTGAGTGCACTGTGAGTAAGCGAGAGAGAGCCTGGGTTTGAGTACACTAAGCGATAGAGAGGCCAGATGTGGGGGCACTGTTTGAGAGAGAAGGAGAGAGAGGGAGCCCAGGTTCGAGTACACAGAGAGAAGGAGCCAATTGGTTTGAGTGCACATTTGGAGAGAGAAGTGGGGAGAGAGAGCCCAGGTTTGAGTGCACTGTGAGTAAGCGAGAGAGAGCCTGGGTTTGAGTGCACTGTGAGTAAACAAGAGGGAGCCTGGGTTTGAGTGCACTGTGAGTAAGCGAGAGAGAGCCTGTGTTTGAGTGCACTGTGAGTAAGCGAGAGAGAGCCCAGGTTTGAGTGCACTGTGAGTAAGCGAGAGAGAGCCTGGGTTTGAGTGCACTGTGAGTAAGCAAGAGAGCCTGGGTTTGAGTGCACTGTGAGTAAGCGAGAGAGAGCCTGGGTTTGAGTGCACTGTGAGTAAGCGAGAGAGAGCCTGGGTTTGAGTGCACTGTGAGTAAGCGAGAGAGAGCCTGGGTTTGAGTGCACTGTGAGTAAGCGAGAGAGAGCCTGGGTTTGAGTGCACTGTGAGTAAGCGAGAGAGAGCCTGGGTTTGAGTGCACTGTGAGTAAGCGAGAGAGAGCCTGGGTTTGAGTGCACTGTGAGTAAGCGAGAGAGAGCCTGGGTTTGAGTGCACAGAGAGAAGGAGCCAATAGGTTTGAGTGCACTTTTGCAGAGAGAAGTGGGGAGAGAGAGCCCAGGTTTGAGTGCACTGTGAATAAGCGAGAGAGAGCCCAGGTTTGAGTGCACTGTGAGTAAGCGAGAGAGAGCCTGGGTTTGAGTGCACTGTGAGTAAGCGAGAGAGAGCCTGGGTTTGCGTGCACTGTGAGTAAGCGAGAGAGAGCCTGGGTTTGAGTGCACTGTGAGTAAGCGAGAGAGAGCCTGGGTTTGAGTGCACTGTGAGTAAGCGAGAGAGAGCCTGGGTTTGAGTGCACTGTGAGTAAGCGAGAGAGAGCCTGGGTTTGAGTGCACTGTGAGTAAGCGAGAGAGAGCCTGCGTTTGAATGCACTGTGAGTAAGCGAGAGAGAGCCTGGGTTTGAGTGCACTGTGAGTAAGCGAGAGAGAGCCTGGGTTTGAGTGCACTGTGAGTAAGCGAGAGAGAGCCTGGGTTTGAGTGCACTGTGAGTAAGCGAGAGAGAGCCTGGGTTTGAGTGCACTGTGAGTAAGCGAGAGAGAGCCTGGGTTTGAGTGCACTGTGAGTAAGCGAGAGAGAGAGCCTGGGTTTGAGTGCACTGTGAGTAAGCGAGAGAGAGCCTGGGTTTGAGTGCACTGCGAGTAAGCGAGAGAGAGCCTGGGTTTGAGTGCACTGTGAGTAAGCGAGAGAGAGCCTGGGTTTGAGTGCACTGTGAGTAAGCGAGAGAGAGCCTGGGTTTGAGTGCACTGTGAGTAAGCGAGAGAGAGCCTGGGTTTGAGTGCACAGAGAGAAGGAGCCAATAGGTTTAAGTGCACTTTTGCAGAGAGAAGTGGGGAGAGAGAGCCCAGGTTTGAGTGCACTGTGAGTAAGCGAGAGAGAGCCCAGGTTTGAGTGCACTGTGAGTAAGCGAGAGAGAGCCTGGGTTTGAGTGCACTGTGAGTAAGCGAGAGAGAGCCTGGGTTTGAGTGCACTGTGAGTAAGCGAGAGAGAGCCTGGGTTTGAGTGCACTGTGAGTAAGCGAGAGAGAGCCTGGGTTTGTGTGCACTGTGAGTAAGCGAGAGTGAGCCTGGGTTTGAGTGCACTGTGAGTAAGCGAGAGAGAGCCTGTGTTTGAGTGCACTCTGAGTAAGCGAGAGAGAACCTGGGTTTGAGTGCACTGTGAGTAAGCGAGAGAGAGCCTGGGTTTGAGTGCACTGTGAGTAAGCGAGAGAGAGCCTGGGTTTGAGTGCACTGTGAGTAAGCGAGAGAGAGCCTGGGTTTGAGTGCACTGTGAGTAAGCGAGAGAGAGCCTGTGTTTGAGTGCACTCTGAGTAAGCGAGAGAGAGCCTGGGTTTGAGTGCACTGTGAGTATGCGAGAGAGAGCCTGGGTTTGAGTGCACTGTGAGTAAGCGAGAGAGAGCCTGGGTTTGAGTGCACAGAGAGAAGGAGCCAATTGGTTTGAGTGCACTTTTGCAGAGAGAAGTGGGGAGAGAGAGCCCAGGTTTGAGTGCACTGTGAGTAAGCGAGAGAGAGCCTGGGTTTGAGTGCACTGTGAGTAAGCGAGAGAGAGCCTGGGTTTGAGTGCACTGTGAGTAAGCGAGAGAGAGCCTGGGTTTGAGTGTACTGTGAGTAAGCGAGAGAGAGCCTGGGTTTGAGTGCACTGTGAGTAAGCGAGAGAGAGCCTGGGTTTGAGTACACTAAGCGATAGAGAGGCCAGATGTGGGGGCACTGTTTGAGAGAGAAGGAGAGAGAGGGAGCCCAGGTTCGAGTACACAGAGAGAAGGAGCCAATTGGTTTGAGTGCACTTTTGGAGAGAGAAGTGGGGAGAGAGAGCCCAGGTTTGAGTGCACTGTGAGTAAGCGAGAGAGAGCCTGGGTTTGAGTGCACTGTGAGTAAACAAGAGGGAGCCTGGGTTTGAGTGCACTGTGAGTAAGCGAGAGAGAGCCTGTGTTTGAGTGCACTGTGAGTAAGCGAGAGAGAGCCCAGGTTTGAGTGCACTGTGAGTAAGCGAGAGAGAGCCTGGGTTTGAGTGCACTGTGAGAAAGCGAGAGAGCCTGGGTTTGAGTGCACTGTGAGTAAGCGAGAGAGAGCCTGGGTTTGAGTGAACTGTGAGTAAGCGAGAGAGAGCCTGGGTTTGAGTGCTCTGTGAGTAAGCGAGAGAGAGCCTGGGTTTGAGTGCACTGTGAGTAAGCGAGAGAGAGCCTGGGTTTGAGTGCACTGTGAGTAAGCGAGAGAGAGCCTGGGTTTGTGTGCACTGTGAGTAAGCGAGAGAGAGCCTGGGTTTGAGTGCACTGTGAGTAAGCGAGAGAGAGCCTGGGTTTGAGTACACCAAGCGATAGAGATGCCAGATGTGGGGGCACTGTTTGAGAGAGAGGGAGCCCAGGTTCGAGTACACAGAGAAAAGGAGCCAATTGGTTTGAGTGCACTTTTGGAGAGAGAAGTGGGGAGAGAGAGCCCAGGTTTGAGTGCACTGTGAGTAAGCGAGAGAGAGCCTGGGTTTGAATGCACTGTGAGTAAGCGAGAGAGAGCCTGGGTTTGAGTGCACTGTGAGTAAGCGAGAGAGAGCCTGTGTTTGAGTGCATTGTGAGTAAGCGAGAGAGAGCCTGGGTTTGAGTGCACTGTGAGTAAGCGAGAGAGAGCCTGGGTTTGAGTGCACTGTGAGTAAGCGAGAGAGAGCCTGGGTTTGAGTGCACTGTGAGTAAGCGAGAGAGAGCCTGGGTTTGAGTGCACTGTGAGTAAGCGAGAGAGAGCCTGGGTTTGAGTGCACTGTGAGTAAGCGAGAGAGAGCCTGGGTTTGAGTGCACTGTGAGTAAGCGAGAGAGAGCCTGGGTTTGAGTGCACAGAGAGAAGGAGCCAATAGGTTTGAGTGCACTTTTGCAGAGAGAAGTGGGGAGAGAGAGCCCAGGTTTGAGTGCACTGTGAATAAGCGAGAGAGAGCCCAGGTTTGAGTGCACTGTGAGTAAGCGAGAGAGAGCCTGGGTTTGAGTGCACTGTGAGTAAGCGAGAGAGAGCATGGGTTTGCGTGCACTGTGAGTAAGCGAGAGAGAGCCTGGGTTTGAGTGCACTGTGAGTAAGCGAGAGAGAGCCTGGGTTTGAGTGCACTGTGAGTAAGCGAGAGAGAGCCTGGGTTTGAGTGCACTGTGAGTAAGCGAGAGAGAGCCTGGGTTTGAGTGCACTGTGAGTAAGCGAGAGAGAGCCTGGGTTTGAATGCACTGTGAGTAAGCGAGAGAGAGCCTGGGTTTGAGTGCACTGTGAGTAAGCGAGAGAGAGCCTGGGTTTGAGTGCACTGTGAGTAAGCGAGAGAGAGCCTGGGTTTGAGTGCACTGTGAGTAAGCGAGAGAGAGCCTGGGTTTGAGTGCACTGTGAGTAAGCGAGAGAGAGCCTGGGTTTGAGTGCACTGTGAGTAAGCGAGAGAGAGAGCCTGGGTTTGAGTGCACTGTGAGTAAGCGAGAGAGAGCCTGGGTTTGAGTGCACTGCGAGTAAGCGAGAGAGAGCCTGGGTTTGAGTGCACTGTGAGTAAGCGAGAGAGAGCCTGGGTTTGAGTGCACTGTGAGTAAGCGAGAGAGAGCCTGGGTTTGAGTGCACTGTGAGTAAGCGAGAGAGAGCCTGGGTTTGAGTGCACAGAGAGAAGGAGCCAATAGGTTTAAGTGCACTTTTGCAGAGAGAAGTGGGGAGAGAGAGCCCAGGTTTGAGTGCACTGTGAGTAAGCGAGAGAGAGCCCAGGTTTGAGTGCACTGTGAGTAAGCGAGAGAGAGCCTGGGTTTGAGTGCACTGTGAGTAAGCGAGAGAGAGCCTGGGTTTGAGTGCACTGTGAGTAAGCGAGAGAGAGCCTGGGTTTGAGTGCACTGTGAGTAAGCGAGCGAGAGCCTGGGTTTGTGTGCACTGTGAGTAAGCGAGAGTGAGCCTGGGTTTGAGTGCACTGTGAGTAAGCGAGAGAGAGCCTGTGTTTGAGTGCACTCTGAGTAAGCGAGAGAGAACCTGGGTTTGAGTGCACTGTGAGTAAGCGAGAGAGAGCCTGGGTTTGAGTGCACTGTGAGTAAGCGAGAGAGAGCCTGGGTTTGAGTGCACTGTGAGTAAGCGAGAGAGAGCCTGGGTTTGAGTGCACTGTGAGTAAGCGAGAGAGAGCCTGTGTTTGAGTGCACTCTGAGTAAGCGAGAGAGAGCCTGGGTTTGAGTGCACTGTGAGTAAGCGAGAGAGAGCCTGGGTTTGAGTGCACTGTGAGTAAGCGAGAGAGAGCCTGGGTTTGAGTGCACAGAGAGAAGGAGCCAATTGGTTTGAGTGCACTTTTGCAGAGAGAAGTGGGGAGAGAGAGCCCAGGTTTGAGTGCACTGTGAGTAAGCGAGAGAGAGCCTGGGTTTGAGTGCACTGTGAGTAAGCGAGAGAGAGCCTGGGTTTGAGTGCACTGTGAGTAAGCGAGAGAGAGCCTGGGTTTGAGTGTACTGTGAGTAAGCGAGAGAGAGCCTGGGTTTGAGTGCACTGTGAGTAAGCGAGAGAGAGCCTGGGTTTGAGTACACTAAGCGATAGAGAGGCCAGATGTGGGGGCACTGTTTGAGAGAGAAGGAGAGAGAGGGAGCCCAGGTTCGAGTACACAGAGAGAAGGAGCCAATTGGTTTGAGTGCACTTTTGGAGAGAGAAGTGGGGAGAGAGAGCCCAGGTTTGAGTGCACTGTGAGTAAGCGAGAGAGAGCCTGGGTTTGAGTGCACTGTGAGTAAACAAGAGGGAGCCTGGGTTTGAGTGCACTGTGAGTAAGCGAGAGAGAGCCTGTGTTTGAGTGCACTGTGAGTAAGCGAGAGAGAGCCCAGGTTTGAGTGCACTGTGAGTAAGCGAGAGAGAGCCTGGGTTTGAGTGCACTGTGAGAAAGCGAGAGAGCCTGGGTTTGAGTGCACTGTGAGTAAGCGAGAGAGAGCCTGGGTTTGAGTGAACTGTGAGTAAGCGAGAGAGAGCCTGGGTTTGAGTGCACTGTGAGTAAGCGAGAGAGAGCCTGGGTTTGAGTGCACTGTGAGTAAGCGAGAGAGAGCCTGGGTTTGAGTGCACTGTGAGTAAGCGAGAGAGAGCCTGGGTTTGTGTGCACTGTGAGTAAGCGAGAGAGAGCCTGGGTTTGAGTGCACTGTGAGTAAGCGAGAGAGAGCCTGGGTTTGAGTACACCAAGCGATAGAGATGCCAGATGTGGGGGCACTGTTTGAGAGAGAGGAAGCCCAGGTTCGAGTACACAGAGAAAAGGAGCCAATTGGTTTGAGTGCACTTTTGGAGAGAGAAGTGGGGAGAGAGAGCCCAGGTTTGAGTGCACTGTGAGTAAGCGAGAGAGAGCCTGGGTTTGAATGCACTGTGAGTAAGCGAGAGAGAGCCTGGGTTTGAGTGCACTGTGAGTAAGCGAGAGAGAGCCTGTGTTTGAGTGCATTGTGAGTAAGCGAGAGAGAGCCTGGGTTTGAGTGCACTGTGAGTAAGCGAGAGAGAGCCTGGGTTTGAGTGCACTGTGAGTAAGCGAGAGAGAGCCTGGGTTTGAGTGCACTGTGAGTAAGCGAGAGAGAGCCTGGGTTTGAGTGCACTGTGAGTAAGCGAGAGAGAGCCTGGGTTTGAGTGCACTGCGAGTAAGCGAGAGAGAGCCTGGGTTTGAGTACACTAAGCGATAGAGAGGCCAGATGTGGGGGCACTGTTTGAGAGAGAAGGAGAGAGAAAGAGCCCAGGTTCGAGTACACAGAGAGAAGGAGCCAATTGGTTTGAGTGCACTTTTGGAGAGAGAAGTGGGGAGAGAGAGCCCAGGTTTGAGTGCACTGCGAGAGAGAGCCTGGGTTTGAGTGCACTGTGAGTAAGCGAGAGAGAACCTGGGTTTGAGTGCACTGTGAGTAAGCGAGAGAGAGCCTGGGTTTGAGTGCACTGTGAGTAAGCGAGAGAGAGCCTGGGTTTGAGTGCACTGTGAGTAAGCGAGAGAGAGCCTGTGTTTGAGTGCACTGTGAGTAAGCGAGAGCGAGCCTGGGTTTGAGTGCACTGTGAGTAAGCGAGAGAGAGAGCCTGGGTTTGAGTGCACTGTGAGTAAGCGAGAGAGAGCCTGGGTTTGAGTGCACTGTGAGTAAGCGAGAGAGAGCCTGGGTTTGAGTGCACTGTGAGTAAGCGAGAGAGAGCCTGGGTTTGAGTGCACTGTGAGTAAGCGAGAGAGAGCCTGGGTTTGAGTGCACTGTGAGTAAGCGAGAGAGAGCCTGGGTTTGAGTGCACTGTGAGTAAGCGAGAGAGAGCCTGGGTTTGAGTGCACTGTGAGTAAGCGAGAGAGAGCCTGGGTTTGAGTGCACTGTGAGTAAGCGAGAGAGAGCCTGGGTTTGAGTGCACTGTGAGTAAGCGAGAGAGAGCCTGGGTTTGAGTGCACTGTGAGTAAGCGAAAGAGAGCCTGGGTTTGAGTGCACTGTGAGTAAGCGAGAGAGAGCCTGGATTTGAGTGCACAGAGAGAAGGAGCCAATAGGTTTAAGTGCACTTTTGCAGAGAGAAGTGGGGAGAGAGAGCCCAGGTTTGAGTGCACTGTGAGTAAGCGAGAGAGAGCCCAGGTTTGAGTGCACTGTGAGTAAGCGAGAGAGAGCCTGGGTTTGAGTGCACTGTGAGTAAGCGAGAGAGAGCCTGGGTTTGAGTGCACTGTGAGTAAGCGAAAGAGCCTGGGTTTGAGTGCACTGCGTAAGCGAGACAGAGCCTGGGTTTGAGTGCACTGTGAGTAAGCAAGAGCGAGCCTGGGTTTGAGTGCACTGTGAGTAAGCGAGAGAGAGCCTGTGTTTGAGTGCACTCTGAGTAAGCGAGAGAGAGCCTGGGTTTGAGTGCACTGTGAGTAAGCGAGAGAGAGCCTGGGTTTGAGTGCACTGTGAGTAAGCGAGAGAGAGCCTGGGTTTGAGTGCACTGTGAGTAAGCGAGAGAGAGCCTGGGTTTGAGTGCACTGTGAGTAAGCGAGAGAGAGCCTGTGTTTGAGTGCACTCTGAGTAAGCGAGAGAGAGCCTGGGTTTGAGTGCACTGTGAGTAAGCGAGAGAGAGCCTGGGTTTGAGTGCACTGTGAGTAAGCGAGAGAGAGCCTGGGTTTGAGTGCACAGAGAGAAGGAGCCAATTGGTTTGAGTGCACTTTTGGAGAGAGAAGTGGGGAGAGAGAGCCCAGGTTTGAGTGCACTGTGAGTAAGCGAGAGAGAGCCTGGGTTTCAATGCACTGTGAGTAAGCGAGAGAGAGCCTGGGTTTGAGTGCACTGTGAGTAAGCGAGAGAGAGCCTGTGTTTGAGTGCATTGTGAGTAAGCGAGAGAGAGCCTGGGTTTGAGTGCACTGTGAGTAAGCGAGAGAGAGCCTGGGTTTGAGTGCACTGTGAGTAAGCGAGAGAGAGCCTGGGTTTGAGTGCACTGTGAGTAAGCGAGAGAGAGCCTGGGTTTGAGTGCACTGTGAGTAAGCGAGAGAGAGCCTGGGTTTGAGTGCACTGCGAGTAAGCGAGAGAGAGCCTGGGTTTGAGTACACTAAGCGATAGAGAGGCCAGATGTGGGGGCACTGTTTGAGAGAGAAGGAGAGAGAAAGAGCCCAGGTTCGAGTACACAGAGAGAAGGAGCCAATTGGTTTGAGTGCACTTTTGGAGAGAGAAGTGGGGAGAGAGAGCCCAGGTTTGAGTGCACTGCGAGAGAGAGCCTGGGTTTGAGTGCACTGTGAGTAAGCGAGAGAGAGCCTGGGTTTGAGTGCACTGTGAGTAAGCGAGAGAGAGCCTGGGTTTGAGTGCACTGTGAGTAAGCGAGAGAGAGCCTGGGTTTGAGTGCACTGTGAGTAAGCGAGAGAGAGCCTGTGTTTGAGTGCACTGTGAGTAAGCGAGAGCGAGCCTGGGTTTGAGTGCACTGTGAGTAAGCGAGAGAGAGAGCCTGGGTTTGAGTGCACTGTGAGTAAGCGAGAGAGAGCCTGGGTTTGAGTGCACTGTGAGTAAGCGAGAGAGAGCCTGGGTTTGAGTGCACTGTGAGTAAGCGAGAGAGAGCCTGGGTTTGAGTGCACTGTGAGTAAGCGAGAGAGAGCCTGGGTTTGAGTGCACTGTGAGTAAGCGAGAGAGAGCCTGGGTTTGAGTGCACTGTGAGTAAGCGAGAGAGAGCCTGGGTTTGAGTGCACTGTGAGTAAGCGAGAGAGAGCCTGGGTTTGAGTGCACTGTGAGTAAGCGAGAGAGAGCCTGGGTTTGAGTGCACTGTGAGTAAGCGAGAGAGAGCCTGGGTTTGAGTGCACTGTGAGTAAGCGAGAGAGAGCCTGGGTTTGAGTGCACTGTGAGTAAGCGAAAGAGAGCCTGGGTTTGAGTGCACTGTGAGTAAGCGAGAGAGAGCCTGGGTTTGAGTGCACAGAGAGAAGGAGCCAATAGGTTTAAGTGCACTTTTGCAGAGAGAAGTGGGGAGAGAGAGCCCAGGTTTGAGTGCACTGTGAGTAAGCGAGAGAGAGCCCAGGTTTGAGTGCACTGTGAGTAAGCGAGAGAGAGCCTGGGTTTGAGTGCACTGTGAGTAAGCGAGAGAGAGCCTGGGTTTGAGTGCACTGTGAGTAAGCGAGAGAGCCTGGGTTTGAGTGCACTGTGTAAGCGAGACAGAGCCTGGGTTTGAGTGCACTGTGAGTAAGCAAGAGCGAGCCTGGGTTTGAGTGCACTGTGAGTAAGCGAGAGAGAGCCTGTGTTTGAGTGCACTCTGAGTAAGCGAGAGAGAGCCTGGGTTTGAGTGCACTGTGAGTAAGCGAGAGAGAGCCTGGGTTTGAGTGCACTGTGAGTAAGCGAGAGAGAGCCTGGGTTTGAGTGCACTGTGAGTAAGCGAGAGAGAGCCTGGGTTTGAGTGCACTGTGAGTAAGCGAGAGAGAGCCTGTGTTTGAGTGCACTCTGAGTAAGCGAGAGAGAGCCTGGGTTTGAGTGCACTGTGAGTAAGCGAGAGAGAGCCTGGGTTTGAGTGCACTGTGAGTAAGCGAGAGAGAGCCTGGGTTTGAGTGCACAGAGAGAAGGAGCCAATTGGTTTGAGTGCACTTTTGCAGAGAGAAGTGGGGAGAGAGAGCCCAGGTTTGAGTGCACTGTGAGTAAGCGAGAGAGAGCCTGGGTTTGAGTGCACTGTGAGTAAGCGAGAGAGAGCCTGGGTTTGAGTGCACTGTGAGTAAGCGAGAGAGAGCCTGGGTTTGAGTGTACTGTGAGTAAGCGAGAGAGAGCCTGGGTTTGAGTGCACTGTGAGTAAGCGAGAGAGAGCCTGGGTTTGAGTACACTAAGCGATAGAGAGGCCAGATGTGGGGGCACTGTTTGAGAGAGAAGGAGAGAGAGGGAGCCCAGGTTCGAGTACACAGAGAGAAGGAGCCAATTGGTTTGAGTGCACATTTGGAGAGAGAAGTGGGGAGAGAGAGCCCAGGTTTGAGTGCACTGTGAGTAAGCGAGAGAGAGCCTGGGTTTGAGTGCACTGTGAGTAAACAAGAGGGAGCCTGGGTTTGAGTGCACTGTGAGTAAGCGAGAGAGAGCCTGTGTTTGAGTGCACTGTGAGTAAGCGAGAGAGAGCCCAGGTTTGAGTGCACTGTGAGTAAGCGAGAGAGAGCCTGGGTTTGAGTGCACTGTGAGTAAGCAAGAGAGCCTGGGTTTGAGTGCACTGTGAGTAAGCGAGAGAGAGCCTGGGTTTGAGTGCACTGTGAGTAAGCGAGAGAGAGCCTGGGTTTGAGTGCACTGTGAGTAAGCGAGAGAGAGCCTGGGTTTGAGTGCACTGTGAGTAAGCGAGAGAGAGCCTGGGTTTGAGTGCACTGTGAGTAAGCGAGAGAGAGCCTGGGTTTGAGTGCACTGTGAGTAAGCGAGAGAGAGCCTGGGTTTGAGTGCACTGTGAGTAAGCGAGAGAGAGCCTGGGTTTGAGTGCACTGTGAGTAAGCGAGAGAGAGCCTGGGTTTGAGTGCACAGAGAGAAGGAGCCAATAGGTTTGAGTGCACTTTTGCAGAGAGAAGTGGGGAGAGAGAGCCCAGGTTTGAGTGCACTGTGAATAAGCGAGAGAGAGCCCAGGTTTGAGTGCACTGTGAGTAAGCGAGAGAGAGCCTGGGTTTGAGTGCACTGTGAGTAAGCGAGAGAGAGCCTGGGTTTGCGTGCACTGTGAGTAAGCGAGAGAGAGCCTGGGTTTGAGTGCACTGTGAGTAAGCGAGAGAGAGCCTGGGTTTGAGTGCACTGTGAGTAAGCGAGAGAGAGCCTGGGTTTGAGTGCACTGTGAGTAAGCGAGAGAGAGCCTGGGTTTGAGTGCACTGTGAGTAAGCGAGAGAGAGCCTGGGTTTGAATGCACTGTGAGTAAGCGAGAGAGAGCCTGGGTTTGAGTGCACTGTGAGTAAGCGAGAGAGAGCCTGGGTTTGAGTGCACTGTGAGTAAGCGAGAGAGAGCCTGGGTTTGAGTGCACTGTGAGTAAGCGAGAGAGAGCCTGGGTTTGAGTGCACTGTGAGTAAGCGAGAGAGAGCCTGGGTTTGAGTGCACTGTGAGTAAGCGAGAGAGAGAGCCTGGGTTTGAGTGCACTGTGAGTAAGCGAGAGAGAGCCTGGGTTTGAGTGCACTGCGAGTAAGCGAGAGAGAGCCTGGGTTTGAGTGCACTGTGAGTAAGCGAGAGAGAGCCTGGGTTTGAGTGCACTGTGAGTAAGCGAGAGAGAGCCTGGGTTTGAGTGCACTGTGAGTAAGCAAGAGAGAGCCTGGGTTTGAGTGCACAGAGAGAAGGAGCCAATAGGTTTAAGTGCACTTTTGCAGAGAGAAGTGGGGAGAGAGAGCCCAGGTTTGAGTGCACTGTGAGTAAGCGAGAGAGAGCCCAGGTTTGAGTGCACTGTGAGTAAGCGAGAGAGAGCCTGGGTTTGAGTGCACTGTGAGTAAGCGAGAGAGAGCCTGGGTTTGAGTGCACTGTGAGTAAGCGAGAGAGAGCCTGGGTTTGAGTGCACTGTGAGTAAGCGAGAGAGAGCCTGGGTTTGTGTGCACTGTGAGTAAGCGAGAGTGAGCCTGGGTTTGAGTGCACTGTGAGTAAGCGAGAGAGAGCCTGTGTTTGAGTGCACTCTGAGTAAGCGAGAGAGAACCTGGGTTTGAGTGCACTGTGAGTAAGCGAGAGAGAGCCTGGGTTTGAGTGCACTGTGAGTAAGCGAGAGAGAGCCTGGGTTTGAGTGCACTGTGAGTAAGCGAGAGAGAGCCTGGGTTTGAGTGCACTGTGAGTAAGCGAGAGAGAGCCTGTGTTTGAGTGCACTCTGAGTAAGCGAGAGAGAGCCTGGGTTTGAATGCACTGTGAGTAAGCGAGAGAGAGCCTGGGTTTGAGTGCACTGTGAGTAAGCGAGAGAGAGCCTGGGTTTGAGTGCACAGAGAGAAGGAGCCAATTGGTTTGAGTGCACTTTTGCAGAGAGAAGTGGGGAGAGAGAGCCCAGGTTTGAGTGCACTGTGAGTAAGCGAGAGAGAGCCTGGGTTTGAGTGCACTGTGAGTAAGCGAGAGAGAGCCTGGGTTTGAGTGCACTGTGAGTAAGCGAGAGAGAGCCTGGGTTTGAGTGTACTGTGAGTAAGCGAGAGAGAGCCTGGGTTTGAGTGCACTGTGAGTAAGCGAGAGAGAGCCTGGGTTTGAGTACACTAAGCGATAGAGAGGCCAGATGTGGGGGCACTGTTTGAGAGAGAAGGAGAGAGAGGGAGCCCAGGTTCGAGTACACAGAGAGAAGGAGCCAATTGGTTTGAGTGCACTTTTGGAGAGAGAAGTGGGGAGAGAGAGCCCAGGTTTGAGTGCACTGTGAGTAAGCGAGAGAGAGCCTGGGTTTGAGTGCACTGTGAGTAAACAAGAGGGAGCCTGGGTTTGAGTGCACTGTGAGTAAGCTAGAGAGAGCCTGTGTTTGAGTGCACTGTGAGTAAGCGAGAGAGAGCCCAGGTTTGAGTGCACTGTGAGTAAGCGAGAGAGAGCCTGGGTTTGAGTGCACTGTGAGAAAGCGAGAGAGCCTGGGTTTGAGTGCACTGTGAGTAAGCGAGAGAGAGCCTGGGTTTGAGTGAACTGTGAGTAAGCGAGAGAGAGCCTGGGTTTGAGTGCTCTGTGAGTAAGCGAGAGAGAGCCTGGGTTTGAGTGCACTGTGAGTAAGCGAGAGAGAGCCTGGGTTTGAGTGCACTGTGAGTAAGCGAGAGAGAGCCTGGGTTTGTGTGCACTGTGAGTAAGCGAGAGAGAGCCTGGGTTTGAGTGCACTGTGAGTAAGCGAGAGAGAGCCTGGGTTTGAGTACACCAAGCGATAGAGATGCCAGATGTGGGGGCACTGTTTGAGAGAGAGGGAGCCCAGGTTCGAGTACACAGAGAAAAGGAGCCAATTGGTTTGAGTGCACTTTTGGAGAGAGAAGTGGGGAGAGAGAGCCCAGGTTTGAGTGCACTGTGAGTAAGCGAGAGAGAGCCTGGGTTTGAATGCACTGTGAGTAAGCGAGAGAGAGCCTGGGTTTGAGTGCACTGTGAGTAAGCGAGAGAGAGCCTGTGTTTGAGTGCATTGTGAGTAAGCGAGAGAGAGCCTGGGTTTGAGTGCACTGTGAGTAAGCGAGAGAGAGCCTGGGTTTGAGTGCACTGTGAGTAAGCGAGAGAGAGCCTGGGTTTGAGTGCACTGTGAGTAAGCGAGAGAGAGCCTGGGTTTGAGTGCACTGTGAGTAAGCGAGAGAGAGCCTGGGTTTGAGTGCACTGCGAGTAAGCGAGAGAGAGCCTGGGTTTGAGTACACTAAGCGATAGAGAGGCCAGATGTGGGGGCACTGTTTGAGAGAGAAGGAGAGAGAAAGAGCCCAGGTTCGAGTACACAGAGAGAAGGAGCCAATTGGTTTGAGTGCACTTTTGGAGAGAGAAGTGGGGAGAGAGAGCCCAGGTTTGAGTGCACTGCGAGAGAGAGCCTGGGTTTGAGTGCACTGTGAGTAAGCGAGAGAGAGCCTGGGTTTGAGTGCACTGTGAGTAAGCGAGAGAGAGCCTGGGTTTGAGTGCACTGTGAGTAAGCGAGAGAGAGCCTGGGTTTGAGTGCACTGTGAGTAAGCGAGAGAGAGCCTGTGTTTGAGTGCACTGTGAGTAAGCGAGAGCGAGCCTGGGTTTGAGTGCACTGTGAGTAAGCGAGAGAGAGAGCCTGGGTTTGAGTGCACTGTGAGTAAGCGAGAGAGAGCCTGGGTTTGAGTGCACTGTGAGTAAGCGAGAGAGAGCCTGGGTTTGAGTGCACTGTGAGTAAGCGAGAGAGAGCCTGGGTTTGAGTGCACTGTGAGTAAGCGAGAGAGAGCCTGGGTTTGAGTGCACTGTGAGTAAGCGAGAGAGAGCCTGGGTTTGAGTGCACTGTGAGTAAGCGAGAGAGAGCCTGGGTTTGAGTGCACTGTGAGTAAGCGAGAGAGAGCCTGGGTTTGAGTGCACTGTGAGTAAGCGAGAGAGAGCCTGGGTTTGAGTGCACTGTGAGTAAGCGAGAGAGAGCCTGGGTTTGAGTGCACTGTGAGTAAGCGAGAGAGAGCCTGGGTTTGAGTGTACTGTGAGTAAGCGAGAGAGAGCCTGGGTTTGAGTGCACTGTGAGTAAGCGAGAGAGAGCCTGGGTTTGAGTACACTAAGCGATAGAGAGGCCAGATGTGGGGGCACTGTTTGAGAGAGAAGGAGAGAGAGGGAGCCCAGGTTCGAGTACACAGAGAGAAGGAGCCAATTGGTTTGAGTGCACTTTTGGAGAGAGAAGTGGGGAGAGAGAGCCCAGGTTTGAGTGCACTGTGAGTAAGCGAGAGAGAGCCTGGGTTTGAGTGCACTGTGAGTAAACAAGAGGGAGCCTGGGTTTGAGTGCACTGTGAGTAAGCTAGAGAGAGCCTGTGTTTGAGTGCACTGTGAGTAAGCGAGAGAGAGCCCAGGTTTGAGTGCACTGTGAGTAAGCGAGAGAGAGCCTGGGTTTGAGTGCACTGTGAGAAAGCGAGAGAGCCTGGGTTTGAGTGCACTGTGAGTAAGCGAGAGAGAGCCTGGGTTTGAGTGAACTGTGAGTAAGCGAGAGAGAGCCTGGGTTTGAGTGCTCTGTGAGTAAGCGAGAGAGAGCCTGGGTTTGAGTGCACTGTGAGTAAGCGAGAGAGAGCCTGGGTTTGAGTGCACTGTGAGTAAGCGAGAGAGAGCCTGGGTTTGTGTGCACTGTGAGTAAGCGAGAGAGAGCCTGGGTTTGAGTGCACTGTGAGTAAGCGAGAGAGAGCCTGGGTTTGAGTACACCAAGCGATAGAGATGCCAGATGTGGGGGCACTGTTTGAGAGAGAGGGAGCCCAGGTTCGAGTACACAGAGAAAAGGAGCCAATTGGTTTGAGTGCACTTTTGGAGAGAGAAGTGGGGAGAGAGAGCCCAGGTTTGAGTGCACTGTGAGTAAGCGAGAGAGAGCCTGGGTTTGAATGCACTGTGAGTAAGCGAGAGAGAGCCTGGGTTTGAGTGCACTGTGAGTAAGCGAGAGAGAGCCTGTGTTTGAGTGCATTGTGAGTAAGCGAGAGAGAGCCTGGGTTTGAGTGCACTGTGAGTAAGCGAGAGAGAGCCTGGGTTTGAGTGCACTGTGAGTAAGCGAGAGAGAGCCTGGGTTTGAGTGCACTGTGAGTAAGCGAGAGAGAGCCTGGGTTTGAGTGCACTGTGAGTAAGCGAGAGAGAGCCTGGGTTTGAGTGCACTGCGAGTAAGCGAGAGAGAGCCTGGGTTTGAGTACACTAAGCGATAGAGAGGCCAGATGTGGGGGCACTGTTTGAGAGAGAAGGAGAGAGAAAGAGCCCAGGTTCGAGTACACAGAGAGAAGGAGCCAATTGGTTTGAGTGCACTTTTGGAGAGAGAAGTGGGGAGAGAGAGCCCAGGTTTGAGTGCACTGCGAGAGAGAGCCTGGGTTTGAGTGCACTGTGAGTAAGCGAGAGAGAGCCTGGGTTTGAGTGCACTGTGAGTAAGCGAGAGAGAGCCTGGGTTTGAGTGCACTGTGAGTAAGCGAGAGAGAGCCTGGGTTTGAGTGCACTGTGAGTAAGCGAGAGAGAGCCTGTGTTTGAGTGCACTGTGAGTAAGCGAGAGCGAGCCTGGGTTTGAGTGCACTGTGAGTAAGCGAGAGAGAGAGCCTGGGTTTGAGTGCACTGTGAGTAAGCGAGAGAGAGCCTGGGTTTGAGTGCACTGTGAGTAAGCGAGAGAGAGCCTGGGTTTGAGTGCACTGTGAGTAAGCGAGAGAGAGCCTGGGTTTGAGTGCACTGTGAGTAAGCGAGAGAGAGCCTGGGTTTGAGTGCACTGTGAGTAAGCGAGAGAGAGCCTGGGTTTGAGTGCACTGTGAGTAAGCGAGAGAGAGCCTGGGTTTGAGTGCACTGTGAGTAAGCGAGAGAGAGCCTGGGTTTGAGTGCACTGTGAGTAAGCGAGAGAGAGCCTGGGTTTGAGTGCACTGTGAGTAAGCGAGAGAGAGCCTGGGTTTGAGTGCACTGTGAGTAAGCGAGAGAGAGCCTGGGTTTGAGTGCACTGTGAGTAAGCGAAAGAGAGCCTGGGTTTGAGTGCACTGTGAGTAAGCGAGAGAGAGCCTGGGTTTGAGTGCACAGAGAGAAGGAGCCAATAGGTTTAAGTGCACTTTTGCAGAGAGAAGTGGGGAGAGAGAGCCCAGGTTTGAGTGCACTGTGAGTAAGCGAGAGAGAGCCCAGGTTTGAGTGCACTGTGAGTAAGCGAGAGAGAGCCTGGGTTTGAGTGCACTGTGAGTAAGCGAGAGAGAGCCTGGGTTTGAGTGCACTGTGAGTAAGCGAAAGAGCCTGGGTTTGAGTGCACTGCGTAAGCGAGACAGAGCCTGGGTTTGAGTGCACTGTGAGTAAGCAAGAGCGAGCCTGGGTTTGAGTGCACTGTGAGTAAGCGAGAGAGAGCCTGTGTTTGAGTGCACTCTGAGTAAGCGAGAGAGAGCCTGGGTTTGAGTGCACTGTGAGTAAGCGAGAGAGAGCCTGTGTTTGAGTGCACTCTGAGTAAGCGAGAGAGAGCCTGGGTTTGAGTGCACTGTGAGTAAGCGAGAGAGAGCCTGGGTTTGAGTGCACTGTGAGTAAGCGAGAGAAAGCCTGGGTTTGAGTGCACAGAGAGAAGGAGCCAATTGGTTTGAGTGCACTTTTGCAGAGAGAAGTGGGGAGAGAGAGCCCAGGTTTGAGTGCACTGTGAGTAAGCGAGAGAGAGCCTGGGTTTGAGTGCACTGTGAGTAAGCGAGAGAGAGCCTGGGTTTGAGTGCACTGTGAGTAAGCGAGAGAGAGCCTGGGTTTGAGTATACTGTGAGTAAGCGAGAGAGAGCCTGGGTTTGAGTGCACTGTGAGTAAGCGAGAGAGAGCCTGGGTTTGAGTACACTAAGCGATAGAGAGGCCAGATGTGGGGGCACTGTTTGAGAGAGAAGGAGAGAGAGGGAGCCCAGGTTCGAGTACACAGAGAGAAGGAGCCAATTGGTTTGAGTGCACTTTTGGAGAGAGAAGTGGGGAGAGAGAGCCCAGGTTTGAGTGCACTGTGAGTAAGCGAGAGAGAGCCTGGGTTTGAGTGCACTGTGAGTAAACAAGAGAGAGCCTGTGTTTGAGTGCACTGTGAGTAAGCGAGAGAGAGCCCAGATTTGAGTGCACTGTGAGTAAGCGAGAGAGAGCCTGGGTTTGAGTGCACTGTGAGTAAGCGAGAGAGAGCCTGGGTTTGAGTGCACTGTGAGTAAGCGAGAGAGAGCCTGGGTTTGAGTGAACTGTGAGTAAGCGAGAGAGAGCCTGGGTTTGAGTGCACTGTGAGTAAGCGAGAGAGAGCCTGGGTTTGAGTGCACTGTGAGTAAGCGAGAGAGCCTGGGTTTGAGTGCACTGTGAGTAAGCGAGAGAGAGCCTGGGTTTGAGTGCACAGAGAGAAGGAGCCAATAGGTTTAAGTGCACTTTTGCAGAGAGAAGTGGGGAGAGAGAGCCCAGGTTTGAGTGCACTGTGAGTAAGCGAGAGAGAGCCCAGGTTTGAGTGCACTGTGAGTAAGCGAGAGAGAGCCTGGGTTTGAGTGCACTGTGAGTAAGCGAGAGAGAGCCTGGGTTTGAGTGCACTGTGAGTAAGCGAGAGAGCCTGGGTTTGAGTGCACTGTGTAAGCGAGACAGAGCCTGGGTTTGAGTGCACTGTGAGTAAGCAAGAGCGAGCCTGGGTTTGAGTGCACTGTGAGTAAGCGAGAGAGAGCCTGTGTTTGAGTGCACTCTGAGTAAGCGAGAGAGAGCCTGGGTTTGAGTGCACTGTGAGTAAGCGAGAGAGAGCCTGGGTTTGAGTGCACTGTGAGTAAGCGAGAGAGAGCCTGGGTTTGAGTGCACTGTGAGTAAGCGAGAGAGAGCCTGGGTTTGAGTGCACTGTGAGTAAGCGAGAGAGAGCCTGTGTTTGAGTGCACTCTGAGTAAGCGAGAGAGAGCCTGGGTTTGAGTGCACTGTGAGTAAGCGAGAGAGAGCCTGGGTTTGAGTGCACTGTGAGTAAGCGAGAGAGAGCCTGGGTTTGAGTGCACAGAGAGAAGGAGCCAATTGGTTTGAGTGCACTTTTGCAGAGAGAAGTGGGGAGAGAGAGCCCAGGTTTGAGTGCACTGTGAGTAAGCGAGAGAGAGCCTGGGTTTGAGTGCACTGTGAGTAAGCGAGAGAGAGCCTGGGTTTGAGTGCACTGTGAGTAAGCGAGAGAGAGCCTGGGTTTGAGTGTACTGTGAGTAAGCGAGAGAGAGCCTGGGTTTGAGTGCACTGTGAGTAAGCGAGAGAGAGCCTGGGTTTGAGTACACTAAGCGATAGAGAGGCCAGATGTGGGGGCACTGTTTGAGAGAGAAGGAGAGAGAGGGAGCCCAGGTTCGAGTACACAGAGAGAAGGAGCCAATTGGTTTGAGTGCACATTTGGAGAGAGAAGTGGGGAGAGAGAGCCCAGGTTTGAGTGCACTGTGAGTAAGCGAGAGAGAGCCTGGGTTTGAGTGCACTGTGAGTAAACAAGAGGGAGCCTGGGTTTGAGTGCACTGTGAGTAAGCGAGAGAGAGCCTGTGTTTGAGTGCACTGTGAGTAAGCGAGAGAGAGCCCAGGTTTGAGTGCACTGTGAGTAAGCGAGAGAGAGCCTGGGTTTGAGTGCACTGTGAGTAAGCAAGAGAGCCTGGGTTTGAGTGCACTGTGAGTAAGCGAGAGAGAGCCTGGGTTTGAGTGCACTGTGAGTAAGCGAGAGAGAGCCTGGGTTTGAGTGCACTGTGAGTAAGCGAGAGAGAGCCTGGGTTTGAGTGCACTGTGAGTAAGCGAGAGAGAGCCTGGGTTTGAGTGCACTGTGAGTAAGCGAGAGAGAGCCTGGGTTTGAGTGCACTGTGAGTAAGCGAGAGAGAGCCTGGGTTTGAGTGCACTGTGAGTAAGCGAGAGAGAGCCTGGGTTTGAGTGCACTGTGAGTAAGCGAGAGAGAGCCTGGGTTTGAGTGCACAGAGAGAAGGAGCCAATAGGTTTGAGTGCACTTTTGCAGAGAGAAGTGGGGAGAGAGAGCCCAGGTTTGAGTGCACTGTGAATAAGCGAGAGAGAGCCCAGGTTTGAGTGCACTGTGAGTAAGCGAGAGAGAGCCTGGGTTTGAGTGCACTGTGAGTAAGCGAGAGAGAGCCTGGGTTTGCGTGCACTGTGAGTAAGCGAGAGAGAGCCTGGGTTTGAGTGCACTGTGAGTAAGCGAGAGAGAGCCTGGGTTTGAGTGCACTGTGAGTAAGCGAGAGAGAGCCTGGGTTTGAGTGCACTGTGAGTAAGCGAGAGAGAGCCTGGGTTTGAGTGCACTGTGAGTAAGCGAGAGAGAGCCTGGGTTTGAATGCACTGTGAGTAAGCGAGAGAGAGCCTGGGTTTGAGTGCACTCTGAGTAAGCGAGAGAGAGCCTGGGTTTGAGTGCACTGTGAGTAAGCGAGAGAGAGCCTGGGTTTGAGTGCACTGTGAGTAAGCGAGAGAGAGCCTGGGTTTGAGTGCACTGTGAGTAAGCGAGAGAGAGCCTGGGTTTGAGTGCACTGTGAGTAAGCGAGAGAGAGAGCCTGGGTTTGAGTGCACTGTGAGTAAGCGAGAGAGAGCCTGGGTTTGAGTGCACTGCGAGTAAGCGAGAGAGAGCCTGGGTTTGAGTGCACTGTGAGTAAGCGAGAGAGAGCCTGGGTTTGAGTGCACTGTGAGTAAGCGAGAGAGAGCCTGGGTTTGAGTGCACTGTGAGTAAGCAAGAGAGAGCCTGGGTTTGAGTGCACAGAGAGAAGGAGCCAATAGGTTTAAGTGCACTTTTGCAGAGAGAAGTGGGGAGAGAGAGCCCAGGTTTGAGTGCACTGTGAGTAAGCGAGAGAGAGCCCAGGTTTGAGTGCACTGTGAGTAAGCGAGAGAGAGCCTGGGTTTGAGTGCACTGTGAGTAAGCGAGAGAGAGCCTGGGTTTGAGTGCACTGTGAGTAAGCGAGAGAGAGCCTGGGTTTGAGTGCACTGTGAGTAAGCGAGAGAGAGCCTGGGGTTGTGTGCACTGTGAGTAAGCGAGAGTGAGCCTGGGTTTGAGTGCACTGTGAGTAAGCGAGAGAGAGCCTGTGTTTGAGTGCACTCTGAGTAAGCGAGAGAGAACCTGGGTTTGAGTGCACTGTGAGTAAGCGAGAGAGAGCCTGGGTTTGAGTGCACTGTGAGTAAGCGAGAGAGAGCCTGGGTTTGAGTGCACTGTGAGTAAGCGAGAGAGAGCCTGGGTTTGAGTGCACTGTGAGTAAGCGAGAGAGAGCCTGTGTTTGAGTGCACTCTGAGTAAGCGAGAGAGAGCCTGGGTTTGAGTGCACTGTGAGTAAGCGAGAGAGAGCCTGGGTTTGAGTGCACTGTGAGTAAGCGAGAGAGAGCCTGGGTTTGAGTGCACAGAGAGAAGGAGCCAATTGGTTTGAGTGCACTTTTGCAGAGAGAAGTGGGGAGAGAGAGCCCAGGTTTGAGTGCACTGTGAGTAAGCGAGAGAGAGCCTGGGTTTGAGTGCACTGTGAGTAAGCGAGAGAGAGCCTGGGTTTGAGTGCACTGTGAGTAAGCGAGAGAGAGCCTGGGTTTGAGTGTACTGTGAGTAAGCGAGAGAGAGCCTGGGTTTGAGTGCACTGTGAGTAAGCGAGAGAGAGCCTGGGTTTGAGTACACTAAGCGATAGAGAGGCCAGATGTGGGGGCACTGTTTGAGAGAGAAGGAGAGAGAGGGAGCCCAGGTTCGAGTACACAGAGAGAAGGAGCCAATTGGTTTGAGTGCACTTTTGGAGAGAGAAGTGGGGAGAGAGAGCCCAGGTTTGAGTGCACTGTGAGTAAGCGAGAGAGAGCCTGGGTTTGAGTGCACTGTGAGTAAACAAGAGGGAGCCTGGGTTTGAGTGCACTGTGAGTAAGCTAGAGAGAGCCTGTGTTTGAGTGCACTGTGAGTAAGCGAGAGAGAGCCCAGGTTTGAGTGCACTGTGAGTAAGCGAGAGAGAGCCTGGGTTTGAGTGCACTGTGAGAAAGCGAGAGAGCCTGGGTTTGAGTGCACTGTGAGTAAGCGAGAGAGAGCCTGGGTTTGAGTGAACTGTGAGTAAGCGAGAGAGAGCCTGGGTTTGAGTGCTCTGTGAGTAAGCGAGAGAGAGCCTGGGTTTGAGTGCACTGTGAGTAAGCGAGAGAGAGCCTGGGTTTGAGTGCACTGTGAGTAAGCGAGAGAGAGCCTGGGTTTGTGTGCACTGTGAGTAAGCGAGAGAGAGCCTGGGTTTGAGTGCACTGTGAGTAAGCGAGAGAGAGCCTGGGTTTGAGTACACCAAGCGATAGAGATGCCAGATGTGGGGGCACTGTTTGAGAGAGAGGGAGCCCAGGTTCGAGTACACAGAGAAAAGGAGCCAATTGGTTTGAGTGCACTTTTGGAGAGAGAAGTGGGGAGAGAGAGCCCAGGTTTGAGTGCACTGTGAGTAAGCGAGAGAGAGCCTGGGTTTGAATGCACTGTGAGTAAGCGAGAGAGAGCCTGGGTTTGAGTGCACTGTGAGTAAGCGAGAGAGAGCCTGTGTTTGAGTGCATTGTGAGTAAGCGAGAGAGAGCCTGGGTTTGAGTGCACTGTGAGTAAGCGAGAGAGAGCCTGGGTTTGAGTGCACTGTGAGTAAGCGAGAGAGAGCCTGGGTTTGAGTGCACTGTGAGTAAGCGAGAGAGAGCCTGGGTTTGAGTGCACTGTGAGTAAGCGAGAGAGAGCCTGGGTTTGAGTGCACTGCGAGTAAGCGAGAGAGAGCCTGGGTTTGAGTACACTAAGCGATAGAGAGGCCAGATGTGGGGGCACTGTTTGAGAGAGAAGGAGAGAGAAAGAGCCCAGGTTCGAGTACACAGAGAGAAGGAGCCAATTGGTTTGAGTGCACTTTTGGAGAGAGAAGTGGGGAGAGAGAGCCCAGGTTTGAGTGCACTGCGAGAGAGAGCCTGGGTTTGAGTGCACTGTGAGTAAGCGAGAGAGAGCCTGGGTTTGAGTGCACTGTGAGTAAGCGAGAGAGAGCCTGGGTTTGAGTGCACTGTGAGTAAGCGAGAGAGAGCCTGGGTTTGAGTGCACTGTGAGTAAGCGAGAGAGAGCCTGTGTTTGAGTGCACTGTGAGTAAGCGAGAGCGAGCCTGGGTTTGAGTGCACTGTGAGTAAGCGAGAGAGAGAGCCTGGGTTTGAGTGCACTGTGAGTAAGCGAGAGAGAGCCTGGGTTTGAGTGCACTGTGAGTAAGCGAGAGAGAGCCTGGGTTTGAGTGCACTGTGAGTAAGCGAGAGAGAGCCTGGGTTTGAGTGCACTGTGAGTAAGCGAGAGAGAGCCTGGGTTTGAGTGCACTGTGAGTAAGCGAGAGAGAGCCTGGGTTTGAGTGCACTGTGAGTAAGCGAGAGAGAGCCTGGGTTTGAGTGCACTGTGAGTAAGCGAGAGAGAGCCTGGGTTTGAGTGCACTGTGAGTAAGCGAGAGAGAGCCTGGGTTTGAGTGCACTGTGAGTAAGCGAGAGAGAGCCTGGGTTTGAGTGCACTGTGAGTAAGCGAGAGAGAGCCTGGGTTTGAGTGCACTGTGAGTAAGCGAAAGAGAGCCTGGGTTTGAGTGCACTGTGAGTAAGCGAGAGAGAGCCTGGGTTTGAGTGCACAGAGAGAAGGAGCCAATAGGTTTAAGTGCACTTTTGCAGAGAGAAGTGGGGAGAGAGAGCCCAGGTTTGAGTGCACTGTGAGTAAGCGAGAGAGAGCCCAGGTTTGAGTGCACTGTGAGTAAGCGAGAGAGAGCCTGGGTTTGAGTGCACTGTGAGTAAGCGAGAGAGAGCCTGGGTTTGAGTGCACTGTGAGTAAGCGAAAGAGCCTGGGTTTGAGTGCACTGCGTAAGCGAGACAGAGCCTGGGTTTGAGTGCACTGTGAGTAAGCAAGAGCGAGCCTGGGTTTGAGTGCACTGTGAGTAAGCGAGAGAGAGCCTGTGTTTGAGTGCACTCTGAGTAAGCGAGAGAGAGCCTGGGTTTGAGTGCACTGTGAGTAAGCGAGAGAGAGCCTGGGTTTGAGTGCACTGTGAGTAAGCGAGAGAGAGCCTGGGTTTGAGTGCACTGTGAGTAAGCGAGAGAGAGCCTGGGTTTGAGTGCACTGTGAGTAAGCGAGAGAGAGCCTGTGTTTGAGTGCACTCTGAGTAAGCGAGAGAGAGCCTGGGTTTGAGTGCACTGTGAGTAAGCGAGAGAGAGCCTGGGTTTGAGTGCACTGTGAGTAAGCGAGAGAAAGCCTGGGTTTGAGTGCACAGAGAGAAGGAGCCAATTGGTTTGAGTGCACTTTTGCAGAGAGAAGTGGGGAGAGAGAGCCCAGGTTTGAGTGCACTGTGAGTAAGCGAGAGAGAGCCTGGGTTTGAGTGCACTGTGAGTAAGCGAGAGAGAGCCTGGGTTTGAGTGCACTGTGAGTAAGCGAGAGAGAGCCTGGGTTTGAGTATACTGTGAGTAAGCGAGAGAGAGCCTGGGTTTGAGTGCACTGTGAGTAAGCGAGAGAGAGCCTGGGTTTGAGTACACTAAGCGATAGAGAGGCCAGATGTGGGGGCACTGTTTGAGAGAGAAGGAGAGAGAGGGAGCCCAGGTTCGAGTACACAGAGAGAAGGAGCCAATTGGTTTGAGTGCACTTTTGGAGAGAGAAGTGGGGAGAGAGAGCCCAGGTTTGAGTGCACTGTGAGTAAGCGAGAGAGAGCCTGGGTTTGAGTGCACTGTGAGTAAACAAGAGAGAGCCTGTGTTTGAGTGCACTGTGAGTAAGCGAGAGAGAGCCCAGATTTGAGTGCACTGTGAGTAAGCGAGAGAGAGCCTGGGTTTGAGTGCACTGTGAGTAAGCGAGAGAGAGCCTGGGTTTGAGTGCACTGTGAGTAAGCGAGAGAGAGCCTGGGTTTGAGTGAACTGTGAGTAAGCGAGAGAGAGCCTGGGTTTGAGTGCACTGTGAGTAAGCGAGAGAGAGCCTGGGTTTGAGTGCACTGTGAGTAAGCGAGAGAGAGCCTGGGTTTGAGTGCACTGTGAGTAAGCGAGAGAGAGCCTGGGTTTGAGTGCACAGAGAGAAGGAGCCAATAGGTTTAAGTGCACTTTTGCAGAGAGAAGTGGGGAGAGAGAGCCCAGGTTTGAGTGCACTGTGAGTAAGCGAGAGAGAGAGCCCAGGTTTGAGTGCACTGTGAGTAAGCGAGAGAGAGCCTGGGTTTGAGTGCACTGTGAGTAAGCGAGAGAGAGCCTGGGTTTGAGTGCACTGTGAGTAAGCGAGAGAGCCTGGGTTTGAGTGCACTGCGTAAGCGAGACAGAGCCTGGGTTTGAGTGCACTGTGAGTAAGCAAGAGCGAGCCTGGGTTTGAGTGCACTGTGAGCAAGCGAGAGAGAGCCTGTGTTTGAGTGCACTCTGAGTAAGCGAGAGAGAGCCTGGGTTTGAGTGCACTGTGAGTAAGCGAGAGAGAGCCTGGGTTTGAGTGCACTGTGAGTAAGCGAGAGAGAGCCTGGGTTTGAGTGCACTGTGAGTAAGCGAGAGAGAGCCTGGGTTTGAGTGCACTGTGAGTAAGCGAGAGAGAGCCTGTGTTTGAGTGCACTCTGAGTAAGCGAGAGAGAGCCTGGGTTTGAGTGCACTGTGAGTAAGCGAGAGAGAGCCTGGGTTTGAGTGCACTGTGAGTAAGCGAGAGAGAGCCTGGGTTTGAGTGCACAGAGAGAAGGAGCCAATTGGTTTGAGTGCACTTTTGCAGAGAGAAGTGGGGAGAGAGAGCCCAGGTTTGAGTGCACTGTGAGTAAGCGAGAGAGAGCCTGGGTTTGAGTGCACTGTGAGTAAGCGAGAGAGAGCCTGGGTTTGAGTGCACTGTGAGTAAGCGAGAGAGAGCCTGGGTTTGAGTATACTGTGAGTAAGCGAGAGAGAGCCTGGGTTTGAGTGCACTGTGAGTAAGCGAGAGAGAGCCTGGGTTTGAGTACACTAAGCGATAGAGAGGCCAGATGTGGGGGCACTGTTTGAGAGAGAAGGAGAGAGAGGGAGCCCAGGTTCGAGTACACAGAGAGAAGGAGCCAATTGGTTTGAGTGCACTTTTGGAGAGAGAAGTGGGGAGAGAGAGCCCAGGTTTGAGTGCACTGTGAGTAAGCGAGAGAGAGCCTGGGTTTGAGTGCACTGTGAGTAAACAAGAGGGAGCCTGGGTTTGAGTGCACTGTGAGTAAGCGAGAGAGAGCCTGGGTTTGAGTGCACTGTGAGTAAGCGAGAGAGAGCCTGGGTTTGAGTGCACTGTGAGTAAACAAGAGGGAGCCTGGGTTTGAGTGCACTGTGAGTAAGCGAGAGAGAGAGCCTGGGTTTGAGTGCACTGTGAGTAAACAAGAGAGAGCCTGTGTTTGAGTGCACTGTGAGTAAGCGAGAGAGAGCCCAGATTTGAGTGCACTGTGAGTAAGCGAGAGAGAGCCTGGGTTTGAGTGCACTGTGAGTAAGCGAGAGAGAGCCTGGGTTTGAGTGCACTGTGAGTAAGCGAGAGAGAGCCTGGGTTTGAGTGAACTGTGAGTAAGCGAGAGAGAGCCTGGGTTTGAGTGCACTGTGAGTAAGCGAGAGAGAGCCTGGGTTTGAGTGCACTGTGAGTAAGCGAGAGAGAGCCTGGGTTTGAGTGCACTGTGAGTAAGCGAGAAAGAGCCTGGGTTTGAGTGCACTGTGAGTAAGCGAGAGAGAGCCTGGGTTTGTGTGCACTGTGAGTAAGCGAGAGAGAGCCTGGGTTTGTGTGCACTGTGAGTAAGCGAGAGAGAGCCTGGGTTTGAGTGCACTGTGAGTAAGCGAGAGAGAGCCTGGGTTTGAGTGCACTGTGAGTAAGCGAGAGAGAGCCTGGGTTTGTGTGCACTGTGAGTAAGCGAGAGAGAGCCTGGGTTTGAGTGCACTGTGAGTAAGCGAGAGAGAGCCTGGGTTTGAGTGCACTGTGAGTAAGCGAGAAAGAGCCTGGGTTTGAGTGCACTGTGAGTAAGCGAGAGAGAGCCTGGGTTTGAGTGCACTGTGAGTAAGCGAGAGAGAGCCTGGGTTTGTGTGCACTGTGAGTAAGCGAGAGAGAGCCTGGGTTTGAGTATACTGAGAGAGAGAGAGACAGAGAGATAGAGAAGGATAGCCCAGGTTTGAGTGTACTGAGAGAGAGAAACAGAGATAAAGAGAGGGATAGCCCAGGTTTGAGTACATTGAGAAAGAGCGAGGGAGAGAGAGCCTTGTGAATACAGAGAGAGGGAGGAAAGGAATGGAATATGAATCAGATTAAAAGGGTGAAATAGTATGAATGTTGAAATCTTACAGAAAAGCAAAACAAAAATGAGACAGCAAAATTGAGTTGGTGAAGTGCAGGCCGATTGCGGGTTGACAAATGAGATCTCCATTGGCACAGACTCATCACAATGACATGAACGAGGACCAAATGAGACAACATACCTGCCTACCACTCCAGCTATACCCATTTATAAGAATCGATGAATGGCCTAGCAATGGAGATGAGTGAACGAGAAAACGAGAACAATGAAAGAATGGTCATGGACAACAAGGTTGCGGCACGGCGTCGAAGCAACGACCTCTTCGACCGAGTCACCATCAATGTGTCGGGCCTCCGGTTTGAAACTCAGCGGCGGACGCTCACCCGCTTCCCTGACACACTCTTGGGAGATGCATCGCGCCTTCAGCTCTACTTCGATGCTCAACGTAACGAGTACTTCTTTGACCGAAACCGCCCTTGTTTTGATTCCATCTTGTACTACTACCAGTCAGGCGGACGCCTCATTCGCCCAGACAGTGTTTCGATTGACGTTTTCGCCGATGAAATACGATTTTTCGACTTGGGCGAGGAAGCAATGGAGAAGTTCCGGGCGTATGAAGGATTCACCAAAGAACAGCCTGAGGTGCTCCCCGAAAATGGGCACCACCGAAGAATTTGGCTCCTGTTTGAGCACCCGGCTAGCTCTCCAGCGGCCCATGCAGTTGCCGTGGTTTCCATTTCGGTCATTGTCATCTCCATCGTTGTGTTTTGCATCGAAACCCTCCCAGGTTTCCATACGAATGACGATGGAATGCCTCGCGAGATCAATGAAACTTTGAGCACAGAGGAAGCTCGCATAGCAGTGTTTTCCTCAACGCTGTTTGCACTGGAGACGGCATGCATCTGCTGGTTCTTATTGGAGTTCATAGCACGCCTCGTCTCCTGCCCAGACAAGGTTTTATTCTTCAAGGACGCCATGAACGTCATGGATCTTGCCGCCATTTTGCCATATTTCGTGTCTGTAGGCCTCACCCTCTGGGCCAGCGAGGACAGCGCGCACCATGCCTCGGCCCTAGCGATCACTCGGGTCATTCGACTCGTTCGAGTATTTAGGGTATTCAAACTGTCGAGGCATTCAAAGGGTTTACAAATCCTGGGTAGGACATTTCGTGCAAGCGTGAAAGAACTGGGACTTCTCATGTTCTTCCTTTTCATTGGCATCACCATCTTCTCTAGCGCCGTGTACTTTGCTGAAGTTGAAAAGCACGGCAACGTATTTTCCAGCATACCAGCGTCATTTTGGTGGGCCGTGGTAACAATGACGACTGTGGGATATGGTGACATGAGTCCAGAGTCGGTCCTAGGCAAACTTGTGGGCTCACTTTGTGCTCTTGCTGGTGTACTCACCATCTCACTCCCAGTACCCGTCATCGTTGCCAACTTCAGTTATTTCTACCATCAGGGACGACTAACGGCACAGGAGGAGGAGGTCTTCAGCTACAATATTCCTGAACGTCACGATTCGCAACGGACTTCACTTATGGCTGGTAGCCTCACAGAGTTTGAAGCGATAGAAGATGTTTTTGGGGAAGAGAGGGCATCTGGAGAACCTGCTTCCAAGGCATATTCCAACAGCCATTACTCCACTGCCTGTTGTGCTCAGAACGCAGGTTGTGATTTTACTGAAAGTCGTGTGTAATACACACTCACATGGTATTAGCCCTGAAACACTTTCCACGTTTACTCTCAGTTACCACAAAAATGTCTTAGCAAACATTGAATCAAAAATCTAGTCTCTGTCTTAATTACTAATCCCTAGGGACGGTGGTGGAGGCTGTAGATAAAATGTTGTTGTTATTTTTCTTGCATGGCCGTTTCCTGTTATAAAATGACTATCAGGAAGTACCGTATTTATTGCTGAGCATAGGTTGTTGAACATACCTATTGCATGGTGCTTAGAATTCAAAAAACGATGTTGTCACACCCTCACTTTTACATCCAGCTGCCTCATACAAATCTGTCAAAGTTCCTTAAGCTTAAGAGTAAATCTTGTTAATTTTTCTTTTCTTTTCAAGATTGAGGCTCATGGAAGAGCGAGGTGACAGATGGTGAAAAGGCAACGGACTGGTAACGGAGCAGTGGAGCCACAGGCGTAGCGCAAAAAGTAAGGGAATGAATGAACGTGAAAAGAGTTGAAAGAGACGAGGCCAGAAAACACAGCAACCTGCAAGGAAGAGGGTTGGGTTAGGTAAGGTGAGGTTAAGGGGGTAGAAAAGATTGTGGGTCGGGATGGGGGATGACACGAGATTATGGTGCGATACTCGCTTGAAGTCCTGAGGGGAAAGGTGGGTGTGAACAGCCTCAGGAGAATAGTTCCACAAATAGGCGAAAAAGAAGAAGAAAAGTTAATTGAGGTGTGCGAAATGCTGTGGTTATGGGAGTTTAACCAGGAAGTGGTTAATGAAAGAACGCGTGCATCCTGGAGAAGCTCGGAAGGGTAGAAGGGTTGAGAGAGCATAGTGAGCTAGGCCGGAAGTGACATGGTAAAGAAACAGACCAAAAAACAAAAACAGAGACCACCGCCCTGACTGCGATAGGAGAGCAACAGGCATTGTGCTTTGGCCTCATCGTCGTAGATTCCAGTAATTGTTGAGAGATTTATTACTGTACGAGGGCGCATTCCAAAACGCTCTCGGAACAAGACCCTCACAGTAGTCCAAAACACATCAAGGCCTTATTTATTTTTCAATACACAAACATGTGTAATTCATAAAGAAATGTATTTTTATTTCTATACAGTATGCACCTCATTCTACTTTTGTGTTAGGGTTATACTGTTGGACTATCGTAAGTATCTCGTTCATAGAACATTTTGAACGTCCTCGTATATACATACTTTCATACCGAGAACGCACGTATCAGGTTATACTGAGCCATTTCTATTGCATATAAAGCTCCCTGGCTTGGAGCAGGCACTATATATCCATTCGTATCTGAAAACTTTCATTGGGTGAGAATTGTATGTGACACAACATGGAAACGTATGTCGAGTAAGGTGGGGCAAGATGCCCCAACTCACAACAACCTCCTCGGTCTGAGTCTAACTAATGTCTAGATGTTTAGGGTTAGTAGGAAATGTTAAAATGAAAAAATGTTTCTCAATGTTTTCTCACCTTTCACAATGTTGTGTCTGAGATTGGACTCAAACTCAAGGACTTTTGAATTCTCTGGAGGTCAGAGATGAAATTTTATTCGTCAAGTTGTAACATTCACAGGATGTCAGAGATGGCATGGAGCCTCTTTGGCTGTTGGGTCTCCCCAGATCAGGTTGCAGAGGCTTAGGGCGAAATCTAAAAGAGGATTTCAAAGAAGGTTTCATCAACTGCTCTGTCTTCAGTGTCAACAATATATATATATATATATACAGTCACGTGAAAAAGTAAGTACACCCCATGTAGAGTTTTGACTTTTTCAACATATTTCAACATACAGCTATTTGATCTTCATTTCAACAATATTGATAGATAAAGGTGATATAATATAACAAATATCATGAAACATTTACATTTTGTAGTCCATTGTATAATTTAAATAAACATAAATGCAAATTTTGCATGTGGAAAAAGTAAGTACACCTTTGGCTCTAATAGGTAGTATTGCCTCCTTTGGCAGAAACAACCTCAAGTAGGCGTTTCTTATAACTGTCTGTCAGTCTCTGACATCGACTGGGAGAAATTTTTGCCCACTCCTCCATGCAGAATTCTTTCAGCTGTGCGATGTTTGAGGGGTTTCTTGCATGCACAGTTTCAAATCCCCCCCACAACATCTCGATGGGATTTAGATACGGGCTTTGACTTGGCCATTCCAGAACCCTCCATTTCTTTCTTTTCAACCATTCCTTGGTGGATTTACTGGTATGTTTAGGGTCATTGTCATGTTGCAAGGTCCACCTTTGGTTGAGCTTCAACTTTCCGACAAATGGCCTCACATTATCCTCAAGCACCCTCTGGTACAATGAAGAATTCATAGTTGATTCTATGATGGTGAGCTGCCCAGGCCCTGATGCAGCAAAGCTGCCCCAAACCATAATATTTCCACCACCATGCTTTGCAGTTGGTATCAGGTTCTTGTGGTCAAATGCTGTCTTTGGTTTTCGCCAAACATGTCTTCTGGTTCTGTGGCCAAATAGCTCGACCTTTGACTCATCTGTCCAGAGCACATTGTTCCAGAAGTGCTGGTATTTGCCGAGGTGTTCATTGGCAAACTTTAGTCTTGCCCTGATGTTCTTTCTGGACAGCAAAGGTTTCCTCCTGGCACACCTCCCATGTCGATCAAATTTGTGCAGCCTCTTTCTAATGCTAGATTCGTGCACTTTGTCATCAACAGTGGCAAGAGCTACCTGTAGGTCCCGTGATGACATTCTGGGGTTCTTAGAGACTTCTTTCAGCATCTTGCGGTCTGCTCTCGGGCTGAACTTGCTGGGGCGGCCTGGCCTGAAGAAGTTGGCAGTTGTTTGGAATCTTCTCCACTTGTAGATGATCTTCCAGACAGTCGAATGATTGATTTCAAAATGTTTGGAGATCTTTTTAAATCCCTTCCCAGACTCGTAGGCATCTATAGCCTTCTTTCTGAGGGCCTCAGAGAGCTCTTTTGATCTAGGCGTGGTGACACCGCACACTTCAAAAACAAAGAGCAAACCAAACTAAATGTCTGAGGTTTAAATAAGACAGGTTCCTCCAAGATCCTCTCTAACGATGTTCTAATCATTTGCACCTGAGCTGGTGCACCTGATTCTAATTTTAGGTATTTGAAGTAGTGATAAATGTAGGGGTGTACTTACTTTTTCCACATGTGAAATTTGCATTTATGTTTTTTTAAATTATGCAATGGACTACAAAATGTAAATGTTTCATGATATTTGTTATATTATATCACCTTTATCTATCAATATTGTTTAAATGAAGATCAAATAGCTGTATGTTGAAATATGTTGAAAAAGTCAAAACTTTACATGGGGTGTACTTACTTTTTCACGTGACTGTATATTTAATAATGGTAACACTGTATTTCTTGGAGTTTGGGGGTGTATCGGTTACATGTTACACTTAAAGTCACACCATGTAAAAATAAAGCCGAGGTTTGAGGTGCCCATGACAGTGAAGGTTCCGATAGCAATCCAAAACAAGGTGTTTGTGTTGAATCACAGCTGTTAAAAGCTCACCCCTTCCTGCTCCTATTCCTTTTATGTACCCTCTTAGGGTTTGGCAGATACTGCAGCTTTCAACACCACAAATTTGATTTGAAAATTGTTTCTCCTATTTGATGTCCCCATCTGAGCAGAAAGCTGGTGATGCTGGGGTCCCAGGTTCAAATCCCTTATACTTTGTTAATTTGTCTCTTGCCTCCTTATGTCATCAAATCATTAATTAAAAGTCAGTGCATTGATGCTTCCTTCTGTCTTTGTCCTCTATGTGATATGTACAAACTCCTCCATAAGCCCTAGATGCTGTAAAAATAAAATTCTTCCTTCAATTTTTGTTTGGTCCTAACATCACACGCACGTGCGCACCTACACACAGGCGTTGGTTCTGCCAAAGCAGTCTCCTGGCAAGGGTTACAACCCTCGACAGGTTGCCACTCCGATGCAGCATACTCAACTGACGGTGCAGGAATTTGGAATTTGTTCCATGGCGTCGGCGATAACTTTACTACTCTTCCCGAATGACACCTTGTGATCTATAACCTCCATCAACTAATACTGTCAGGCGGGATGCCCAGTTTAACGAGTCGTTAAACCGGGCATCCCATCTGAAAAATGGGATCCGAGTCCCAAAATATTCGCTCAATTACATTCAGTATTTGAAAAACTACATGGTTGTTCACTATATTGAAGTGTGAAGAAGGTAAAAGGACAAGCACAGCCCTGAAGATTTGACGATTATGGAAATGTGGAATGGTTGCCAAATGGTTATCTAAGAAGTTAAATCAAAATGTCTGCATGATGAGAGAAGCACGATTCAAGGAAATGTGGTGAGCGATTATAAAGTTCATTTGGGTTTCATGTAATGTACATTCCTTGTTTTTGTTTATCAAGTGCGCCACCTTTTTACCTGTGACGCGTCTACAATAACTCTGCATGGTTGTTGTTGTTGTGGTTCTTGGTAGGGTCGATTTTTGAAATGTGCACCCATTGGTTAGACAGCTGTCGGACCCCAATCACATTTGTCGCTTGACTCCACCCACAATAGCACCCAGTCAAAATAATATCAGCGCCTTCTTCTTTTTCTGGTGGGCCTAAGACATCAGACCTGTAGGCCCCTGCTGATTAAATACACTGCCTAGGTTTGTTGCGTCAGATTTCAATTGCTTTGTTTCGGTCGAGTGTTGATTGGACGGGGGAGGGCAATGCCCTCAAATGTTACGTAATATCTTAGGGGGTGTGAAATGTCGAAGATGTATACAGATTGAATGTCCACACAATTATTTAAGATTTATTATGAAGAGGTTTTGACAATGTACGAGAGAGCACGCACAGCTGTGAGGACGAAGGACGGGAAAAGTGGTGAGTTTGAGGTGAAGGTGGGAGTGCATCAGGGGTCGGTACTAGGTCCACCACTATTTGTAGCTGTGACGGAGGTGCTGGCTCAGAATGTAAAGGAGGGTTTACCGTGGGAGTTGTTGTATGCAGATGATCTGGTGTTGATTGCAGAAAGTGTGGACTGAAGGAAAAGATGAACAAGTGGAAGGAATGTATGGAGACAAAAGGTCTGAAGGTGAATATCGGAAAAATGAAGGTGATGGCAAGTGGTAAAGCATGTGGGGAGGTGGAAAGAACTGGGAATTGGCCGTGTGCTGTGTGCAGGAAGGGTGTCGGAGTGAACTCCATTCAATGTACAATGTTCGCTGAGTGGGTTCATCAAAAATGTAGTGGTTTGAGAGGGTCATTAACCAGTGTGGCAGCTACATTCAAGTGTAAGGTGTGCACAGAGGGAGCTGCAGTGGGGTCATTCCATGTCAAATCATCAAAGAATCTGCCGTCATCTCTCAGATTTTTGTAAAACTTTGGGAACCAATTGGGACCCATGAAAAACAGCTAGAACTCAAATATTTTTGCTAACAGCCTCTTAATTAGTGAGATACAGGTTAACGAACTTTGGACTAATTAGCGCGATGTCGCGAATTCAAATGGCCATATCTCTAAAAGTATAACACCTAGAGAGCTGGTTTTGGTGTCATTTTAAAGGTATTTTCATGCCCTATAAATTTGTCTGGGCAACATTTTCCTACCTCCAATCACAAAAAAGTTATCACAAAATATAAACTTCAATCGTGAATCCAAAGAAAATGTATCCTTCAAATTTCCTCAAATTCATCCCAGATGTACCTTATGATGTCAAGAAGCTTCCACATAAGTTTTCTGATGGGCACTCCAATAGTTTCTGAGATATGAGCAATAATGTACATGTACGTATGGCATATAGGTTCGAAAATCAGCATTTGTAATGTATTATACAATCATTCTAACCTAGCCATGACAGGGAACACAGGGAACAACCATCAATTGCTTTGAAGTATCATATACTTTCATTTTCAACTGGGCCTGAGGGGAATTCTCATCTGGGGAATTCCAACTGGGATTTCCCATGTGGGTAATTCGAGGTGATGCAACTTTCACAGTCTAAGATCCCCAGGAAAAGTCCAAGTTGGCTTAGTGTAATGCTTAGGCCTGCCACCAACAGAAATTGGCAGTTCACTTCTGAAGGAGCTGCAGAAAAATGACGACTGCCAAGGAAAAGTTCATCTTGAAGCAGAAATCCTGCTGCAATCCCTTTGGAGCTCATGAAAAACCAAAGTCGTCTGGCTTGAGAGCTGTTAGCCAAAAAGCCATAGCCGCTCATCCAAGCCTCAAACTGCAAAGTGCACAGAAAATCTGTACCCAGTGTCGTAAGAAACTGGCAAAAAGACAACCAGGTGTGGTAGAGACTCAGAGTGAAATACCATTACCAGTGACCAGCAGCGCTATTAGCAGTAGTGAGGACAATGATGGTGGAGGTGAATCACCAATACCAGGCAGTTCAGGGGAGTTTGAATTTCATTCTCCTGAAATGGAACTGAATACACTGAATGAGTCTTTGGGATTGATTGGAGAATCACCTATTCCAAAAAAGAGACTTGCTGCAGATAAATATGTGAAATCCAAAACCAAGAAAATCGGTGACACTGTGAAGAAAAAATTGGAAATCGCGACAGGATTGCCATCTAACAAACTCCAGGATGCAGGACAGGAGATGATAGAACAACTCAAGCACAAGTTTGAATCAAGTTTGAATCAAGTTTGAAACTTACACCTGGGATGATCGATCACAATGTCTCAGCCATAACTGGTTATGTTACAGTGGATTATGATGGTCACTGGTGGGTTGCATGTGTCATGGAACATACCCCAGAGAGGCATGAGGTGGATGTTAAGTTCCTCCATCCACATGGACCATCCCCATCATATACATTTCCGGAACCAGCAGACCCTCTCACTATTGACTACCAGGATGTGCTTACTACTGTTGAACCAACCACTGCAACTGGAAGGACATATTGTATTTCCAAGAAAGAAACAAGTGCTGCTGTTGCTGCATTGAAGAGGAAATTGAAAGCCTAAGTCAGGTTAGTGAACACTGTGTACTTGAACTCACTTATTGATTGTATAATACATTACAAATGCTGATTTTCGAACCTATATGCCATACGTACATTTACATTATTGCTCATATCTCAGAAACTATTGGAGTGCCCATCACAAAATTTATGTGGAAGCTTCTTGACATCATAAGGTACCTCTGGGATGAATTTGAGGAAATTTGAAGGATACATTTTTTGGGGATTCACAATTGAAGTTTATATTTTGTGATAACTTTTTTGTGGTTGGAGGTAGGAAAATGTTGCCCAGACAAATTCATAGGGCATGAAAATACCTTTAAAATGACACCAAAACCAGCTCTCTAGGTGTTATACTTTTAGAGATATGGCCATTTGAATTCGCGACGTCGCGCTAATTAGTCCAAAGTTCGTTAGTCTGTATCTCACTAATTAAGAGGCTGTTAGCAAAAATATTTGAGTTCTTGCCGTTTTTCATGGGTCCCAATTGGTTCCCAAAGTTTTACAAAAATCTGAGAGATGACGGCAGATTCTTTGATGATTTGACATGGAATGACCCAGTGGAGGAAATGTTGATTTGGATCTTGGAGACGGAGTGAAGCTGGAAGGTGTGAAAACATTTTGCTCCCTCGGAGACATGCTGAATGGAGAAGGTGGATCAGACTCGGCAACGGTTGCAAGAGTGAGATGTGCATGGAAGAAGTTTCGGGAACCGAGTGGCGTGCTGACGAGGAGTGGAGGGTCATTGAAGCTGAAGGGAAAGGTGAATGCTGCCTGTGTGAGAAGTGTTATGATTTATGGGAGCGAGACATGGGTAATGAACGTAGAGCAGCAACGAAGGCTGGAAAGCGTGGAAATGCGAATGGTTCGGTGGATGTTTGGAGTATCCTTGCGAGAGAGGAAGACAAATGATGAATTGTGAAAGATGATGGGAATAGAGCCTGTGATGGATGCTGTGAAGAGAGACAGGTTGAGATGGTTTGGTCATCTGTTGAGGAAGGATAAAAGTGACTGGTTGAGAAGAGTGATGGAAATGAATGTAGAAGGAAGTAGAGGACGGGGAAGACCGAGAAAGACTTGGCTGAAGGTGGTGGAAGAAGAAATGCAGGCAAGGGGTCGAGAAAGGAACAAGGGGAGATGGAGAAAATAGGGCAAAATGGAGAAGATTGTCATGGGGCCTGCAAAGCTAACCCCTGCTATAGCAGGGAAAATGGCCTTAAAATGCCTGTTGTTGTTGTTGTTGTTGTTGTTGTTGCGTTATCTGGAGAAGATTCACTTGAATATAACAAGGATTACAACAAAGTTAATAGTACACTACACCGGCATATACAATCACAGACTCAACACGTCGCAAATAAAACTTCTGCTCGACTCTGTTGAATTCAGTTCCTTCATAGTGTTTCGGCGAACAAAGAAAATTCTTAAAGTCTTGAGGAGTCAGGAGGGGTCAGGGTTTTGAGACAGTTTGGCGCCCATGGGCACGGTAGAACATCTGTTTAACATTTCAACCCAGGCCATAAAGATAAGTAAACTTAGATGAAAAAGTGTAGACATGGTGTTTTCATCATGCCAGCACCTACTGGAGACTCCATCTGATCTTGTCTGGAAAACAGCTTCGTTCGCCTTTTGTATATTTCTTCCTTGAACAGATAATAATCAATGTAAACTTTATTCCGACAAGTATTCCTAAGCACATCAAACACACATTTTCTATTACCCATAATGCAGATTGATCAAAGATTTATCACTGAAGTATATTCTTCATTTTTTTGTTGGCAATATATATATATTGAAGACAATAACTGGTGTCTTTGTCTTGATCCGTGAGGATTTAAACAATTAATGGGAAGAGACCATCATTGGAGGCTTGCCATTGCCTTTAAACTGCAACAACGAATGACACTTATCAATCCTGAGAATGAAATTAAGTGAAAAACAAATTTGAAACAAGATGCCAGCGATAGCTCGCCTACTCTTAAGAGAAAGACATGAACATGTTGGAAGTCCATGCAGACTTCCACAGAAACCACACCCAGCTGTCCATCAGACTTGTAATTGATATTGAACCAAACCATGACGACCCTCGGAGATGAATTGTACAATACCCTCAACATCAAAGATGAGGGAGTTGAGAGGACACAGGAGGTGAAAATATTAATTTTGTTTCACAGGTTGTGACTACAGTGTGGTCATTCTTGTTATAATTCGATTCCACCCAGGTACGCTTTAGTTTTCGAATGAGCAAAATGCCATTTTATCCTTTCTCTACTTAATCATATTATTTAAATACATATATATATATATTATATATATATATATATATATATATATATATATGTATATATATATATATATATATATATATATATATATATATATATATATATATATACATATATATATATATATATATATATACATATATATATATATATATATATATACATATATATATATATATATATATATATATAATTTCTTGCTACGGTACTTTCTTTCCTCTCTTCTTAATTCATCCTCCCTTTCTTCTTCAATATCTTCACCACATTCTCGTTCTCATGGAGCTCGTAGTTGCATAATTTCTGGCAGTGTAGTTAAGCTCCTGATGTAGTTTCCCCTGAATAAATCGAGAGGAATTTCTCACCTCCTCTGAAACCTCTTCATTTTTCTGCACTTCACCGACCCCATGAGCACACCTAATATGTAGATGTCAATTCAATTGATTTTACTAAAATAAATTTGCACCACAATTCATTAATTTAACAGTTTGCTGAGCGTTCAAGCAGGAATTCTTTATTCGTCAAAGCACTGGGTTTTCAACATAAATTGTACTGTAAAAATGAAATGAAAACCTAAATGAGTTATGGGTCTTTATGAGCATGAGGAAACAACCAGAGAAGGATGTCAGGGTGTTTTAGACTTTCTTTCAATAGCAACTGGAGATCCACAGCAAAGGTTGCGGATGGTGCCAGCCAGCTCCAGGCAGTGCAAGATGCGACAGCGTTCAGCTTGTGAGGAGATCACATTCACAGTACCTTCAGCCATGGCCTGAAGCTTGCTGGAAAAAATATGGAGGTCCTGGAGGAAGAGGCCCTCTGGACCTGGTGTTGCAGGGGGTAGCTCCTCCAGGCTCGAGCCTCCCGCAAATTGAAATTGTATTCGTTTAGCTCGAGTGCAACCCGGCCCTCGTTCCTCCACCCAGTTCAGCATCCTGCAGCAATTAAATGGAGTTCCGTTTGGTCATTGTTTCATAACACTTACCAACCAAGAAATGGAAGAATGCTGCTAACTATTGTCTGTACCAACCATCAACAGCTCTTGTTTTTGTATACACGTCATGTCCTCCAATGTTCAACATTCACCAGTTGTGCCAGCAGGCAGTTGATAAATAGAAGCTTAAGGATTAATATTACCCGTGCAAAAACATTACACGTGTAAAAGGTATTCTTAATATTACATACACCACTCACAATAAGTTAGGGATATTGTGGGAGTGAGTTTATTTTTTTTATAGGGGTTAGGGTTAGGGTATTGAAATCAAGAATGCTGTGTTTTTTCACACTCATTAATAACCATAGAATTAGAACCAACAACTTTTTTCAAAATAATTAATACACAAAATCAACCACACCGAAGAACCTGCCAATATCCCGAACTTATTGTGAGTAGTGTATATCTTAATATTAATTGTACATTAATATTACACATGCATCTTAATATTACACATGCAAAATGTATTCTTAAAATCATCTATATCTTAATATTACACATACCTTAATATTACACAAATCTTAATATTACACATATCTTAATATTACCTATATCTTAATATTACACATATCTTAATATTACACACATCTTAATATTACACATATCTTAATATTACACACATCTTAATATTACACATATCTTAATATTACACACATCTTAATATTACACATATCTTAATATTACCTATATCTTAATATTACACATATCTTAATATTACACACATCTTAATATTACACATATCTTAATATTACCTATATCTTAATATTACCTATATCTTAATATTACACACATCTTAATATTACACATATCTTAGTATTACACATATCTTAATATTACCTATATCTTAATATTACCTATATCTTAATATTACACACATCTTAATATTACACATATCTTAATATTACCTATATCTTAATATTACCTATATCTTAATATTACACATATCTTAATATTACACACATCTTAATATTACACATATCTTAATATTACACATATCTTAATATTAGCTATATCTTAATATTACACACATCTTAATATTACACATATCTTAATATTACCTATATCTTAATATTACCCATATCTTAATATTACACATATCTTAATATTACACACATCTTAATATTACACATATCTTAATATTACCTATATCTTAATATTACCTATATCTTAATATTACACACATCTTAATATTACACATATCTTAATATTACCTATATCTTAATATTACCTATATCTTAATATTACACATATCTTAATATTACACACATCTTAATATTACACATATCTTAATATTACACATATCTTAATATTAGCTATATCTTAATATTACCTATAGCTTAATATTACACATATCTTAATATTACACACATCTTAATATTAAACATATCTTAATATTACCTATATCTTAATATTACCTATATCTTAATATTACACATATCTTAATATTACACACATCTTAATATTACACATATCTTAATATTAGCTATATCTTAATATTACCTATATCTTAATATTACCTATATCTTAATATTACACATATCTTAATATTACACACATCTTAATATTACACATATCTTAATATTAACCATATCTTAATATTACACATATCTTAATATTACACACATCTTAATATTACACACATCTTAATATTACACATATCTTAATATTAGCTATATCTTAATATTACACATATCTTAATATTACCTATCTATATATATAAAACACAGTTTGTGTGTGTGTGTGTGTGTGTGTGTGTGTGTGTGTGTGTGTGTGTGTGTAATGTTACCGATAGACTCCTAAACGGAGAGGCTTACGTGCTTGATATTTGGCATAGACATGGCCATTGAGCCTGGGACGAACATGGCCGAACTCAAAATATTTGACGATCCATATTTTTTATTCATATTTACCTCAGCGCATTTCAGCGCACGGAATCAACGGAATCAGAGCAGGTGGGCGCTGATTCGCTCAGAGTGATCACGTGATGACGCTATGACGCTATGAACGCCATGACGCTATGAACGATATGACGCTATGAACGCTATGACGCGATGACGCTATGAAAAAAAAAATCGCTATGACGCTATGAAACGATATGAACGCGATGACGCTATGAACGCTATGAACGATATGACGCTATGACGCTATGAAACGCTATGACGCTATGAACACTATGAACGATATGACGCTATGACGCTATGATGCTATGAAAAAAAAAATCGCTATGACGCTATGACGCTATGAACGCTATGACGCTATGACGCTTTGACGCTATGACGCTATGAACGCTATGATGCTATGACGCTATGAACGCTATGACGCTATGAACGATATGACGCTATGAACGCTATGACGCCATGACGCTATGAAAAAAAAAAATCGCTATGACGCTATGAAACGCTATGAACGCTATGACGCTATGACAAAAAAAATCGCTCGCTTTACAAAGGGGCTCGCTCTCCCCCCGTTCCTCTCCCCTCCCCTTCCCCCTCACCCTCCCCTCCCCCGCCCGGCAATGCCGGGTACTTCTGCTCGTATCTTAATATTACACACATCTTAATATTACACACATCTTAATATTACACATATCTTAATATTACCTATATCTTAATATTACACATATCTTAATATTACACATATCTTAATATTACACACATCTTAATATTACACACATCTTAATATTACACATATCTTAATATTACACATATCTTAATATGACACACATGTTAATATTACACATATCTTAATATTACACACATCTTAATATTACACATATCTTAATATTACCTATATCTTAATATTACACACATCTTAATATTACACATATCTTAATATTACACATATCTTAATATGACACACATGTTAATATTACACATATCTTAATATTACACACATCTTAATATTACACATATCTTAATATGACACATATCTTAATATTACACATATCTTAATATTACCTATATCTTAATATTACATACATCTTTACATCGGAAATCTCGCGAGATCTTTGTCGGCGAGTTAGGGTTGGGGTTAGGGTTAGGGTTAGGGTTGCACATGCATCTTGAAATAAAATTAATATTACACATGCATCTTAATATTAAATTAATATTACACATTAATATCTTAATATTACATAAATATCGCACATACATTTTAATATTATATTAATATTATACATTCATCTTAATATTACATTAGCCTGGTGTTGGCTTAGTGGTTAGGGTGCCGGCTTGGGATCCTATGATCCTGGGTTCGAATCCTGGTCGATCGCTGAATTAACGCCAGGGGGGTTGACTCAGCCTGTCATCCTTCCGAGGTCAGCAAATTGAGTACCAGTTCACTGGTAATTCCCTGTGTGTCGCAAGAGTCGACTAACAGGGTTGGTGGCAGGAAGGGCATCCGGCCATAAAACATTGCTTCAAAAAGGGGACCATGGTGCCTGAAAAAGGCCAACCCCTGCTTTGCAGGGAACAAATGGCCTCTAAAGGTGGTTCTTCATCTTAATATTACAATAATATTACACATGCATCTTGATATTACACATACATCTTAATATTACACATTAATATCTTAATATTACATAAATATTGCACATACATCTTAATATTACATTAATATTACACATCCATCTTAATATTATATTAGTATTACATAAATATTGCACATACATCTTAATATTACATTAATATTACACATCCATCTTAATATTATATTAATACTCGCAGAAGTACCCGGCATTGCCGGGCGGGGGAAGGGGAGGGGGAGGGAGAAGGGGAGGGGAGGGGAACGGGGGGAGAGCGAGCCCCTTGGTAAAGCGAGCGATTTTTTTTTTCATAGCGTCATAACATCATAGCGTTCATAGCGTCATAGCGTTCATAGCGTTTCATCGCGTCATAGCGATTTTTTTTTGTCATAGCGTCATAGCGTCATAGCGTTCATAGCGTCATAGCGTTCATATCGTTCATAGCGTCATAGCGTTCATAGCGTCATCGCGTTCACAGCGTTTCATAGCGATTTTTTTTTTCATAGCGTCATAGCGTCATATCGTTTATAGCGTTCATAGCGTCATAGCGTTCATAGCGTTTCATAGCGTCATAGCGATTTTTTTTTTCATAGCGTCATAGCGTCATATCGTTCATAGCGTTCATAGCGTCAAAGCGTTTCATAGCGTCATAGCGTCATATCGTTCATAGCGTTCATAGCATCATAGCGTTCATAGCGTTTCATAGCGTCATAGCGATTTTTTTTTTCATAGCGTCATAGCGTTCATAGCGTCATAGCATCATAGCGTCATAGCGTCATAGCGTCATCACGTGATCGCTCTGAGCGAATCAGCGCCCACCTGCTCTGATTCCGTTGATTCCATGCGCTGAAATGCGCTGAGGTAAATATGAATAAAAAATATGGATCGTCAAATATTTTGAGTTCGGCCATGTTCGTCCCAGGCTCAATGGCCATGTCTATGCCAAATATCAAGCACGTAAGCCTCTCCGTTTAGGAGTCTATCGGTAACATTACACACACACACACACACACACACACACACACACACACACACACACACACACACACACACACACACACACACACACACACACACACACACACACACTGTGTTTTATATATAATATATATAGATTATACATGCATCTTAATATTACTTTAATATTACACATGCATCTTGATATTTCATGAATATTACACATGCATCTTAATATTGTATTAATATTACACATTAATATCTTAATAATACATAAATATTGCGCATACATCTTAATATTACACATCCATCTTAATATTATATTAATATTATACATGCATCTTAATATTACATTAATATTACACGTGCATCTTAATATTATATTGTGGCGGACACAAAAGCCCACTGACGTGGTGACATCATTCCGCGCACCAAGTGGGCGAGGGCCACGCCCGAGGGGTAGGCGTGGCCTGAGGATATACACGGGGCGCGCAGCCCAGAGCGGGCTAGTGTTACAGTGAGCTCCTGAAATAAAGACGCTTATAAGTTATAAGTTACCGCTTGTCCGCTTCCTCCTTGCTCGCAAGCAGCGCGCGTAACGCCGTGCTTTACTGGTGACCCCCTCGACGTTGGATCTGCCGGAGCGATCCTTCCACACGCGACGCCATTGCCATGGCCAACTTCATCAAACTTCCCGAATTTTGGGAGGCTCAGGCCGAAGCCCAATTTCAGCTTCGGCGCCTCACCGGCGATGACACGCGCTATTGCCACGTCGTCGCCTCCCTCGGGCCCGGCACGGCCGCTCGAGTTGTGTCCGTCCTTCACCACCCACCGGACGGCCACAAGTACGAGGCACTCAAGCGGCTACTCCTAGCCACGTTCGGCCTCACGGACGACGCACGGGCCGACCGCCTCCTGGATCTCCCCGAGCTCGGTGACACGCGCCCGTCGGTCCGAATGGACCATATGCTGTCACTGTTGGGCGACGAAGCCCCCGGTTCTCTATTCCGGGCGCTTTTCCGTCGCCAACTTCCAGCGCAGGTTCGCCTCGCGTTGGCCGGGACCGGGCTAACGGAACCCCGAGCATTGGCAGCCGAGGCGGACAAGTACTTCGCCGCTTCGGACACGCGGGCGAGAGTCGGCGTGGCCGTCACGGCCCTCGTGGCTGATGCTGCTGATGCTGCTGATGCTGCTGATCCACAGCATCAGCTTATACAGCATACGCAGCATGCTGATACGCACCTCGTGACCGCCGCCACGCCCCGCCCACCGCCGCGGCGAAAACCGCCACCGTGGGGAAACCCGCCAACTCCACCGGCCTGGCGGAGCCAGCCACGCTCCTCCAGCTCCACCACCTGGTGCTGGTTCCACGCCAAGTTCGGCCACGAAGCTGGGCAGTGTCATCCGCCATGCTCCTTCAACAGGTCGGGAAACGCCCGGGCCGGCGCTCAATAGTGGCGATGAGCGCCGGCCGTTCGAGCAGCCTGCTGTTCATAACGGACACCTTCTCCGGGTGCCGTTACCTGTGCGACACGGGAGCGCAGGTGAGTGTCGTTCCCGCCGGCACGTCAGACAAGCATGCCGCAGGTGGGGGCCCCGCGCTGCTTGCCGCAAATGGGACGCCCATCCGTACGTACGGAAAACGCTGCCTCTCTCTGCGGTTCGGAGGGCAGGTTTTCCGATGGACGTTCGTCACCACCGACGTGCCCATGGCACTGCTTGGCGCGGACTTCCTGTGCGCTAATGGGCTCCTGGTCGACGTCAAGCGCAGATGTCTTGTCCAGGCCGAGACGTTCAGCTCGCTTGCTTGTGCGTTGCCCAGCTCGTCGAGCAGCTCAACGAGCGGCTTGCCAAGCGGCTTGCCGACCGGTTCGGTTCTGGCCACGTTGGTCTGTACGCTTCCGGCAGCGGACGCATTCACCCGCCTCCTCGCCGGCTTCCCGGCCCTCACGCGGCCCACCTTCTCGGCGGGGGCCGTCAAGCACGGGGTGGCCCATCACATCCCCACCGTCGGGCCACCGGTCTACGCCCGGGCACGCCGCCTCGAGCCGACGAAGCTGGCGGTGGCAAAAGCGGTGTTCGCTACCCTGGAGCGACTCGGCATCGTTCGGCGCTCAGAGAGCGCTTGGGCGTCGCCGCTGCACATCGTGCTGAAGCCCGGCGGGGGATGGCGACCGTGCGGGGACTATCGCCGTCTCAATGACGCCACGACTCCCGACCGCTACCCCGTCCCCCACATTCAGGACTTTTCCGCCCGTTTGGCGGGCATGTCCTTCTTCTCGAAGGTGGACCTCATACGCGGCTACCATCAGGTCCCCGTCAGGCCGGAGGACGTCCCGAAGATGGCGGTCATCACGCCATTCGGACTCTTCGAGTTCCTGCGCATGCCCTTCGGTCTGAAGAATGCGGCTCAGGCGTTCCAGCGACTGATGGACAGCGTCCTGCGCGACTTGGATTTTGTCTACGTCTACCTGGACGATATCCTCGTCGCCAGCGCGTCCCACGAAGAGCACCTACGCCACCTCTGCACGCTCTTTGAACGCCTGGGCCAGCATGGCCTGATTGTGAAACCCGCAAAGTGCCGGTTCGGCGCCGCCATAATCGATTTTCTGGGGCACCGTGTCACCAGGCACGGAGCCGTCCCCCTGCCGGCCAAGGTGGAGGCGATGAAGGGGTTTCCGCGCCCCCGCACGATCAGAGGGCTGCAGGAGTTCCTGGGCATGGTGAACTTTTACCATCGGTTCCTGCCCCGTATCGCCCAGCTCCTGCGCCCCCTGCACGAAGCTCTCCGAGGTAAGCCGGGCAAAGGCGACGTTACCTGGACCGAGCAGATGGACACGGCGTTCACGGGCGCGAAGCTCGCCTTGGCTAACGCCACCATGCTCGCGCACCGGGCGCCCGATGCACCGATCGACCTCACCACCGATGCCTCGGACTACGCGGTGGGCGCGGTGCACGAGCAATGGGTGCGTGGAGCTTGGCAACCGCTGGCGTTCTTTAGCCGGCAGCTTCGCCCGCCCGAACGCCGTTACAGTACCTTCGACCGCGAGTTGCTCGGGCTTCACTTGGCGGTCAGGCACTTCCGCCATCTGCTCGAGGGCCGTGCGTTCACGGCCTTCGTCGACCACAAGCCGCTGATCTTCGCGATGGGCAAGGTCACCGAGCCGTGGTCGGCCCGGCAGCAGCGTCACCTCTCGGCCGTGTCCGAGTACACGACGGACATCCAGCACGTCGCGGGGAAGGACAACCCGGTGGCGGATTGCCTTTCCCGGGCCGTCGCCCATGCAGTCCACCTCGGCATCGACTATGCCCGGATGGCAGCGGACCAGGCCACTGACCCCGACGTCCAGGCCTTGCGGACCGCCGTCACGAGCCTTCGCGTCACTGAGGTGCCGTTCGACGGCGTGGGCGCGGCCCTCTTGTGCGACGTCTCCCTCGGGCGTCCTCGCCCCATCGTGCCCGCGGGCTGGCAGCGCCAGGTGTTTGACGCCATCCACGGCCTGTCCCACCCGGGCGCGAGGGCCTCCCAAAGGCTGATCGCCGACAAGTTCGTCTGGCATGGCCTCCGGAAGGCCGTCCGCGGCTGGGCCAGGACGTGCCTCGCATGCCAGCGCGCCAAGGTGCACCGGCACACCCAGGCCCCGTTGGCCCCGTTCACGGTGCCGGAACGCCGGTTTGACCACGTCCACGTGGACCTGGTGGGACCTCTGCCCCCCTCGCGGGGTTTCACCCACGTCCTCACCATGGTGGACCGCACCACCCGGTGGCCGGAGGCCGTGCCCTTGCCGTCGACAACGGCGGCCGATGTCGCGCAGGCTTTCATCGCCACCTGGGTCGCCCGGTTCGGCGCCCCCTCAGACATCTCGTCCGACTGCGGCCCCCAGTTCACCTCGGAGCTCTGGGGGGCGGTCGCGCAGGGGCTCGGGGTCCGGCTGCACCGAACCACGGCCTACCACCCCCAGGCTAACGGCCTGTGTGAGCGATTTCACCGCTCATTCAAGGCCGCGCTCCGGGCCACCCTCCGCGATGGTGGCTGGGTCGACAGGCTCCCCTGGGTCCTGCTGGGCCTCCGGACGGCGCCCAAGGAGGACCTGCGCGCATCCGCGGCGATGTTGGTCTTCGGGCAACCGCTGCGGGTGCCGGGCGAGTTCCTCCCCGACTCCACGGCACCATGGTCCGCGGCACAGCAGCGCTCCGCTCTGCAAGAGACCGCCCAGAGGTTCGCCCCGGTGCCAACGGCATGCCACGGGCACCCACCAACGCACGTCGCCCCGGAGCTTCGCACGGCGGAGTACGTCTTCGTCCGCCACGATGCCCACCGGACACCACTGCGGCCCCCGTATGACGGGCCTTTCCGTGTGCTGGAGACTGGGTCGAAGCACTTCACCCTGGACATCGGCGGTACTCCCGACCGCGTTTCGGTAGACCGCCTCAAGCCGGCCTACCTCGACGTGGACCATCCACCGCCAGTGGCCCGACCCCCACGTCGGGGCCGCCCCCCTGCGGGCGGACCCCGGCACCGCCCAGCCCCGCCGCCACGCCGCCCCCCGGTCCTGCACCCATCCCTGGGGCAGCCAGGGGCATCCCACCTGGCATTCCTGCACCCCGGACGCCGCCGATCGCCAGGGGGCGCTTCGGCCGGGTCATTCGTCTGCCCCGCAAACTGGCCCTCCAGGTGCGCGGGAATTCTGGGGGGGGGGGGCGCGTGTGGCGGACACAAAAGCCCACTGGCGTGGTGACATCATTCCGCGCACCAAGTGGGCGAGGGCCACGCCCGAGGGGTAGGCGTGGCCTGAGGATATACACGGGGCGCGCAGCCCAGAGCGGGCTGGTGTTACAGTGAGCTCCTGAAATAAAGACGCTTATAAGTTACCGCTTGTCCGCTTCCTCCTTGCTCGCAAGCAGCGCGCGTAACGCCGCGCTTTAATATTAATATTACACATGCATCTTAATATTACATTAATATTACACATCCAACTTAATATTATATTAATATTACACATCCATCTTAATATTATATTAATATTACACATCCATCTTAATATTATATTAATATTACACATGCACCTTAATATTATATTAATATTACATGTTAATATCTTCATATTACATAAATATTGCACATACATCTTAATATTACATTAATATTACACATACATCTTAATATTATATTAATATTACACATGCATCTAAATATGATATTAATATTACACGTTAATATCTTCATATTACATAAATATTGCACATACATTTTAATATTACATTAATATTACACATGCATCTTAATATTATATTAATATTACACATCCATCTTAATATTACATTAATATTACACATACATCTTAATATTATATTAATATTACACGTTAATATCTTAATATTACATAAATATTGCACATACATCTTAATATTAAATTAATATCACACATCCATCTTAATATTAAATTAATATTACACATTAATATCTTAATATTACATAAATATTGCACATACATCTTAATATTACATTAATATTACACATCCATCTTAATATTATACATGCATCTTAATATTACATTATAATTACACATGCATATTAATATTACATTAATATTACACATGCATCTTAATATTATATTAATATTACACATCCATCTTAATATTACATTAATATTACACATGCATCTTAATATTATATTGTTGTGGAAATGAGAATTATGTTTTTTTATTGTTGTAAAAAATATCACCCTCCTTCCTCCAGTTGTTGTGTATAAAGGTCAAAGGGGTGTCCCTCAGTTAGGTCATATACAATCACGTTAGCCAATCATAGATTTCCTCCTTGTTGATAGTTATTTCCTTATTCTGTGTATTAGGTTAAGGCTTTGTCTTCCATTAATTAATACTCCATTGCACCGAATTCAAATAGATAGATCCCCTTTTTCAAATTCCCCCAAAGCCTTTATTACCAACTGCATTTGCCTCCATTGAGCACGCGGTCGGCTCGGAGAAGAAAGGCGTGTCTCCACCTCGTCATAGAGGGGAGGAGTGAGCCAGCCCTTGCCGACCAACCCAGAACGAGGGGTTTGGCTTGAGAGGGCGGAGGAAGAGCAATCGGGGAGGTTCGTAAAGGTTAGAGGGTGGGGCTTATATAACCCGTGGGGGACGCCCCCACCTCAGATGAGTCCTGGGAAAGCACGCGACGTCCCCACGGCGGCAAAAAGAGACGATTAAGTTCAAGAGAGAGAGAGAGAACCCGTCACGCCAGACCCCACCAGCAGCTTTGGCTCGACCAGCAGGTTGGCTCCACCAGGCAGCTCCGACCCGTTACCCCGCGGGAACCAGGATCGGTGGCATCGGTGGCCGTCGAGGTCCAGCCCGACGTCCTGTGCGGGATCAAGCTCCAGCCAGCTCCGTGCCTTCCTCCCCTTCTCATCCCTCCAAACCATTTCTGCCATTCCATCCTCTTGTGTACGTGAGTTTGTTTTGTTTGTTCTGTCCTGGGTTAAGTAAGACTGTTTATAGGTAAGCTAAGGTGCACTGTGTCCGCTTCTTCTTCTTTTGTTTTTATTTTATTATCCTTCGTCCTCCTTGGTTTCTTTTAATTGTGTAAATATTAGTAATAAATTCTAGTCGTATTTCAAACCCTTTTTGTCTTCTTTTTCTTCACATCCGTCGTCTTTGTCTTTTCCCCATTGAATACCTGTGGCACGATTTGGCCAACGTTCAGGATCGGGTTAGTCTTTGTTAACGGTTCGTGCCGCGGCTGCCATCCGCTCGGCAAATTAACATCTTATCCGCGGTCGCGAACGAAGCTGCTCACCTGCCTCTGGAGGGAGCTTGTGCAGCTTCAGGGACCACGTCGGTCAGTCACAAACGAGGGGACTAATCCCCCCTCGAGAAGGGATCCGAGGCCGACATTGGGTTCCGCAACATTTGGTGTCGGGAGCGAGATTCGGACCTGAAGCGCTTAGCGCGCTCAAATTACGAGTGGGCCGAAATTTTGTTTTATAAAATCCTAAATTTAAAAAATCGTGCCATGGATGGTCAAGGCGACGGGATGCCGGTGGGGGGACTAGAAGAGGGGTTAGGGGTAACCCAGGACCAGAGGGAAGAAATGGAGGAGAACAATGAGGAGGTGGTTGAGGAGGTGTCAGGTGCGCAAAATGGCGCCCTCGCGCACGTGGTTGTAGCGGCACCAAATTTAGCCGCGCCCATGGTCGCAGCAGCCGAGCCCGAGATGCCGGAGTACATGAAAATAATTATGATGCAAATAATGGCCAAATTCGACACCCAAAAGGAAGAAACGAGGGCAATGAGGGACGAAGCAAGGGGTACCAGCAAACAGTTGGGAAATACATTTGAGGGTTTAGACAAGAAATTTGAGGGTAAATTTGAGGGGTTGGACTAAATTTGAGGGGTTGGACAATAAATTTGAAGGGTTAGACAACGGGATAAAAGAGGTAAAGAATGGGTTAACGGGGCTAGAAGATAAGATGGAAGGCAAATTGCGGGAGATAGGGGAGCAATCCGCCCGGGAAATCAAACGTTTGTGGAACCAGATAGAGGAGGTGAAAATCGGGTTGGAAGGTAAACTGGATGCTCAGAGGGATGAATTGGGACAGATGAGGGCGGCATCTACTAAAGAAATGGAGGAGATGGGGGAGGAAATAAGACGAGGTGTAAGCGAGGAGGTCTCGGGGGTACGCGAGGAGGTAAAGCGAGGTGAGAAGCATATGGAGAAAGAGGTGAGAAATGGGACGGCCAAGTTACAAGGGGGTATAGAGGACCTGACACAGGGGGTGGAACAGCTGACAGTGGGACAAAGGGAGTTGAAGGATCAGGTACAAAAGAATACCGCTGTGATCGAGGGGTTGAAGGCGACACAGAAGGAGATAAAGAGGGATGTAGCAGTAATAAAGAAGGAGTGTCAGACGGTACATGAGCGACTAACAACAAGGTTGGACGAGGTGACAGAGGCAATGGAGACGAAAGAACGGGAGGTGAGGACGCACATAGAGACGGTAAAGGAAAAATTAGAGGAAGAAATCGAGGGGGCGCACCGGGAAATGAAGGAGGTAAAGGAAAAATTAGAGGAAGTGGAAGAGGGGGTGAGTGAAATTAAGAAGAGACGGAGGGAAAGTAAGAAGGAGATAAGGGAGGAGGTTATGGAATATGTGCAAGGTCTGTGTTCAAATCATGATGATGTGCTCACTACCCAAATAAAGAGTTTGCAGGTGGCAGAGGAGGTGCGACGACGAGGTGCCGAGGTGAGTGGCGATGTACTCAGAAATGTATATGGTGTGAGGGGAGATCCAGTCGGCTTGGGGGGTGGAGTAGACCCGGGTGTTCGTGAGGGACCAATGGTGAGGTGTATGACTGGTCCGGAGGGTATGAATAAAGGAGGTGTGCAAGGAGGTCTGGCTATGGGAAGTGAGGGGGGTGCTGGTGAGCAAGGGTGTGTGGGTATGGAGTGGGTAGCGGGTTGCGGAAGGGCGACCCAGGCATCGACACCAAGAGGGGTAGTGTTTGGAGGGACGGGGGATGCGCGGGAGCCCCCCGGGAATAGCGTACTGTGGGAGCCCGAACGGTTTGGTCCCGCGTTGATCCCGCAAGGAGTGACGCGCGGGGTCCGGCCTTTGGGCGCCCACAAGGTCCCACTCGCGCCGTGTGACGGCAAGAGTGATTTGAGGGCGTACCTGGCGCAGTTTGAGTACGTGTGCAGAGGCAATGGTTGGAATCCGGACAAAGGTGGAGTACACCTGGTAGGGGCACTGCGCGGTGCGGCGGCGGAGGTGCTGACAGCTTTACCACCGGGTGCTCTCACCCTGTCAGCTCTCCGCGCGGCCTTAATTAATCGTTTCGGAATTGAACAGCAAAGCGAGCTTGTTAAAGCCCAGCTGGCGCAGCGAAAACGCAAGCCCCAGGAGACCATCGGGGAACTTGCCCACGATATTCGCCGCGCAGTGGGGATTGCACACGCGGACATGGCAGTGAGTTCCCAGGAAAGCCTGGCGCTGGATCACTTTATCCAGGCCCTTCCGGATCTGGAGCTCCGACAACAGCTCGCCATGTGGCACCCGCAGACCATGAGTCAGGCGGCCGACGCTGCGGCCTGTTGGGAAGCAGCGAGGCCCCTGGCCCGGGGAGGCGAGCGCCACGCCATGGCGGTGCGTCAGGTAGGGCCCGTGATGGGGGTCGCCCCCCCTCGGGGGCCCGCCCCCGACGGGGGCCCTGACCTGGAGAGCATGGTCCGGAGGCTGGTGGATCGGCGCCTAGCGGGACCTGGACCATGGCAGGCGGCTCCAGCGGTGGCACCCGGTAGTCCAGGACAGAGTACCCCAATTCGGACATACAGGGGGGGGAATTTGGAATACCGGAGGCAAGCACCTTACCAGGTGAGGTATTATAATTGTGCTCGGCTGGGTCACCATGCGTGGCAGTGCCGAGCTCCGCGCCGGGACATTCCCCGCCAGCTGATGCCCTCAACTCCGCCCCGTATAGATCGGCCTAGCCGACCTCAGACACCCCCCCGCCAGGGCCCGGGAAACTAGAACGTGCCGGGCATGCAGGGCGGTGTTCGGCAGTAGGGGATGGAGAGGAGTCCTCGTTGATGCGACAGGTCATTCATTGTGGCCAAATTGGAACCGGTAGTTTGACAATTCGATGCAAAATTGCCGGCGTGGGGGTAGACGCCGTTGTGGACACGGGAGCCAGCGCCACGATCATCAGCCCCATGATCCTTAATTCGAGTGCAGACGGCTGGGGTAAAATCCAGCGTCTGGAAAATCATACTTTGCAGTTGGCTACCGGGGCAACGGCTCCGATCATAGGGCGTGGTTTTGTGACCCTCAAGTTGGGCTCGGTAAAGAGAGAGATAGATGTTTGGGTGGCGGAGGTGTGCGACCCATGCTTAATAGGGTTGGATTTGTTGACTGCCAGCGGTTGTAAAATCGACTTGAGCCGGGGGATCCTGCAATGGGGAGTGGAAGAGCTACCATTGGAGGGGGTGAGCACGGTCGAGAGGGTGGAGCTGGAGGCTCCTGAGGCCGTGACCATCCCTCCGGGGGCCGAGGCCATAGTGCCGGCCCGATGGTCAGCTCGCCCGACATGGCAGGAGTCCTGGGGACTGGTCGAACCGGTGGCAGCGCGATCCATACCTGGGTTAATCGTGGGCCGCACCCTTGTAAAAACGGATGGGCCGGTGGTGGCCGTCCGAGTAATTAACATTAGTACAGAACCACGCACTATAGTGAGGGGCACGAAGGTAGCTGGCTGCACCCCAGTTAGCGAAGTCGCGTCAGTGAGGGGCGAGAACGTCCAGCCGAGCCGGCCCCAGGGAGAGCCTTCAATAAGTTCTAGGAATTGGCCCGATCCCATTTCCGAGATGGTGAATCGTAGTAGTGTAGAGTTGGGAGGTACCCAGAGGGAGGCCTTACACAAACTGTTTGGGTCCCATTTGGACCTCTTCTCCTTGTCCACCGAGGATATTGGACGTACGGGCCTGGTGAAACATCAGATCCACACTGGTGAGGCCCGGCCTATTCGTCAGGCCGCCCGACAGCTCCCTTGGAGCAAGAGGGCGGAAGCTGACAAGCAGGTTGAAAAAATGCTCGACGCAGGCGAGATCGAGCCCTCGGGAAGTCCCTGGATGTCACCTGTTGTGCTGGTTAAAAAGAAAGATGGGACCACGCGGTTCTGCGTGGACTATCGCCAGCTAAACAACGTGACACTCAAGGACTCATATCCCCTGCCAAGAATTGATGACACCCTCGATGCCGTTGCGGGCTCAAATTGGTTCTCAACTTTGGACCTCAAGAGTGGGTATTGGCAGGTGGAGATGGATCGGACAGGGAAGGAGAAAACGGCATTTTCCACAGGTAAGGGGCTGTATCAGTTCACTGTGATGCCGTTTGGTTTGTGTAACGCCCCCGCCACCTTTGAGAGATTGATGGAACATGTACTAGGCGGCATGCCATGGCAATCATGCCTGGTATACCTGGATGACGTCCTAGTACATGCCAAGACCTTCCCCCAGGCGTTAGCTAATTTGGACCAGGTGTTCGGGTGCCTCAGACAGGCAGGGTTGAAGCTGAACCCGAGTAAGTGCACCGTGTTTACAAGAGAGGTGGCCTATCTAGGTCACGTGATCGGCCACGAGGGGGTAAAAACAGACCCAGACAAAATTAAAGCGGTAGAGGAGTGGCCCGCACCACATACCATCAAGGAGGTGCGGGGATTTTTGGGACTCTGCTCCTACTACCGACGTTTTGTGGCGAAATTTGCGGAGTTGGCCCGTCCCCTCCACCGGCTTACGGAGAAGGGGACGCGATTTAATTGGACAAGGGAGTGCCACGAGGCCTTCCAAAAATTGAAGGGGTGTTTAACATCCGCACCCCTTCTAGCTTACCCCACTAGCGACGGGACATTTACCCTGGACACGGATGCGAGCCAGGAAGGATTGGGCGCAGTTTTGTCTCAGACACAGGAGGGCGTGGAGAGAGTGATTGGTTATTATAGTCGGGCCTTAAGTAGGCCCGAGCGAAATTATTGTGTTACTCGCAAAGAGTTATTGGCTATGCTGGCTGCCATGAACCATTTCCACCCGTACCTGTACGGGCGGAAATTTCGGTTCGAACTGACCATTCCTCCTTGCAATGGCGCCTTCGGTTCAAGGAACCGGAGGGCCAACTTGTAAGGTGGTTGGAAAAGTTGCAGCAGTACGATTTTGATGTGACCCATAGGGCCGGGAAGGCCCATGGTAATGCAGACGCACTCTCTCGGCGTCCTTGTCTGGGGGGAAACTGCAAATTTTGTGCGAGACACGAGGAGAGGGAGCAATTGGGCGATTCTGCCCCGATTCTCGTCGGCCGGGCAACCCGGGTGAGAGGGCCAATTTTGCCACTAACCGCGGACGAGGAATTTGGAAATTTGGCATGGAGCACGGCCAAGCAGGAGGATCCTGTTCTGGGGCCGGTGTTCAAATGGGTCAAATTGGGGCAAAGACCAAAGGGGGAAGAGGTCACCCCCCTCGGGGCGCCAACAAAGGCGTATTGGGCTCAGTGGCAGACCCTGGAGTTGAAAGGCAACATCTTGTATCGCAAGTGGGTGGAGGTTCCCTCTGATAGAACTTCCTGGCTGGTGATAGTCCCTGAAAAATTTAAGAACGTCATATTACAACAGGTGCATGGTATCCGCTCCAGCAGCCATTTGGGCAGGACAAAGACAACATCTCGGGTCCGAGGGAGGTTCTATTGGGTGAATATGGGGCGCAACATACAGGACTGGTGTCGGAGATGCGCCGCCTGTTCTGCCAAAAAGGGACCAGCACGGAGGATGAGGGCCCCCCTTTAATTACACCAGGTGGGGGCCCCCCTTGAGCGGGTAGCTATGGATATTCTAGGACCGCTGCCCCGCACCCGCCAAGGTAATAAGTATATCCTCGTTGTAATGGACTATTTCACCAAGTGGCCGGAGGCCTACGCCCTCCCCAACCAAGAAGCCGGGGTGGTGGCACAGGCCTTCGTGGAAGGATTTGTATGTCGGCACAGGATTCCACAGGAGCTGCACACCGATCAGGGTCGAAATTTTGAAAGCCAATTATTAAAAGATGTGTGCAGACTCCTGTCAATTCGGAAAACCAGGACCACGCCCTTGCAGCCACAATCTGACGGGATGGTGGAACGATTCAATCGAACATTGATCCAACAACTGGCATTGTTCACCACCACCCGTCAGGATGACTGGGATGAACATCTCCCGTACTTGTTAATGGCCTACCGAACCAGCCAGCACGGGGCCACCGCATGCAGTCCAGCGTTGCTTATGTATGGGCGGGAGTTACGGGCTCCCGCCGACTTGCTATGCGGTCCCGTGCCAGACACCACGGATACACCGCCGAGGGAGGGTTACGCACGTCACCTGGAGGAAGGCATGGAGAGGGTCCATGCCTTCACCCGCCACCAGCTCCATCTGGCGGGGGCCAAGATGAAGCGCAGGTACGACGACCGGAGCCAGGGGAGTCAGTACACTCCGGGGATGAAGATTTGGTTCTTTAATCCCCGGAGGCGGAAGGGTAGGTGCCCCAAACTCACTTCCCCCTGGCAAGGCCCGGGAGTCGTCCTGTCGCAAGTCTGTGACGTGGTCGTTAAGATCAAGATGGGGCCACGGGCCCTCCCTCGGATCGTCCATGCCGACCGGATAAGACCTTATGCCAGCGAGCAGGCGCCCTCGTGGATCGCCTCGGCTCTAGATGCCGAGGCAGGAACCAGTACCTCTTGCGACGGGGGCTCGTAGCATCAGAGGACTGGGGGGGGGGGGTGGTAGTGAGAGAAGCCCGATGTGGAGGGATGGCAACTCTGCCATCCCTCACAACGCGGGGGCAAAGGAGCAGTAGTTATGGGGTTGGCAGTGAAAACTAGCCCGGGAGGGTTAGGATATAGTGTGTAGGGATCTAGAGAAGATTGACCATAGGTAACGGTAAGGTTAGGTAGTGACAATGATACCTGTAGTGGGGACGCAGGTAGATTAGTTTGGATTATAATGACGAGGGAGCGCAATAGTTTAAAGGGGCGACTGGGAAGCGCAAGTTCCAGAGGGGAGTAGTTAGATAAGATGATGCCGTGTGGTTGAGAATCGGAAGTGTATTGAGCGTGGAAGTGTATGGAGCAGTGTATGAGTGAGTGATGGTGATGTGTGTTGTGTTGACCAAATGGTCCAGGGAGGAAGGATGGTGCAGGTGGCACCAGGTGATTGCACAGGTGTGCAACTATAGGTGAATGGAGAATGGTTGTGTGGATTACATGGAGTGTGGAATATATGGAGTATGGAATGGATGGTCGTGGAGTGAGTATGGTGGAAACAGTGGAGTGGATGGTGCGAAGGTGTGATGGGGGAAAGGAGGATGGACCCCCATCACGAATACCCGGGGAGGGTAGTGTAAGTGTTAGGTAGAGGGTATAGGTAAATTGTGGTTGGATATTGGCATCTGTGGTGCGTGGTGGAAGAATGATGGTTGAATGGGTGCATTAGTGTCGTGGAAATGGCTGGGCGTGTAGCCTGTTAGTATGTGTAGTTGGTTGAGCACTCCACCACTGTGAGGATGTTGGCCAGGTGAGGCCGCAGGTGGGCTCTGGGAGCCGGTAGAGTTGTGGATGGGGCCCGAGGATCCGGAGGACGGACCCGGGTAGCCCAGTGCCAGAGAGGGCACCGAGTGGGGAGAGCGCCAGAGGGCCTTCCCCAGTTAGATAGGTTAGGGTGAGGAGCTGGGTAAGCTCGGGAGGCAACTACAGTGGTGGAGGTGTGCAGGTGGGTAGACCTGCTGGGAGAGCTGCACGACCCAGCCCGGAAATTGTGCGAAGGCACAGGGAGTTGAATCGGGGGAGTGAGACCCCAAATTGAGAAGCACCACAGTTTGGTCAATGGGAATTTGGTTCTTAAAACCGCATAGAGTAAGATGGCCAATGGTTTGGCAGGGGAAGACCCCAGGGTAGTGTAAAGTGTATTAAAGTCATTTAGAAGTAGTTAGGATTGAAATCTCCTCGCACCATCTACATCCACTTACCTGGGGTGACGAAACTCCACACCATGCCAGGTTGTTTTGATTATTTTATTGTGCAAATGTTTTGGATTGCGAGATGCATCATGACGTGGGTGTGACATTGTGCTTTGTTGTTCCATCTCTTCCTCCTTATGAGGATTGATGATGAATTGGGTGATGGCAAATTTTGGATTAGAGGGATTGTGGGGACGAATTTGGTGTTGGGAAATATGGGGAAGACGTGACAGTAGTGACGAATTTGTAAATGTGTAGATTTTTGTACATATGGGGTAAGGGCAAGGGTAGAGTAGGTAACAGGGGGGGGTGACGTACGGTAGGGACGAGCTTTTCTCCGCTCCGTCTCCAAACGCACCTCGCCTTGCATTACCTTGTTTGACGTGTACCCTTGTGACCTTACCCCTCGCTCACCTGTCTTTCCCCCCCCCCCCCCCACCCTTGTCTCCCACACGAGGACTGTGCGCCACTGGGCGCCGAGGGGAGCGTGCGGGAGTCCGCCATTGTGCACCCGAAACTCCCGGAACCAGCTGTCTGCATCGATGCACCACCTTATGGACCACATGTCTGTGGCTGAGCAGCACTGATGGACCCCATGGGTTGGTGCATGGCCCCTCTGCTGCAACCGGCCATGAAGGCCCGAGATCTTGCTGGCGGACCTTGGTCACAGGGCACCTATGCCACAGGTGAACCACATATAGTCGGCCCTGTGGGCCATAAATAAATAAAAGATGGACGCATTGTGTGCCTTTTTATTAGTCCAAATAGGCCGCCAGCAAAGAAGAAAGACAACATCAGGAAGAGAGCAATAGCCAGCCGAGGGAGCCGAAGAGGAAGACACCACCAGGGGTTTGGGTTTATTTTTATTCATGAACTGTGATGACTGTGCACCAAAGGGTGCTTTGTGGTGCTTGATGGTGTTTTGGTGCGTTTTTGGTGCTTTCTGGTGCGTCGATGCAGAGCAGACTGTCTCCCCCCCAAACGAAAAATCACAGGTCCTGGGTTAGTTTTGTAAATAAAATAGAGTAACTGTAAATAATGCTCCCCCATCGTTCATGTTGTAGTTTGAAGACAATTCCGCAATTCGGTTAGTTGTGGGCGTGAGTCTGTTAGGCAGGGTGCAATGGAGCAGCGGGACATAGTTATTGTGTTTTAAAACTGTCACACTCAGGGTCAGGTTAAATGTAGAGGGAACTACACTTACTTGCCACACTAAATGTAAAAGTAATAGGCCCGGGACATGCCTAAGAGGAGGAGGGTGCAGTGTTGTGTGGAAATGAGAATTGTGTTTTTTTATTGTTGTAAAAAATATCACCCTCCTTCCTCCAGTTGTTGTGTATAAAGGTCAAAGGGGCATCCCTTAGTTAGGTCATATACAATCACGTTAGCCAATCATAGATTTCCTCCTTGTTGGTAGTTATTTCCTTATTCTGTGTATTAGGTTAAGGCTTTGTCTTCCATTAATTAATACACCATTGCACCGAATTCAAATAGATAGATCCCCTTTTTCAAATTCCCCCAAAGCCTTTATTACCAACTGCATTTGCCTCCATTGAGCACGCGGTCGGCTCGGAGAAGAAAGGCGTGTCTCCACCTCGTCATAGAGGGGAGGAGTGAGCCAGCCCTTGCCGACCAACCCAGAACGAGGGGTTTGGCTTGAGAGGGTGGAGGAAGAGCGATCGGGGAGGTTCGTAAAGGTTAGAGGGTGGGGCTTATATAACCCGCGGGAGACGCCCCCACCTCAGATGAGTCCTGGGAAAGCACGCGACGTCCCCACGGCGGCAAAAAGAGACGATTAAGTTCAAGAGAGAGAGAGAGAACCCGTCACGCCAGACCCCACCAGCAGCTTTGGCTCGACCAGCAGGTTGGCTCCACCAGGCAGCTCCGACCCGTTACCCCGCGGGAACCAGGATCGGTGGCATCGGTGGCCGTCGAGGTCCAGCCCGACGTCCCGTGCGGGATCAAGCTCCAGCCAGCTCCGTGCCTTCCTCCCCTTCTCATCCCTCCAAACCATTCCTGCCATTCCATCCTCTTGTGTACATGAGTTTGTTTTGTTTGTTCTGTCCTGGGTTAAGTAAGACTGTTTATAGGTAAGCTAAGGTGCACTGTGTCCGCTTCTTCTTCTTCTGTTTTTATTTTATTATCCTTCCTCCTCCTTGGTTTCTTTTAATTGTGTAAATATTAGTAATAAATTATAGTCGTATTTCAAACCCTTTTTGTCTTCTTCTTCTTCACAACCGTCGTCTTTGTCTTTTCCCCATTGAATACCTGTGGCACGATTTGGCCAACGTTCAGGATCAGGTTAGTCTTTGTTAACGGTTCGTGCCGCGGCTGCCATCCGCTCGGCAAATTAACATCTTATCCGCGGTCGCGAACGAAGCTGCTCACCTGCCTCTGGAGGGAGCTTGTGCAGCTTCAGGGACCACGACGGTCAGTCACAAATGAGGGGACTAATCCCCCCTCGAGAAGGGATCCGAGGCCGATGTTGGGTTCCGCAACAATATTAATATTACACATTAATATCTTAATACTACATAAATATTGCACATGCATCTTAATATTACATTAATATTACACAT